>NW_025336480.1:9221021-9762453 GCF_004798865.1 Varanus komodoensis
TCAGTGACTCCATCCAGCCACCTCATCCTCTGCCGTCCCCTTCTTCTTTTGCTGTCAATTGTTCCCAGCATTAGGCTCTTCTCCAGGGAGTCCTTCCTTCTCATTAGGTGGCCAAAGTATTTGAGTTTCATCTTCAGTATCTGGCCTTCTAAAGAGCAGTCAGGGTTGATCTCCTCTAGGACTGACCAGTTTGATATCCATGCTGTCCAAGGGACTTACCCAATAAAAAACAGAAATCAGATTAGTCTGGCAGGATTTGTTCTTCAGAAATCCATGTTGGCTTCTTGTGAGCACTGCATTATTTTCAAGGTGTTTGCAGACTGACTGCTTTATAATCAACATTTTCCAAGATACTGATGTCAGACTGACTGGTCTGTAATCCCCAGGTTCTTTTTTTCCTTTCTTGAAGATAGGGACATCATTAGCTCCTCTATAGCCATCTGGAACTTCCTCTGTCCTCCATGATTTTTCAAAGATAACAGACAGTGGTTCTGAGAGTTCTTCTACCAGCTCCTTTATGACTCTAGGATGGAGTTCATTGGGCCCTGGAAATTTGAACTCATTCAACCCAATTAGATGATCCTTGACTATTTGCCTATCAATCTTGAACTGCCATCCTACTCTTTCAGCTTGTATTTCCCCTTCTTCAGGAAGCTCTTCTTCCTGTCTTCTCTTTTTGGGAAAAGACTGAGCCAAATTGAACACTTCCGCTTTTCCTTTGTCATGTTATCATTTTGCCATCCACAATGAGTAGTTGAACCCCCATTTCTTTCCTGTCTTTTACTTTGGACCTTTCTGTAGAATGTTTTTTTTTTTTTTTTTTTTTTGTTGCTTTTAGAATCCCTCAGTGGCCTCAATTCATTCCTAGCTTTAGCCTTCCTGGAGTGTTCCCTGCAATTCCGTGCTACCTGTCTGCATTCTTCCTTTGTAGCCTGGCCTTCCTTCCACTTCCTATAAATGTCCTTTTTTGTATTTATATCATCTTTAAGCTTTCTGTGAAGCCACATAGGCTTCTTCTGTTGTCTTCTACCCCCTTTCCTTGTTGGAATTGTTTGTAATTGTGCCTTTAGAATTTCCTTTTTTAAAAACTGCCACACATTTTGGACTCCTTTTCTCATTAAGCTTACTTGCCATGGAACTTTGCTTATCATTATTCTGAGTAAATTAAGATTGGCTTTAGGAGGAGGTTATCAGCAATACATGTTAGATATCTCTTGGAGGGGCCATGTTTGGCAGAACTTGTCTCTCAACAGATATCAGAGAAATTGAACTCCCCCCATAACAACGACAGTGTGTATCTTTGAAATGCTCTTTGAAAAGCTATCTTTTTTAAAAAGATAGCTTTTTAAAAAAATCATCTTTGTCTTCTCCTTGACTGGGTGGTCAATAATAGACTCCAGCCACTGTGTTCCCTTTGTTCCTTGCTCCATTTATATTAATCCAGATAGTCTTGATGGCACTATTAAGCTCATCCTCCTGTATTTCTGTATATGTATCTTTAACATACTGTGTGACTCCACCTCCCTTTCTGTTCCTTCTGTTCTTCTTGAACAAGTTATATCCTCCAGTTGTTGAATTCCAGTCATGAGAGTCATCTCCCCAAATTTCAGTTATATCTATCAAGTCATATTTGCCCCCGCAAATATTAAGAGCTCGAGTTGATGCTGTTTATTTCCCATACTCTGGGCGTTAGTATATAGACATAAAAGACCACATGTTTTATACTCTAGCTTTCTTCCTACAGTTTTTGAAAGTCTATTATTGGGCGCAGTTATAGCTGCTCACTCTGTTGTGCCATTATATGGACAAGCTTTGCTAAACAAATATATGGGAACTCTGGATACTGGGTGGAGTGATTTATTAGCACTACTAACTAATTTAGCACTACTAACAAACCTGCTCAATAATCAAAGACTGCTAGTAATTATCAGAAGGCCTGGAGGAATGTTGTCCATGGGGTCATGATGGGTTGGGAACAACTTTGCAACTAAACAACAATTATCAGAAGGAAATACATTCTGATGTATTTACTTTTTATTCTCTATTACAGCCCACACTGAAATGAAAATGGCTCAAATGTAACCAAGGATGTCCTTAACTCTTAATCCTAGTAGGCTAGCATTCAGTCTTTCTGCTTAAAATACCCCTCACCAATTAAACAATTACAGCATTAACTAATTATTCTGTTAAACAAGTGAATTCAATCCTAAATCCTGCAATCCTAAAAAAATGTTTTGGGCTTTAACTCTAGTGTTGGTGCCCATCTCACAAGTATACCTATTATGTCAACTACTAGAAGGTTTTAAAGTACTCTTAAGACAATTGACGACAGTGAGAAAGGTTCAGCTGTGAAACTTTTGAGTTACAGTGTCAGAGAGTTCCTTGGACTCCAAAATATAAGCATTTACTACAAATAAGAAACCCCGTTGATGGGACTGCACAGTTAAGGTCACTTTCCTGACAAGTGGTAGCAGTGGTGGGGTGATGAATTCGAAACCCAGATCACTTTCATGGGGGAGGAAAGAACATGCCATTCTGACAGCCCACGATCTGTTCTAAGGAGTTATTTGCACCATGTTGGGTTGTTGTGTGGTTTGAACCCGGGAGAGCAGGTTCATCAGCACTTGGCCAGAACAGCAAAGACCTCTGTTGCCCTTCCTTCTGGTGCCAGTGACCGCTCCTCCACAGAGTGGCATTTTGGGGTGATTGTCAGTGAATCATCTCCTGTTTTTTCACTAGTAGGAAATTGGATTCTTATTCTTATTCTTATTCCTAGTATCGTTTTCTTGGTCTTTTACAAGTGTGCAGGTGTACTATTATGGCTGTCTGGTATGTGTAGATTTGACTATCACTTTCCTTGTCAAAGGGAGGAGAAAATAACAGACAAGGAAACTGAGAAGGCAAGAGTACGTATGAGCTACTTGTACATAAATGGTGGGCACTCATTGTTATGTTGTAAATGGAAAAACAGCAGTAGAGGGTGAAAAGTGGCAATAATGGGGGACAATCTTTCCCCCTTAGCAAGGTAATGGTTTCAATTTTAAGTGTCGAACCTGTGGTTTTCAGCCCTCTACCTTTCCAGCACTTCCCCTAGTCTCCAGCTACTTCAGAAGAACATATCCTAAGTCTTCCCCTTTGTCATGGTTCCTTTTCAGAGCACTGACTGCAGATGCACACATTTCCTCTTCATTTACTCTTAAATTTGCATGTATTTCTGCATGTGGCTATCCTTTTGAGTCATATCTTTTTCCACAGTCAGGTATCCATGATGAAATTTTAAAGATAAAATATAAAGTAAACTTGGGACAGAAAGCAGACCTAGGTGTGTGGGTACCACGGAAATCTGTGGCCAGTGAGTGCCAAACCACTGAAATTAGAAGTGAGAGATGCTGCCATGTTTTCTTGATCATGTTCACCTCAAACGCAGCGGGTGGATTTTACAAGTGCTAAATGTGTGGGTGAACCGAACTGCAGTCTGCGCCCTGCCTTGTCTTAATGCCTTACCCTGTTTTGGTCTATTTTCTTCTGGGTATGGCTCACTTCTGGGATTGAAGCAAAGGTGGGCAAGACCAGGGTGGCCACCTGAAGAGCTGCAAATAGGGAACCTATTGTGAAACTGTCATAAAACAGTGTCGCATGTGTGAAAGCATTGGCAGTACTTCATTAGAACGTGTCATTCTTAAAGTGACTTTACAAAATATATGATAATATAGCATATGAAGGCCAGTGCCTAATAAGCTCAAAGAGAGCCAGTGTGGCGCAGTGGTTCAGAGCATGTGACTGGGACTCAGACGATCCGGGTTCGAGTCCCCACTTGGCCATGGAGCCAGCTGGGTGAATTTGGGCCAGTCACAGACTCTCAGCCCAGCCTACCTCACAGGGCTGTTGTTGTGGGGATAAGATGGAGGAGGAGAATGATGTAAGCTGCCTTGAGCCCTTTGTAGGGAAAAGGCAGGATATAAATCGCAATATAAATATAAAACTATCTAGGTCAGCATTCTTCTCCCAGCACAGCAGCACAGCAGTTTAAACCACCGTGCCACCTGCATCCCTCTTCTTCCACAGTGGCCACCAAATGCTCTCAGGAAGCCCAGGACCAGGGGGCCATAGTACCCTTCTGCTTGTGTTTGCCAGAAACTTCTATACTAATCAGACCCTCATGTTCCCCAACAACTCATTTTTTGACTGAGGAACCACCCAAATGGACAGAAGAAATGCTATGGACAGAATTTACCTAGACTTTAGCAAAGCAAAGTGCCCCACGACATCCTGATGAACAAACTAGAAACATGTGGGCTTGACAGAACTACTATTAGGTGGATCCACAACTGGATACAAAATCAGTCACAGAAAATGCTCATCCACAGTACCTTCTCAAGCTGGAGAGAGGTAATGAGTAGGGTGCCACAGGGCTCAGTCCTGGGACCAGTGATCTAGGTGAGGAAATGCAGGGGATGATCATTAAATTTGCAGATGACACAAAACTGGCCAGAACAGCTAACACCCTGGAAGATAAAAAGAAGTTCCAGGGTGACCTAGCCAAGCTAGAACACTGGGTGGAAAGCAAGAGAGTGATATTCAACATGGACAAATGCCTAGCTGGGGGGAAAAAACCCAAATACATGGGGAATGCTTGGCTCAACAGCACTGAAAAGAAAAAAAGACCTTGGAGTTGTTGTGGATAACAAGCTAAATATGAGCCAACAATGTGATACAACTGCAAAAAGGGCAAACACTATTTTGGAATGCATAATTAAAGGAGGTACTAGTTCCCCTTTACTCTGCACTAGTCAGACCTCACCTGGAATACTGTGTTCAGTTCTTGGCATTTAGGTATAAAAAGAAGCAGAAAGATTGATCCAGGGTCTGAAAACTAAGTCCAATGATGAGAGGCTGAGAGAGCTGGGCCCACAGTGTGGCTGCACCATAGATTTGCGCAATGGTATTACAATGTTGGCACTTTTATTCATAACTAGTTAATGGATGTGGGTTTACATGGGGAATAGCCTGTATGGTACATGCTGATGGGTACGAGCAACTTCCACAGCTGTCAGGCACATTGTGCCTGCCCATCTGAATGACGCCCGGCTGCTGGCATCCCTAGGCCCAGGAGCCCTGCTATGGTATACCCATATAATCCACAGTGGAAGGGTCCGACCTCTCCTCCCACCCTGGTGCTTTCCCAATATCAAGAGCCTGAGGAGAAATCTATCTAGTCAGAAATTCCCCATTCCCCTTTCCATACAGCATCCTCTGAGGGATTCAGATTTGGATTCGGCCTACTTGGGGAGGAGCCTGCCTTCCACTGAGACACCCTCCGAATCTGTCCAAATCAGCCAGAATGTGACCAGTTCATTCCAGGATTTGTGCACGTCTTAAGCACTTCCCTAATTCGGAATGTGACGGGAAGGAAATCCCGTGGATGCCCTTCATGAGACTTGGAGTTCAAGTTGGTTGGGTGTGGGGGAAACCAAAAGAGCAGATTCCTTCCTCTCCTGCAGCTTCCCTGGAACCCTCCAGTTCCCACTTTATGGCTCACCAACAGCCTGGGCTACATGAAGCTGCTTGGCAGAATGCAAGAGTGAAAGTGGAGGAAACGTCACAGCAAATCCAGTACTGCTTCCACAGAGCCTGTTGCAGGACTATGAGGAGGCAGCAGTGCTAGTGAAGGGAGCAGATGGTGGGATTTCCCACTGAAGGAGGCTGGGCTGGCTGCTCCCCCAGTACTTCAATGCCTTCGTTCCTTTTTGCCCCCCCCCCCCCCCCCGATGCTACTGGCTGATGTGCTTTGAGGTTATATTTCGCAAACAAATGTTCTGGCTGCCATGGGCTTGGCCGCTGTGATTTCACAGAGCAGTGAGGCAAAAGGACTAAGTATATATTTGAATACTAAGGCAGGGTTGGAAAGTTTAGGAATTTTAGAATTAGAAGATTTTGTTTTTGAGTGCAAGACCATAAGCATTTCAGGTTAGAAGGTTACGATCCAATTGAATACAGTCAGACATATTTAAATCCAGTTGAATACGATCATACATATTTCTGAGGAAACTTGCACAAGGTTGAGCTGAACACTATTTAGTTTGGCCCTCAAAAGGCCCATTGCTAATGCCAATTGGCAAAATAGGTTTGGAGCATTTGGTCAGAAACCTAGGTGCCACTTCCCACGAAAGGGAAACAATGTAATTCAAAAGAGGTTTCCCCATCATTGGCTATGATGCCTCAGGAAAGATGCTTCTGGTTAGAGTGGTTGGAAAGGAACATCAACTTGGTGCTAGACTGAACAGAGATGATGAGAGGTGAAGAAAGCAGAATTAAATTATCAAAGGTGAAGGGGCAAATTATTTTAGAGTATTATTGAAAAGCTGGCTCTGATTTCCTTTTTTTTCCTGCAACACTGAAAAAAAATCCAACTAAAACATATACATTTTAAACCAATGGTTTTTTGCTTTCCCCTTCTAATGCGTTATCAGCCATGCTGCAGGATGTGGTAGATAAAATCAAGATTAGACGGGGACATTAATAGAGAGATTGCAAATGGGTAGACTGATGCAAGAACTGAGTTACCTTGGAAAAAATACACTGCTGATTGAATAGACTGAGAAACAGGAATCCCCTGTAAGAGCAGCAGACAGAGCAGATGGCAAGTGTCGGGGCAGAATGTCCCTTCTGACAGGAAAGTCTCTAATGGGTATGCTTGGTGACTGGAAACAAGCTGCTACCCACAGACTGGATGTAGACTTGGAACAAGTGCTGGCAATATGTTGTAGGAAGACAGGGAATTTCTTCATGTCACCTAAGTCCATTTGTCCACCTGGCCTACTCTGTCAAACAGCAGCTGCCCAGGTTCTCAGGCAAAGGTCCTTTGCAAGTGGAGATGCCCAATGACTGGGCCTGGGCCTTCTGAGGGGAAAGCAGGTGCTCTGCCACTGCCCCTTCCCTCGTGCCAGGGAACTGGCTCTTGGATCAAGACCTCGGGGTGCGATTCCTATGCCTATCTGAACAGAACTAAGCTTTTCAGCTCCCAGTCTGAGCATGCATAGGACTGTTGGCCTAAGGCGGGAAGATGACTTCTGTCCCCTGACCCAGCAAAGTGCTTGGTTCCAAAAGAAACGGGTGTGCGGCATCTGCCCTGTGATTGACAAGCAGTGTGATGCATTTGGGTCGAATGGGCTTTCTTTCATTGTCTGTCAACAAGCCAGGCTTCCTTTTAGAGTTCCTTCCAGTTCTTTGCTGGAAGGATCTTTATTATTTTATTTTGTCTTTGGTTGGGCAAGGCAGTTCCCCAGTCTGTTTCCTGCTGCAAGTCTGCTAGCTAAGTAGTGGTTCCCTTGTGGCCTTCCAGATGTTGTTGAACTGCAACTCCCATCAACCCTAGCCAGCATTCCCTGTGATGAAGGCAGATGGAATTACAGGCCAACAGTGATCTAATCTCAGGATTTCCCCACTTTACAGTAAGATTTCCTTTGTCTATGAAGCTGAATCATCACTTAAAGTACCCTTTCATTTATAAAATATGTAAATACCACTCGCTTATTAAATTATTTAAAAAAATCAGATTACAATATAACTTTAGCATAAAATAAAGAGGGGAATACGATTGAGATCTTCAGGCACAGCATCAGCTGGAACAATCTAAAATCACATTAAAAATTGGTATCATTTCATATCAACTCCTTCATTCTTAGGTATCACTTAATTCTTCAGATGGTGGTTTGACATCAAGAATGCAGCAAGCTGAACAAGCAAATAATTTCAGCTATGATCACATTCTGCAGGAAGGAACTTGAAACCATGTCTTATTAAGGGTTTTGTTGTTTTGGATCATTCATTTAGGCATGACAGAAACATTGC
The DNA here is from genome assembly GCF_004798865.1 of Varanus komodoensis. Classification (NCBI taxonomy): domain Eukaryota; kingdom Metazoa; phylum Chordata; class Lepidosauria; order Squamata; family Varanidae; genus Varanus; species Varanus komodoensis. Next base: position 9,228,873 of record NW_025336480.1, read on the forward strand.
ATACAAACCGTCAGCCCAGTACTTTGAAGTATGGAATATCTCTATAACAGAGCATTAGTACAGATTGGTTGAGCAATCCTGGACCTTCTCAGAAAGCTTCTGGGGACCCATGGGGTAGTCCTGGCTTCCTTCCACATAGCCATTGACAGAGCTATGACTGCAGAGGAGTCTTCCTCCCTGCCCTCCAGCCACTGTGGAAAGTACCTCTACAGTGATGTAAGTTCACATTGGAAAAGGGGGACTTATTGATGGGTGGAGCAGGGCAGTGGGAAAGGCCAGAACTTCAATGACCTGAAAGTCTCTCTGCTGTGCATTCCATGCACAAAGAGGTAAGTCAGGCAAGAGGGCCAAGAACTTTGACTGCAAATGTACTGAAAGGCAAAAATAGGCAGGCTTCCCCTGGCCAGGCATAGGATAGAGATCAGCAAAGGATCTTGGCTCCTGCTATGTGAGGGCCAATTCTTTAGGAGGATGCTGTCGGGTGTAGCTGAATCACTGGACAACACTATTACAATACTTTGATCAATATTTATCAGATAAAATCATTTCATGGAATAGATTCAGCTCATGGGTCACTCATTGTTTATCCTTGTTGTCATTATTAGATTTCAAGTCATGAAGAAAAAGGAGAATATACCCAAACATAGCATGTGACTACAATAAAATATCCATTTTAACAACGCTTGTGAATAGTTCAATGAGTGATGAAATGGATGGGTTGTTATGAAGCTGACAGACGAGAGCTGTGCTGATCGATTGGCTCAGTGATAAAAAAAATTCTGTCTTTTCTGGTTGGGATCCATTACCTCTGAAAGAACTGGCCCATAGCTTGGACCCACTTCGCTATGACGTGTGGCCATGCGTAATTTTGCCTAGCTTGGACTGAAGTGCCAGTTGTGCCCCTTCTTGGCAAGGTCAGATCTAACCATACTTTCATTGAAATTGGGTTCGTGCAAAACACTTCATGTGGGATTTCCTGTGAATAACAGCAGTGATGGTGCAGAATGCCAGTGGCAGAGAGCGCCACTGCTCATTCTGACTGGGGCCAGGGGCTGAGATGTTGTGACCCCATTTTTATATCAGCTACACTGGCTTTCAGGTGCTGATTATTCATTGAAAAGCCCTTTGTGCCTTTAGACCAAATTATTAGTCAGACTGCCTCTTCCCATATGAATTTGCTCATCTGTTAAGGCAGGTGAATCCGGTGAGGTACCCAGAGCACAACCCTGTCCAGTTTTGTTGGGCATGTTTCAGTTGGCACAAGTTGAGGGCATTCACAAGGAGCTTAGATAGATTTGTGCAGTCACATCTGTAATGGATTCTTGCTTCTCTTGCCTCATGAAAACCGGCAGGGAGAAACTAGATGGCTGGGTCAAGAAGCTAATAAATGCCCCTTTCCAGGAGAGGGTAGTCCCAGACCACCTCAGAAAGGTTATAGGCGGCATTTCCTGAGTGCATCATCTTTGGACTCAAAAGATCACAGCTTAAGGGCAGTGGCAAATGTTCCTTTCCTGGGCAAAGTCCATCAGTGGGTGGTTGCCAACCAGCTCCATACACTCTTGGATGAGAACAATTTTCTGGATCCACTTCAGTAAGTGTTCAAGCCAGCTTTGGAAACAGCCTCTGGCACTCTGCACAATTACCTGTGCTGGGAGAGGGGCAGTGGGAGTGTGAACATGCTGGCCCCTTTCAGCCATTCTGCTCCTTTCTGTATTATCAGCCATAATATCCATCTGTGGCAATTATCTCAATTGGGAGTGGGAGGTGATGCATTGCAGTGGCTTTGTTCCTACTGGGATGGCAGACCCCAGGAGGTGGTGTTTGAGGAAGACTGTCTGCCTGTATGGGTTCCCCTACATGGAGGGCTATAGTGATAACTTCTGTCTCCTCAACTGTTTAACATCTGCCAGAAAACACTGAATGAGGACATCAGGAAATGTGCTATTTCCAGAATGCTGGTGACAACTTAATGCCAAGAGCCAATCTCTCTCTTCCCCACCCTCTCTTTTTCCCTTCCCAGCAGATCATGACGAGGGGATTCTAACTATTGTCTTTATAGTATTAGCAGTGATAAGACACATCCACCAAATTCAGACCAAGGTAGCTCTTCTCCATTCCAGGAGTTGATTCCAAAATGAGCCTCCTCTTCCCTTTTCCACCAAATGGAGTTGGAGGAAGGTGGTTTGCACTGCTTGTGTGCTAGACAGTTGGAAGGCTGGACATTTTCTAATTGGTCCACTTGTTTGACTTGATGCCAAATCACTAGGCTGATAAAGCCTCACCACCCCCCTGTGACCCTCCCTCTTCTTCACTGCCTCCCCCTGAACCAGAAGGAGTCTCATTCTCACCAGCCACTTGGCTTATCTCAGTTTTTTTACCTTAGACCAGAGGTCTCAAACTCAACTGACCTGGGGGCCACTGGAAGTAGAGTCTGGGTGAGGCTGGGCCGCATCAAGCAGTCCACCACCGCGGTGGGGGTGGGCCGCTCATCTGGAGGCCGGCCCAGGCGCCGCCGGTGCTTTGAAGGCTGCAGGGCCCCTCCCCTGTGCCTCACCTGTCCCGGCAATTGGCCTGCGGGCCACGAGTTTGAGACCCCTGCCTTGGACATTTAGCCAAGGATACTGCTCCTGCCTCTTCTTCCAGTTTAGTTTTAGAGTCTGAAACCTCCACCTTGAAATGCTGTATTTTGGAAGAAACAGGTCTAGTCCCTGCACTGGAGGATTGTCCCAGAGCCATCTTTGTCCCTGGAGGGTTGGCTTACCTCAGAAGCACAGAGTTGGTTCCCAGTTTTGGTTGGTGGCTCAGCTACACTCAGTAGTCTCTATTCTCATAACCATCACTAGTGCAAAGCACTCAGCATAGGACTGCTCTTGAAGGTGGTTTGGAAACTGCAGTTTGTACAAATTATGACAACAGGAAGGTCTGCACACATACTATCAATCTGGCCTGCTTTCACTTGCTGATTTTGCGTTTCTGAATGCAATTCAACCTGCTGCTGTGTTTCAGGACTAAAATATCTGGTGGAGCATCTCTGCTGGTATGGACATTCCTGTACATTATAACTCTCAACTGAGGCTTCCTCTAGGTGCTTCCTCTGAGGGTAGCAGTAAAGAAGAGGGCCTTCTTGGTGGTGCCCCCGCCATAGTTATCTTTTCAGTGCCAAGTTAAAACTTCCCTACATTCCCTGATGTGACAGCATCTGACAGGGGTTTAACTGGTCCCAGGATTGTTATTGCTGCGTATTTGTTTTGAAAACAGTTTTTATATTATGTTTTGTTTTGTATTTCAAAGGTTTTAATGCTTGATATATCAGCCCACGGCTGGGGGGAACAGAAATGATGATGATGATGATGATGATGATGATGATGATGATGATGATGGGTGGCATCTTGTGTGTGCTGTTGCTAACAAAGCTACAGTTGGCACAAAACCGATTTTTCTGTGGCAGCAGCCCTGAGAGCTTAGATGGACACCTTCTTACTGATTTTATGCCGGTGCTTGAAGCCCTTTTTTTCTTCAGCAAGAGTTTCATGCTGTTGCTGTGAAAGTTATGGATCAGCAAATCTCAAACTTGTCGAAGTCCTTCCAAGTCTGTCATAAATCTTCTTCTGGTTTGAGTTGATAGAAGATTAGAAGCTTTTTTCCATGAAAACGTGTGCCTCTCTAACCAAATCTGCCTATCAGTCATGCGTACATAGCTGGTGTCCACATTCTTCTATTGATTAAAGTGTATTTGGGGGAATTTTTAATGCGAATTTTTTCAAATGCCTGCATACAATTGAACATTTTTTATATTTTTATGTGCACTTTTCAGGTCTCTACATACTGTCAATCACACTGTAGATTCAGAACTGTAAGGGTGTCAGTAACAAATTGCACCCAAGTCTGTGTTCAGTCAAGAAGGTATGAACTGGGAAATTCTGATTAAAGACAACCTAAAACTATTCTTTCATACAATTATCTTATTTTCCTGTTTACTCTGTCTTGCTGATACTATTGTTTCCCTTTTATGTGTGGTTTTTCTTATTTCCCCTGCCCCTTGGGACTTTTACTATTTTAAAATTCTAGGTATACACCTCTTATATTGTGAGCCTCTCTGTGAAGGCCTGAGTCTTGAAGGGCAGGGTGAGATATTTAGAGCAAGATCTCCTGTGATCCACCCTTGAGTCACATAAGCCTCCAAACACAGAAGGTTATATGTGTCTAGTGCAAGGTGTGATCTTTCCCCCTGGTGCTTCATAGCCTGCATTTCATTTAGATGACCATTTTCAGAGGAGCTCAGATTTGGATTCTAATGGCAGGAGGACCTGGGACTGTGTCCCTTAGGAGACAGCCCTGGACAAGCTTAGACAGGTAAAGGTCTTACAACTCCTGGCATGCTCAAGCTAGACAGCCAGGGGAATAATTTTGCTGACTATACATGCTTAGGATTAGTCCTTTAGAAAACTAAACAAACTAAACAACACCTGGCAGGAGACCGCGCCCGCGCCCGAGAACCACACCGCGCCCAAAGACCGCGCCGCGCACGCGCCCGAAGACCGCGCCGCGCACGCGCCCGAAGACCGCGTGAAGACTGCGCCGCGCCGCCGGCTCCGCCGCTACCTGACTGCCCTGCCACGCCCCTGCACACGTGGCAGGTGTGCCCGGACGGGGTGGGGCGTCGGGTGGCCGGCGGCTACAAAGTGCTGCAGGGGGGAGCGCCGGCAGGAGGAACAACACCTGGCAGGAGACCGCGCCCGCGCCCGAGAACCGCATCGCGCCCAAAGACCGCGCCGCGCACGCGCCCAAAGACCGCGCCGCGCACGCGCCCGAAGACCACGCTGCGCACGCGCCCGAAGACCACGCCGCGCACGCGCCCGAAGACCGCACGAAGACCGCGCCGCGCCGCCGACTCCGCCGCTACCTGACTGCCCTGCCACGCCCCTGCACACGTGGCAGGCGTGCCCGGACGGGGTGGGGCGTCGGGCGGCCGGCGGCTACAAAGCACCAGCACCAGCAGCGGCCGGGGTCGGCGGCCAAAGGGCGTCGGCCAAAGGGCGGTTTGCCGCCGTTTGGGGGGGCTGTTCGGGGGGGGGGCTAGGCTGGCCAGGGGACTTGCTCTTTTGTTGTGGCAGTCCCTTCTGTTGAACGGCCAATTTTAAATGTTTTATAATTTTAAAGTGTTTTAACTTGTTTTTATGGAGTCGTCCCTGGCCATGTTGCCGCCTGAGTTTCCTGGGGAGCGCACTGGCGCCGCCATTGGTGTGGTGATGGGCAATGGACGTAATAGCGGTGGGGGCTTAACGTGTCCGCATAGAAGAAGGAGGGACAGATGGCTGACACCTGTCCCTACTTCTGGTTTTGCTCCCAGCCAGAAGGTGCCAGGGAGTCTTGTCAGTCGCCCCTCGGGCCTGACGGTGCTGTTGTTTAATGCCAGGTCGGCCAATAACAAATCTGCCCTCATCCATGACTTGATTGTGGATGAGGGGGCCGACCTGGCCTGTATAACGGAGACCTGGGCGGGAGAGGGGGGGGATGTTGCCCTCTCTCAATTGTGCCCGCCCGGGTATATGGTCCAGCACTGTTCACGGCCGGAGGGGAGGGGAGGGGGGGTCGCTTTGGTTTACCGGGCCTCCATCACTCTCACGGGACTTCCTGTCCCTTCGAGACCAGGGCTGGAGTGTCTCTACTTGGTGTTGGGCGACCGAGACAGATTGGGGATTCTGTTGGTGTACCGTGCACCCTTCTGCCCAACAGTCTCCCTGCCTGAGCTGACGGAAACGGTCTCGGACCTGGTGTTGAGGACCCCCAGGATGCTGGTCCTGGGGGACTTCAATATCCATGCCGAGGCTAGTTTGACCGGGGCGGCTCAGGACTTCATGGCTTCCATGACGGCCATGGGGCTGTCTCAACATGTCACCGGCCCGACCCATGAACATGGACACACTCTGGACCTGGTTTTCTCGACGGGGCAGGAAGAGGGTGGTCTGAGGGTGAGGAATTTATGCTTGACTCCCCTGTCATGGTCAGATCACTTCCTAGTGAGGTTTGTGCTCGAGAGCGACATCTCCCTCTGTAAGGGTGCAGACCCGATTGTGTGGGTCCGCCCCCGGAGCCGGATGGATCCGGAAGGATTCCTGAAGGCTCTGGGGGAGTTTCCGGCTGACAAGACGGGTGCTCCTGTCGAGGCTCTGGTTGAACTGTGGAATGGGGAGATGACCAGGGCTGTAGACACGATCGCTCCTAAGCGTCCTCTCCCACCGGGCAGAGCCCGCTCTTCCCCTTGGTACACTCCAGAATTGAGGGCAATGAAGCAGGTTGGGAGACGGCTAGAGCGTAGGTGGAGGAAATCACGTGATGAATCTGACCGAACACACTTAAGAGCCCACTATCGGGCCTATGCTGTGGCGGTGAGGGCGGCGAAAAAGAGACACTTCTCCGCTTCCATTGCCTCCTCACAATGCCGTCCGGCGGAGCTCTTTCGAGTGGTGCAAGGCCTGGTTCACCCAGGGCCAAAGGAAGAGCTGACTCCACCCTCAAAGGCCCGCTGTGACGACTTTGCCGAGCATTTTAGGGAGAAAATCGCTCAGATTCGTCACGAGCTGGATTCCACTATTGATTCAGAGGTTTTAAGGGAGACACCAACGCTGCCGTCTGGTCCAGAATTATTGGATGAATTTCAGTTATTGCGGCCCGATGATGTGGACAAGGTGCTTGGACGAGTACGTCCTACCACTTGCCTTCTGGACCCTTGCCCGTCTTGGTTAATAAAGGATTCCAAGCACGGGATTGGAACCTGGATCTTGGAAGTGGTTAACGCTTCTCTGAGGGAGGGTCGGGTGCCTGCCCCTTTAAAGGAGGCGGTAGTCCGACCGGTCCTGAAGAAGGCGTCACTGGATCCAGGGATGGCCGCTAACTATAGACCAGTGGCCAACATCCCGTTTCTGGGCAAGGTGTTAGAGCGAGTGGTGGCGGGACAACTCCAAGCACTCTTGGATGAAACTGATTATCTGGACCCATTTCAGTCCGGCTTCAGACCCGGGTACGGTACTGAATCTGCCTTGGTCGCCCTGTACGATGACCTGTGCAGGGAGAAGGACAGGGGGAGTGCGTCCCTGTTGGTTCTCCTGGACCTCTCAGCGGCTTTCGATACCATCGACCATGGTATCCTTCTGGATAGGCTGGCGGGATTGGGGGTCGGAGGCACCGCTTTGCGGTGGTTCCGCTCCTATCTCAACGACCGATTCCAGAAGGTGGTGTTGGGGGACTATGGCTCTGCGCCATGGCAGCTTTGCCATGGGGTACCGCAGGGTTCCATTTTGTCCCCTTTACTGTTCAATATCTACATGAAACCGCTGGGAGAGGTCATCAGGAGGTGTGGGCTGCGGACCCATCAGTATGCTGATGATACCCAGCTCTACCTCTCGTTTTCCACCAATCCAGGTGAGGCAGTGGCTGTACTGAACCGGTGCCTGGCCGAGGTAATGGGCTGGATGAGGGCCAATAAACTGAAGCTCAATCCAGACAAGACGGAGGTCCTGTTGGTTGGCGGTTCGGGCTTCAGAGAAGGTGACCTGAACCTTGTCCTGAATGGGGTTGCACTCCCTCCTAGGGACAAGGTCCGCAGCTTGGGAGTGCTCCTCGACCCGGAGCTTTCACTTGAAGCTCAGGTGACAACAGCGGCGAGGAGCGCTTTCCTCCAGCTTCGGCTGATTCATCAGCTGCGCCCCTACCTGGAGTACGACTGCCTTGCAACAGTGACTCATGCGCTGGTGACTTCCCGTCTTGACTTCTGTAACGCGCTCTACGTGGGGCTACCCTTGAAGACGGTCCGGATACTTCAATTGGTTCAGAATAGAGCTGCCAGGCTGCTGACGGGGACTGGACGTTATGTTCACATGACGCCAGTTCTCCGTCAGCTTCACTGGCTCCCCATTGAAGTCCGGGCCCAATTCAAGGTGTTGGTAATGACCTATAAAGCCCTAAACGGCTTGGGTCCTGGTTACCTGAAGGAGCGCTTACATCCATATTTGCCCAGTCGCCCCCTGAGATCGGCGGGAGAGGCCCTTCTCCGGGAGCCCTCCGTGAGAGAAATTAGGAGGGTGGTTACTCGGAGAAGGGCTTTCTCAGCGGTGGCGCCTAAGTTATGGAATGCGCTCCCCAGAGAGGTCCGCCTGGCGCCGTCGTTATTTGTTTTTCGGCGCCAGGCTAAGACCTTTTTATTTAAGCAACATTTTAAATGCTAAATACAATTGAATTTTATCTGGCCAGGGCGGCTTATTTTATAATGTGAGTTTTAATTAAGATTATTTTATATGGATTTTAACTTGTTTTATCTATGTTGTAAGCCGCCCCGAGGCTTCGGCGAATGGGGCGGCATAAAAATGTTTTAATAAATAAATAAATAAATAAACTAATCTTCATGAGAGATGAGTGTGAGATACACCTATATAATTCTGGGTTTTCAGTCCATAAAATGCTAGAATACCTGACCCCATAGAGAGATTGCTTCCTGTTGGAGCTGTAAGAGTGTCCAATAACAGAAATAAGTCACATCATAATATTTCTAACAAGTTGCAAATCTGCAGGCTGGCAGGGCTTGGGCTCAGTTTTTACCACAGCAGTGATTATAACACCTCAGCACAATATCCATAGACCGCAAATTTCTTAAGAAACAAACTTGAAGTGGCAACCAGTTCATTTTTGCCGATGTGTCTGCGATGGAAACTCACTGCTTGTATAAAAGAGTGGAAAGGCAGCATGGGAAAGGGACAGCAGAAGCCACAACAGCAAGGTCACAAGAGTTGTTGCTGTGACCTATCTGCATGCTCAGGTCATCAGAAGGGGAAACGTGGAACAACTTGAAAAGCCAAGGACAAAAAACGTCACGAGGGCCGCAGTAACTGAGGAGGATGGCAGGAGTATGTTCAGGACAGCGCCTCCGTCTGGCTTGGTGCAGCCCATATTATTAGGGTTGGGGATGATCAGCTCCCTTGGTGAGGGAGACATTTTTCTCCTGCACCCATAACACTTGAACCCAGGATCATCCCATGAAGCTGACTGGTGGGAGGTTTAGGGCAGACAAAAGGAAGCACTTTTTCACACAGCATCTAGTGAGGAATTTGCTGCCATGGGAAGTGGCGATGTTGGCCAGTCTGGATGGCATTAAAAGGGGACTGGGAGATTCACGAGGGAGGAGGCTCTCAGCGGCTACTAGCCTTGCTGGCTGTGTGCTGCCTCCTGCACCAGAGGCGGCAGGCCTGCCTGCACGGGTTGCTGAGTACTTGGGCAGGAGGAGGCCTTGCACCGCTCCTGCGGGAGGGATCCTGTGGGCAGCCGGTTGCCATCGTGTGCATGGAGTGCAGGACCAGATGGGCCCTTGGTCTGATCTGGTGTGGCGTTTCTTACATGCTTATGTTCTTCCCCAAAGTTACAATCCCTCAGGCAAAGCAGGGTTGTGTGGAGTGATGCCAGGGGTGCGTCATGCCATGTTTCTGAAGCATCTTACAAGGGGTTTGAGTTATCCCCTCTTAGCTAAGGCATGAATGAATGCTGTGTTCTTTCAGGAAAACTGTGATCCCTTTGAGCACAGTTATGCCTTTTTATTCCTGCCCTCTCTAAGGGGTAGATTGGAACCCCGTTCCTGCTGGTAACTATTTTACCTGTAATGGGGGTGGTTGATAAACAGCTGGGACAGAATCAGACCTCCCATACCAAAGAATATAACCACAGAATTAGCCAGAATAGTATGCAGTGAAACTTTTCTGTCCCTTGAAGCTAGCCGATGGCACACAACCATTCCTTACATGACAAGGTAGCCCATCTTTTACTCTTAAATAAGGAACAATTTCCTTCAAATAAGGAAAAACTGGCAGACCACATCGTATTCCTGCTCTGGAAAAATTTACACACCACAGTAATTTCCTTCTCCTGCATCCACAAGTGCCAAGTGCAGGCAATAGTGTCTTCAAAGGCAGAGACTGGTCCATTATGTGGGTCGGGATGCAGAATTGTTGTACCAAGGTCCAGATTCAGGTCCAGGTCCAGGTCAGGCAGGGCTGCACAAGCGAATGGCCCAAGATCAAGTTCCAGTGTGAACAGCCAAGGCGAGCACTGTGAAGAAAAGCCATTGTCTGCAACAAAGAGCAGGATCTGGCTGGACTGATTCATAGCTGGCTGTAAATGAGCACAGCAGGCTAATGTGGTCAGTGTGTTGCTTTTAAATGCGGCCCCACACTTTGTCTTTCCATCTGGACTTCTACTGCCTGTGCCTCCCCCTCCTCCTTTCCACAGGACGGATTCCCTCCAGCTCTGCCTCCTGCCCTCAGGGATGCCCAGGAGCAGCCCAGGAAGGCCCAGTGGCTCTTCCAGTGGGAGTCTGCTGGCTGCAGCCCCAGCTTCTTTGCCTGGCTGGGGCACCCTGTGCTACTCTCCCCCTGTTCTTCCTCTGATGGACCGTCTCCTCCAGGTAGGGCATGAAAAGCCACCCGAAAAATTAACTATGGTGGGTTATTTGTTTTGCTTGCTAACCCACATTACTCCTGACCAAGCATCTGTGGCTCGTAGCGCCTTGTTTCCCTTTCAGTCCTCCTGCCTGCTTCAGCATGTACCTCATGGGCCTTTGCACCACAACCACAGCAGCACGCTCACGCCATTGCTGCGAGTGCCTTTCAACGCACTAGCAGAGTCGAGGGGTTTCTTGTGTAATATTGCAGAATTGTATTGTGCTACAATTGAGATTCACCCAAAGGTCTCCCAAAGTCAATTATAAGTAAAGGTGAATTTGTGCAAATCTCCCCAAAGGTACAAACTAAAGTTACATTTGCCAAACCTCCTGAAGCCAGGGGGAAATCGTGTTGCTGTCTAGGAAGCTGCCAATGTGGCAAGTAAATCGACTCATTTCATTTCAGGACGACAGAAGATGGTTAGTGCAATTGGGAGAAGCAGCCAGCAGGGTTTTTGTTTTTTGCTGCCAAGTACCGCTAGCACCATTTTGGACAATCTGCACTGAAGTGATTCTTCTGGGTTTGGACATTATGACATGCCACTTTGAGAATGAGGCACCCTAAACTGTGCAAGCCATAAATTCTTAGTGTGTGAGTGTGTGTGTGGGGGGGGGGGGGGGGACCACCCTTTTTTGTAAAAAAACAAACAAAAACAAAACAAGCATGGCAGAAAAACCATGCTGAGTTCAGGCATCCTACCCAGCCACCTTGCCACCACCCAGAGTGACAAGTGACAATCCACAATGGGTCGCCACGGCATGTGAACCAGGTGACTGTTACCTGTTTTTCTTGCCCTTTCTGTAGGCAGTGGAGCTGCTAGGTAAGTTTAGACTTAAAGGTCTTATGAGTCAGGGAATGCTAGAGGGCCCTTGGATACCACTTCATTTATGAAGAACGTGGTGCATATTTGCCCACCCAGCCAGCGCACCATTCTTTACTGCTTTCTCAATATTAGACCTAAAGTAGCAAAACTGTTCCCTAATCCTGATCGAGAGAGAGAGAGAGAGAGAGAGAGCGAGCGCGAGCAAAAGGAAGGAAGGAAGGAAGGAAGGAAGGAAGGAAGGAAGGAAGGAAGGAAGGAAGGAAGTCAGTTTCTGAGTTTGTGCCCCTTTGCATTTCAAATACACCTAAAGCATGACAGTAGGGATGAAATTTGCTGAAATTTGCTTCTGGCTCCCTGAATCCTCATGCTCAACTGCTCTCTTGGTGTGTATCACGGAGGCTTCCCTTGGTGGGTTTCATTGCACCTTCATCTCTTCGTTTCATGGAATCACTATTTTTGCTCTGCTCATGTCCCTTTCCCCACATTCACCACCTCTTCATCTCCTGCTGCCATAAGAATTCCACGCAAAATATTCCAGCTGCCAAATGTGGAATATGGGTAGAGCGGTTTGCACATAAAAGCTGACAAATCAGCCTTGCTCCACTTGCGCCCTTATGGCTCAGGTAAGATGTGTGATGGTCAGTAGGACTACACATGAGCACCTCTGCATTGGTATTGCCAGATGGCCCACTGATGTCGGGATACTTCTACCACAGTGCAGCACCCTCCATTTCAGACGCACGTGATCCAATGAACTCGGAGGCTCAGTGCATCCAGTGCATGGAGGGAGGTGCAGCTGTAGCTGCCATATCTGCCACTGCTGAGCCTTGCATGGTATGTTTTACCTATAGGACTCTTTCTGCCCTTTAGATTAAGCTTTGGGGATGTGCAGAGAAGCGGGCTGGGTTCACTGGAATTGGCATGAGCCACCAGCTCCATCCTCCTCCTCTCCCTTTCCTACAGCATGCCCTTTTCTGTTTCTCCAAGCTTTCAGAGTCACAGCTCCACAGCTGTGACTCCAATTAATCCTATGCCACCACCCTCAAACAGGCCCAAATGGGAAGCAGAGTGTGGGGCCGCCTTTAAAAGTGACACACAGGACAAAGGATTGTGCCCTTATCAGACCTGCTGTTGTAATTTTCTAAATCAGTTCAATGACAAAGTGGATAAATGGGAGCATCATGCTCTGGTCAACTTTATCCACACAGACACCCCAGATGAATTTTAGAATGCATACATGTTTATTTGAACCACATCTGAAGGCTAATGCACATATTAATTTTTCCTTGTTGTTTTTTTCCTCACAGAAGCTGGATCCAGGGATTCAGCACGAAAAGATAGTCAGAATGGTCTAGGTTTGTATTGTTCCTGGGCCTTGGGGCGGATTAGGTTGGCCAGCAAACACACACTTCCTCCCCACATGCTCTGTAGTTTTGCCTTCATGTTGTCTTTGAAGAATAGGGAGTAATGCTTAGATGAAATGGAACAATTAGTCAGATTCTGTATCTGACTAATTCTTCCATTCCCTCTGCTGTTTTGCCAAGCAATCCACCACAATCGTAGTAATCTTGCTTCATCTGGTACCGACAACATAAACACCAGCAATACACTGACAGTAAATCATACAAATCATTCCAGATTCTATCTATACGCTTGATCCTCAGCTATATGATCAGCTCTCTATTTTTAATGGCTATATTATTTTCTCTCTCACTATATGATCTCTATAGCTGAAATTGTAGGAACAGGTCTTGCATTTTTTATTGCAGAAATAGAAGTCATGTCCACAGTTCACTATGCCCTCTTCCCACACAATCTTGTTCAAGAATAGAGCTCTGAATTGTAGCAGATCAGAAACATTTCCATTTCTAGATGACTCATGACCTGAATTTGCCAAATCTGAGATTGATCATCCATGATCATTACTTCTTCTACTAGCAGGTTCCTTGAATCTTAAGAATTTTGATTGGGGGACAGGGTATCCATATTGCTTTTAGGACCCAAATTTCTGTTTTGATTCCATAAATATGTGTATGTGCATAAATATATATAGTATTTAACATTTCTGACACAATGCAGAATCTCTCTTCCTTGACCCTTCAATATTGTCTACAGAAAATGTGGTCCAACAGAAGGCACTAGACTCAATGGTTCCCTTTTGTACCACTCGGGTGGAAGATCAAGTGGTACAAAAGGAAGACATGGCTGTAAAGAAGGACTTGAGTCTTAAGATACAGTGGAAAAATGGCTTTCAGTGAGGTAAATAAGTCCTCTGTGAGAAAGATAAAAATGTTGCAAGAATGAATATACAGTAAGCCTGTAAGCTTTTTTGGTAATTAAATACCATTTGCTAACTTACAGACTACATGTTTCCAGCTGCCAGACCTTGGCTTGATTCCAGACTCCATATTCTGCTGCTGGAAGAACTTCACCAGTGGGACAGGATTTCCATCGCTTTGCCTCCCTGCAGCAGCCCCTTCCCAAACGCCTTCTTTTCATGCATTTTGTTTAATTTTAGGGAGATGGCTGTAAAGCAGCCTTCCTCCCTGCAGAGTCCTTCTACATCGAACGTGAGATGATTCCAAGCAAAACTTGACACAGTGCAGAATCTAATGGGGGTGTCAGGCCACCCTGACCCCTTTTAGAGTCCTTCTCTGAGGAGGAGCCTGGCTTACCTGGATACAAGGAGTTTGCCTTTCCTGAGAATGAACCAGAAGCCAGGGCTCAGGAAGAAGCTGGATGAGGGGGCAGGACCCTCCAGGATGAATGGTGGAAGCACTCCCCGTCCCTGGAATGACACAGAGTCCCATCAGGAGCCAGTGGCCTGCTCAGCCCCAAGAACAGCTCCAAGGAAGAACACCAGCTTTCCCTCTGCCTCCTGAGCCCTAGCACCTCAGTCCCGCACCGCTGCATCCTTTGCTCCAGTCCTGTCCTTGCGTGGGCCCTTAGGCTGTCTTTGACTATGCTGTGCTAAACTCCAGCTGGATTCTGTTCTCCTGATCTCGGCTGGCTTTGATCCTGGACTGCTTGATCACCCTTTGGTCCCTCTTCCAAGATTCAGTTCTGGTAATCAAATGACCTTGACACTGTATTTTAACAAACTGTTGCTGCCCTTTTCTTCTCCTTGTTAACATCTCCATTGGCTGGCTTCCTAGCTGCACAGCCATCTTTTAACTCAGACCTGGCTTGGTCCAGAGGCCGGTGGCTCTTATGCCCCTGTCAATTTCCTTTCCCCTTGCTGATTCTGGTCCATGAGCGGCACCCACTGCTCGCAGGACAGAGCCTCAGTGCTTCTGCAGGCCCCCGGAAAAGGAGGAGGTTGGCGGTCCTTGCACAGAGGAGCTGCACTGCCCTGTCGCATCCAGGGAGAAGCAAGGTGTAATAGCTCCTTTGGAATCTGAGCAGCTCCTAGAAGGGAGCCCTGTGCCTGTGCGACACATGATGCCTTTGGGCCTGCCTCCTTCAGGACCAAACCGGATGTGACATTAAACGTGTCTGTGCATTTAACATGGAAGAAGCACCATGTGTTTGTTTTTTAAATATGCAAGTAGCTCAGCTGAATGTGAGGGTACCGCTAGGCCCAGCCCATGGGGTGCCAGCCCATACTTTATTTTTCAGGGTCCTCCATTTATTCCCCAGAGTCTTGAGTGCCCATTGGTACCAAGAAGAGGTATTTTCCTGCTCATCTTAATGTGTGAGTATATTTTCAAGGGGGACTGCAGCTGGGAAGGAGTTAATGCTGCCTTCCCACATGCTTCAACACACACATTTTGTCTGCATGGCAATTAAGCTTTCAAAAAAATCAATTGCTTTAGGATAAAATTGTTTTTAAAAATAAATAAATGAATAAATAATTTTGAACATGATTTCATTCAAGATTATTTGGTGACAAATTAATTGGCTGGTTTGTCCTCTTGTGAACTTTAAATAAATCCAACCAATTGTTTCTCTGTTGATATATGAGTGGAACTAGAGATTGAATTGCTAACATACGCTAGATCATGGAGAAAGCTAGGGAGTTCCAGAAAAATATCTACTTCTACTTCATTGACTATGCTAAAGCCTTTGATTGTGTGGACCACAACAAATTGTAGCAAGTTCTTAACGAGATGGGAGTACCAGACCATCTTATTTGTCTCTTGAGAAACCTATATGCAGGTCAAGAAGCAACAGTGCGAATTGGACACAGAACCACTGATTGGTTCAAAATTGAGAAAGGAGTTTGGCAAGGCTGTATACTGTCGCCCTGCCTATTTAATTTATATGCAGAGCACATCATGAGAAAGGTGGGGCTAGATGAATCATCAGTTGGAATTAAGATTGCTGGGAGAAATATCAACAACCTCAGATATGCAGATGATACCACTCTAATGGCAGAAAGTGAAGAGGAACTAAAGAGCCTCTTGATGAGGGTAAAGGAGGAGAGTGCAAAAGTTGGCTTGAAACTTAACATTAAGAAAACTAAGATCATGGCATCCAGTCCTCTCACTTCGTGGCAAATAGATGGGGAAGAAATGGAGGTAGTGACAGATTTTATTTTCCTGGGCTCCAAGATCACCGCAGACGGGGACTGCAGCCAAGAAATTAAAAGATGCTTGCTCCTGGGGAAGAAGGCTATGGCAAATCTAGACAGCATACTAAAAAGCAGAGACATCACCCTGCCAACAAAAGTGTGTATAGTCAAGGCTATGGTTTTCCCAGTTGCAATGTATGGCTGTGAAAGCTGGACCATAAGGAAGGCTGAGCGCCGAAGGATTGAGCCCTTTGAATTGTGGTGCTGGAGGAGACTCCTGTGAGTCCCTTGGACCACAAGGCGATCAAACCAGTCAGTCCTAGAGGAGAGCAACCCTGACTGCTCTTTAGAAGGTCAGATACTGAAGCTGAAACTCAAATACTTTGGCCACCTAATGAGAAGGAAGGACTCCCTGGAGAAGAGCCTAATGCTGGGAACAACAGATGGCAAAAGAAGGAGGGGACGGCAGAGGATGAGGTGGCTAGATGGAGTGACTGAAGCAGTCGGTATGAGCTTGGGTGGACTCTGGGGGATGGTGGAGGACAGGAAGGCCTGGAGGAATGTTGTCCATGGGGTCACAATGGGTCGGACACGACTTCATGACTAACAACAACAACATTTCTCTCCAGATTGTATACAGATTTCTGTGCTATTGCCCTGGGTCCCAAAATTTAAAGGGCCTAGTAAAAATACTGGTTGGAAGTGCTGTTTGTTTTGCTGGGAAATTCCCTGCTAGTACCAAAGTGGGATTTCCTTGCAATGCAAAGACTAACTGCAGATGAGGCAATACTTCTCAGGACTGCAGTAGTGGTTTACCTCAACCGTTCACACCTGGTACAACCCCAATAACAATCACTTTGACGAAATTAGCATTTAAGAAAATATGCATGTAAAATGCAAATAGATATGAAGCAATCCTATGATCTCTGGTTCAGTAAATAGAACAGATGTCTTATGAGGGCAGAGAGAGCATTCCCCTCCAAGAAGAGGGTGCCCATTGCTGGGTGCCCCCTCACAGCCCCTAGAAACACTTTTGTGCTTACCTCGCCAGCACTGGAACAGGCACTGGGGGTGGGATGGAGGAGAGCGTGCTGGATATGACTGGCCCGGATCCAAGCATTGTGGGAAAAGTGTCTCCGGCAATGGCCTCTGGAGTCCAAGGCAGTCTCTTTGGACACCTGCAGCATGGTGCCAGGCTGCAAGGGAGAAGCCCCTCAGAGCTGTGCATGCTGGCCTGGACAGCTTTCCAAAGAACCGCGCGATGCATTCTCCGGCCAGCTGGGTCTTTCTCTGAGCCAGGCAGTGGGACCAGAGAACTGCAGCATCTTCCACAGCAGGAGAGAGGGACCACTCCCCTGATTGCTCAGTGTAGAGGTAGTGGGGAGATGGCAGCTCCAGGCAGCCCTGCGGTAGGCAATATTGCCGCAGAAGAGCAGTGGCTGGCGGAGCTGCCGAAGTGAGGAGGCAGCAGGGGACCCTCGCAAGAGGGAAAAGCATGCAGCTGGCTGCTCCTCCAACTCTACTGGCTGAGGTGGAGGACTTAACCCACCCCGTGGAAAGGATGGCCCTGCTCATCCCGAAGAAGAGGGCTTCCTCAGGGTGGCACTGGGATTTGGGATGCCCTTGGGGATGTGTCTGGTGCCTGCCTCAAGACATTATCAGTGAATGGTTGATAACTATTTATTCACCCTGGCACTTTCATCTGAACACTCCCTTGGTCTGCCTTGTAGCTTTTTATCTGGGTCTTAACAGTTGCATTGTGTTAGGTTTTGAAGAATTTCTTACCTGCATTGTTTCACATCACACCAGAGTAATGTTTTAAACAAACAAATAAATAATCTAGTTTGGGCAAAGTTTTATTAAACTAGGAGTGAGGAAAGCTCAGGGTAGATGCTTCCTGCCACAGTGGCAGAAAATGGATTGCCAATGGAAAATCCAGGTATGGGAGTTTGGAGAATACACCTTCATGACTTTGAGTTTGGCTACAGCAGTTTGAGAACAATATGTGGCTTTTGAAGAGGTGCACATGTTTGCAGCCTAGTTTATTACTCCAGGCCTTGTCAGGGTTCAACACTATTTTCAGTGCTAGAAGAGATGGGAAAGATCTCCCAAGCAGGTACTCAAGCATTTGCTGATTATTCTGCTCAGCCTGACTTGAGCCTTGATGTCTCAAGGGCCAGCCAATGGGTCCCTTGACCTTGGGACCAAGGTGCAGGGCTCTGGGGTTCCCAAATCACCACTGAGGGAGCGGCAGGTGACCAGGGCAGCAGGAAATCAGCCCAACATGAACACCTGGACTGGTAAAAGGTAAAAGGCGAAGGTTTCCCCTTGACATTATGTCCAGTCATGCCTGACTCTAGGGGGCGGTGCTCATCTCCATTTCCTAGCCGAGGGAGCCAGCGTTTGTCCGCAGACAGTCTCCGTGGTCATGTGGCCAGCATGACTAAACACCGAGGTGCACGGAGCGCTGTTACCTTCCCACCGAAGTGGTACCTTTTTACCTACTTGCATTTGCATGCTTTCAAACTGCAAGGTTGGCAGGAGCTGGGACAGAGCAAAGGGCATTCACCCCATTGTGCACATTCGAACCGGCGACCTTTCGATCAACCAGCCCAGCAGCACAGCGGTTTAAACCACTGCGCCACCTGCAGTCCCTGGACTGGTATGATCAGTTAAAAAAATAGCAGGTGGCTGGTTGGGCCTATAACAGGTGCTCATTTTATATCTTATCCTTTTGTTCAGCAAAACAGTTATTCCTGAATAAACTGTGATGCAATAGTACTTCTTAAAGTACAAGCACCGTGATTATATCCCTAAAGAGAGTCCAAAAATGCAGGCAGCCATATGCACCTAGTTCTAGTTGTTTTCATTTCACCAAAAGGAATGTTAACATAATAGGCCTTAATGGCCCATCCAAGACCAAGCCTTCTCAATTACTTCCTGTTACATGCTGCTCCTGGAAAAATTCCACCCCGCCTCTCCCTACCGCCAGTTCCTGTGAGAAGGAAGAAGGAAGCTGAATGACGGTTGCAGCACCTCTGCTAATAAAAAGAAAACAATGACGTCCTGGTGCCAGTTATTGTACAATAAGAAAATTTGTACACAGTTTACATTTGATCCCTGTTCAATTTGTGCCATTTTCCCATTTTCGCAGAATGAGCAGTGATCACAAAAAGGAATCAGGTATGAGGTGGGCAGCAAAACAATGTTTGGAGAACTCTAGCAATTCCTAACGTTACTTGTTTGTCCTTGTTAGCTCTGACTGCAAAACACCATCATAAAAGCATTTTGCATCGAGGCAGCTGTAACAAACTCCATTTTATTCCTGTAGACATGATGGTGCTTTGTCAAGGGAGGTTAAAATGCAAAGCTACAGATGCTCAAAATATGACTTTTTGAAATCAGGATTAGCAAAGCATTTTAAAGTGACACCCCCCTCACCTCAATCTGCCTAGTAACTATCAGGAATGGAAATGGCAGTGGAAAAAAGAAATATTAGCTTCACAGCTGAAGCAATATGCATAGTTATCTAAAGAGAAGTCCCACTAAGGCCCTGAGTCCAGGTCTAAAGTGATCCAGGAGCCCCTTGGGGCCAGCCCTTCCATTAGGTAGCTGTCTTGGGTACGTGCTTTTGATTATCATAAAAGGAGATAGCACAGTGTTGGGTTTTAAAGGTGTTTTTGTTTAAGCTTTACTTCCTCTTAGAGATGTTTAGGGGATTTTCTGTCCCAGATGCCACAACAATTTTACCAGCCTTCAGAACATGCCTGTTGATGCATGTGTACGGGGGAAGTGGGTTGCCGTTCACCATCCTGCCTCAGGCACTAAACCCCCTTGGGCTGGCCCTGGGCACCTCTTTCTTAGAAATGAGCAACACCTGTGGCCATTCCATGCTGTCACTGTTTTGAAATTCAACCTCATAATGGCCTGGGGATTGCCCTGCCTATATCCATAGATGAGTAGGCAGGTTAGGTCAAGGGCTAAGATTCAGGAAATTATAAGAAAAAGCTGTGGAAAGTACCTGTAAGATGAATGGCACTCTTGATGAGTATAGGACCAAACATGAAGTCAGCGAGTGAGCGAGTGTGTGCGTGTTCATAGCTTGTGTGAGACACACAGAGCTCACAGAGACACACAGAGAGAAGCTATGAACACACACACGCACGCACACACGCACACACAGAGGCTGATGAGTTCTGAGTGGAATTGGGACTGCCTTTGGGTGTACAGTCTAATTTTTGCTCCCACCACAGTCTGGATGACTGTTCTGTCCACTGGCCTGTGGTGCCGACTGTGCCGGCCGGGATGTGGTTCCGTGATGGAGGAAGGACAGCGTGCAAATAGACTGACTCACCCAAGGCAGGGAGGGTATTACTGTTTGCTTATCCACTCAGCAGAGTCTATATTGTGGATATCGGAAAGCGGGAGCAAGGCTGAGTTATTCTCCTGACTAACTATGATTAGCCTCCTCAACCGGCTATTTTGCACTGTGTACATGGAACGAGGATGACATGGCGTGGGATGCAAATCTTGGAGAGTGAAAATTGAGCCTGGCAATGCACAGCTTGGGCAAAGGCTTGAAACTGCTGCAGTAACTAGTGCCTTCACATGCAACCCTAAACCACGCTGTGCAGTTACTGTGTGGCACAGTTTCTTACCTGGTTTCTGGATTCAGACAATTGAGTGGTTTCCCTGCTTGCATCATTCTCCTTAATGGCAGCGGGAACTCCATCAGGCCTATGGCTGAAATTCAGTCCCAGGGTGCACTGCTCCTGGCTGCCGATGTCTCCATGCGCCCCGTGCACAGGACTCACACGTGCTGGAAGGCGCCTGCTGCAGCTGGGCACACGGCAGGCAGGCAGGGTGTGCCCAGCCCCTCCTCTGCCACAGCCACTGCCTGGTGCCCCGTGCCCACTCTCCGAAGCCGCCGCCGCCCCGCCCACACCACCACGCAGGGAGGCAGCTCGCTCCTACACCCCCTTCCCTGTGTCCGGGTGGCGGCCTCACCTGGCCCTGCCCCCTGCCCCCAGCCCCACAGCCAGTCCTCCTCACAAGAGGAGGGCAGGTGTTGCAAGCCGGTCTTCCTTTCTGCAGCATCACGGGGACCGCGGGGCAAGGAAGGATGGCTGCACCTGAGAGAGAAGCATGCCTTGTGCTAATGAAAGCCATGGGTCTCTTTGGCTGCCCTACGGCTGTGCTCACATACTATCCCTCACAGCACCCCGCCCCACACTAGCATGCATCCACCTGCTGGATGCAGGTGCCCCACTTCAGCTGTTGACCAGGCCTGGCACTGCCCACTCCCAGCTGCACAACGTCCACCTGCACACCTATGCATATCGCTAGCCGCCAGGAAGACTCCCGGGGCCCTGAGAGCTGCCCCAGGGCTGCATGGGTGGGGGAAGCTCTTCCACTTACGGTGCCACCCACCATCCCAACATCTCTTTGCGGGGCAGGCCAGCAGCCTTGGGGGACGCTCTAACGTGGCTACTGCCAGGAGGGTGGCCGGCAGCCATGCTGCAATGGAGGCTCAGGACTACTGGTGGGACTTCCAGGGGTAGTTCTCCCAGATCCACAGGGAAATGGCCTTCCTGCTGGCTGTGGTAGGTGTCTGCAGGTTGAGCAGGTGCAAGGGGAGGTGTGTGTGGCTGCACAGACTGCCACAGTGCGCATCTCGGCACCTGGCCCGGCAGCTCCAGGTTCTCCTCCCGCAGGGTGTCTCCCAGTGCATCACAAATGTCGACCAGGGTGCAGCGAGCCACAATCACATCCCCTCCATACTCAGCAGGGTGTACAGGGAGCTCCTTCGGCCACTGAAGGCCACTCCGCAGGGAGCCTTCCTTGGCTGCGGCAGCTGCTGGAGTTCTGCTTAGCTGTTCTGGAGAAGTGGAAGGGCACCAGCAGCCAGGGTGAGGCGCCAAAGCCTGGCCACCTGGGATCAGGGCCCGATAGGCTTCCCATTCACAAGTACAAGGGGGAGGGGGCTGCAGAAAAAGACCCCCTCCCTCAGGTCTGCCAAAGGTGAGTTCCAGAAGATGGCTGTGTTGTGGCCCCGCCTGGACAGCCCATGAACATGCCTGGGAGCCAGCCCTTGAGACCTACTGCCACCTGCAGAACCACGCCGCTTTCTGGATGGACTGGGTTCTCTGCAGCTGCAGTGGCTGTTGCTTGCTCAGGCCGTAGGCAGCCACTGGTTCTCTGGTCATTCATGTGGCAGAACCAGTCACAGTTGTGCTCTCCCACCCCCAGTTCTGTGGCTCTGATGAGCTCCCGAGTCAGTTGCACTCTGTCTTGCTACGCAGACATGCAGCAAGCAATGCATTTGCAAGGCGTGGCACCTCCTGAGGACATCTGCCTGCCTTCCTGCCTGTCCTCTTTCAGCTGCCCTGCCCTTTCTCCTCCTGCTCCAGCTTCCCCTTCTGGGAAGGGGCCACTGGAGGGGTCATCCAGCCCCCCAATATCCCTGCTGGGTATAGCCTGCGTTCCAGGCAGACGCCTGCACTGCCACTGCCAGGACGTGAACACCGTGCGGTGCTTCATGTGCTGCCTCACCTCCTCTGGGGGCTGCCCATGCTGGCAAGCCCTGGATCACCGCATTGTCCAGCCGGGAGATGGGCTGCTGCCCCTTCTCCCCTGCAAAGAGCTGCCTGGACGGAGAGGGGGGAATTGCCAAGGCCGTGCCTGGGCCCTCCTGCTCCAGACCCAGCTTGGAGGGCAAGTCTCTGGTGAATGCAGCCCACACTCCCTCCCCTCTGGCCCCACGTGGCCCATTCCGTGCCCACAGTCCTGGCCGCCTCAGTGCAGAGGGCATGCAGGCTTGGCTGCTGCACCCACATCCTCCAGTGCCCATTCTGCTTGGCAGCACAGGGACCTGTGCCAGGGACAGAAGCAGCACATCCTGTCTGGAGGGCTTTTGCAAGGCTGCGCCTGCCTGCTGGGAAAGTGTTCGTCCTGCAGCTGAGGTGGGGCAGGCAGCAATGAGGCATGTTGGCAGTCCCAGGGGATGCCAGAGACAAGACGGGAGCGGAGGAGACAGCAGGGGCATGGACTTTTCGGGGGGAGCACCCTGCTGGTGATGCCGTGTGCGCGGCCCGCGTGTTCCTTTGGCCAGAGGAGAGTGATGCTTCTGCTCGAGAAGCAAAGGCAGAGCGGCTCGTACGTGGTGCCTGCAAGAACTGTGGCGATCTGCTGGGCATGCCGAACAGGGCTGCCACCAAGGCCACTGCTGCCAGGTGTGAGGTGCGGCACTTCTCCACCGCCAGAGACACTCCAAAGCAGCAGATGGGCACCTGGAAGGCACCAAGGAGGCAGCTGGGAGGGAGCGCAGAGAAACTAATCAGGCCATGGCTGCAGCTGCTGAGGAGACGCTAGGCAGATATGGACAGCAGAGAATGCAGGCCTCTGCTCTCAGCAGCTGCTCTTTCCATTAAGTCGTATGGTACAAAAATGGAAACCACGCAAGAGCATTGCTTCTGCGTTCATACAACTAAACAAGCCATGGTGAAGTATGCAAACCACAGAACTAGCTGTTGTTTTTCTGCATGGTTCCACAGAGACCATACCATGCAGCAAGTCCCAGACAGCACAACAGCCAATGCCATGGTACGTGAACCCAGCCAGTGTCTCTTTTAATGCTATGCACGTTTACACAGACAAAAAGATCTACAATCCCAGCAGCCCCAGGCAGCTTGAACAAGCTTGAGTGGCTGGGGCCTCCTTGGGTTGGTGATTCTGTGTTTAAATATGCACAGCACCATGCCCTCAAGCCCTCGGACACCCTGGCCACGTTTCAGCCCTCGTTCACGGCAAAGTGGAAAAGAATGTCCCACAAAAGAACTGCAAACTGTCAATTTCTAGGAGAGTCATACGGCTGCTCTTGCAATATGCTTTCTATTATCACATTCTCCATTGTGTGTAGTTATCGTATGTGTAGGGACCACACAGCACACACACATAATTTTGCATGCCACAGACATTCCGCAAGTATGGTTGCATCGCCTGCCTGGAGGGAAACTTTCCCATATTGCCGCTTCCGTGGCTCCGCCGTCCAACCTCTTTCCGTTCTATGATGGTGCTGCTTATTGAGATTTCCTTCTGTGGTTGCCTTAAGCAACTCTTGAAGCGCTGCTTGCCATTGACTTGTGTTCTGGCAGATAAAATCTATGCTGACGGCATGTTGCAGCACTTCCCTTCATTTCAGTGTTGCGAACCTGAATCAAGCTTCCGATATATGGCATGTGTGCGCCACCCTGCAAGTGACTAATATCATCCTAAAGGCATATGGATTCATATAACCTAAATCATATGTGGGGATCCTGTTTGGTTCGAGAAGCAGGGGTGCAAGTGGAATTTCAGATTGCAAGTCGCTCCACTTGCAAGCATTTGCTTTTGCAAAACAGAATGTACCCCAATGCACCACTCCTACGAATAATAACACCACGGTAAACATCAGCATTATTGCTCAGTTACAATTCACTTTCGAATAATATTTTGCAGCACAGTGTTGAAGGTGCAGCCCTTTGTGTATCTACTCAGAGGAAGGACCCACTGAATTCCGTGAATTGGAATGTGAACAGGACAGCAGCCTGGGAGCGCAATCTGCATGTGTCCACCGGAAGTGAGTGCCATCACATTCAATGGGATTTGCTCCCAGAAAAATGGTTATAGGAGTCTTAGCTTAAAAAATAAACCAGGATGGCTTGTCTGGGGTTTTCCTTTGAGGAAGGGCAGTGTTAGAGAGGGATGCCATTGGATGCTTGCACACACATGCAAGCCCCTGTTCCACGGAGACACACAGCTTTTGCATAAAGGCGAATTTGATCTTTCCGTTGCCTTTGGACACTTCAGACGGTTTCTGTCTTCAGTTGCCTCACATCCATGTTCCAGGTTTTCAGGCAATGATATTTTTAAAGAACACTATTCCAACCTCTAATGCCCTGCCTCCCCTGACTCCCCGGTTTTTTTATTTTTCAGTTAAAAAAAAAATAATCCAAAGCTGGGATCACTGAAGGCGCAAGCCGACACTCTGTTAGGGATGGTCATTAATCCCCCATCCTTTCCCAGTAAGGCTTACAGTTGCACAGCGGTGCTGGGAAGTGTGTGGTGCTGGCCTGTGGGAAGGAGCTCTTGTTCTGGCTCGCCTTGTGCCCGCAGGCTCTGCTTCCATGCGGCACAGGAAGGCCCAGATTATTCGCTGGAGAAATACGTAAGTGGAACTCACCCGAGGAAGGAGCGGGGCTCCCCAGGGCATGCGCTCAGCCAGTCCAACCATGAGGCAGAGTGCAGTGACTGCTTCAGGCAGCAGGTGCTGAGGGCCAGTAGTGGCCACCCTGTGGCTCTTCTCCTGGACTCCCCAGATGTTCTCTCTGTTGGGAGACAGAGTGCTGCCCACAGACAGTCTGCCCCGACCGACTGAACTACCCCATTGCCTCAGTTATCTTTGGTTCTTGGTGTTACATGATGTCAAGTTGTCTCTGACTTAGGGCAACCCTGTGAATGAATGACTGCCAAAATGTCCTCTCCTTCACAGCCCTGCTCAGGCCTTGCGAACTCAAGGCTGGGCTTCCTTTAAGGAATCGATCCATTTAACAGTTAGTCTTCCTCTGCTGAGGCATCATCATCATCATCGCCTTCATCTTCCTTGTTGCCATCTTCTTCCAGTGACTTTCCTTAGCATGATTGTCTTCTCCAGTGAGTCTTGCCCTCTTATGATGTGCCTGAAGTACAACTTCAGTTTCATCGTTTTTCCTTTCAGAAAAAGTTCTGGTTTGATTTGATCTAGGACTCACTGGATTGTCTTTCTGTTGGTTTAGGGCATTTGCAAAGCTCTCCTCCAGCACCATGTTTCAAACGCGCCAGTTTTCTTCCTGTCAGCTCTCTTCACTATCCAGCTTTCAGATTCATACATAGTGATCAGGAATACAGCGGTGTGGATGAATGGCCTTGGTCTGCATTTGAAGATCATGTGGAAGTTCAAAGGTGTATCATTTTTACACAGAAAGAGCAAGGACTCCCTTCGCGATATTGGGGATTTTTGTTTTTGTTGTTTTATAAATTTATGAGTCGCCTTTTGGCCTGAATAGGACCTCCAACTGAATTTACAATTAAAACTTAAACTAATTTTATAACATGAAAGAACAATATAAAAACTTTAAAAATAAAAAGTTTACAATATCTCCCACAGCAGAATTAAGAGTAGGGGGAAAAAATACAAGAAGGCTGCTTTAGTATTTAAAATACTAAAAAGCCATGAGAACAAAAAAGGTTTTAACAACTTGCCTGAAACTGAACTCTTTTCTGTTCTACTGACATAACACTCACGTAGGGCGGAGAGTTTTTCCAGAATACCACACTCTATGGATAGATTCATACAGGAGGTGGTAGTCCTTAAGATATGCTTATCCTAAGCCATTTAGGAAATGATCCCAATACCACTGTAATTTAGGACTTCATCACTTCTTTGTGGCAACTTCCTTTTTAGGGTTGAAGGGGAAGTTCACCTGCTGTTTTCCACTGTGAGGTTCCAAGCACTATTTGCAGCAGTTGGAGGCTGTCCAAAACTGGATTTCTCCTGCATTGTTTTAAGTCAGCCGGTTTCTCTTAAACTGTTCTGTGTCGTTCAGTGAATTGTTGCATTGCTATCCATGCCTGGCGTGGTGTGTGGACCCTAACAACCAATGGGTTGCTGTACCTGTGGTGTGCTGCTGTATCATGTGAACCCATGGCATCACAGGCTCCAGGAACCAGCTTCTCTATGTGGGGCAAGAGCAACAAAAGTCTTTTGCCAAGCAGCTCCCAGACAACCGCCATTGCCAGCAGACCCTAACGTGCCCCAGTGGTGCTTGGGAGCAGCTGGCCATGGCTTCCCCCACTCCCCATCATGACTGCAAGCCATTTCAGGATCACTGAAGTTTTTTTCCTACTTTAAACACATTTCCTTGAGACAGTGAAATCCAGCTGTTAAATCAACTTTTGTGATCCCTGCTTTGAAAACTACTATAAATTCTTCCAAAGTACCACAGTGGCACCTTGGAGGCGTTGTCCATGGTGTCAAACAACCCCCCATGTGTGCAAACGTTTATGAAAAATATTAAATATGATTACCCACACTTATGCTACTGCTGTTATCTGCAGCTGCACAGGTTTGGGAATGGGAAGCCTGGCAGGGGTTGGCTGCTCCTGGAAAAGACCTGTATGCTTTTCTTTCAAAAATATTTTTTTGGCCCCT
This sequence comes from Varanus komodoensis, assembly GCF_004798865.1. Taxonomy (NCBI): domain Eukaryota; kingdom Metazoa; phylum Chordata; class Lepidosauria; order Squamata; family Varanidae; genus Varanus; species Varanus komodoensis. The sequence continues at coordinate 9,255,920 of NW_025336480.1, forward strand.
TTTAAAATCCCGCTTGAAAATTGGAGCCTTACCTTTGACAAGTCCGCAGATGACTTGCAACTGTGCATGTTCTGCAAATGGTAGAATCTTTGGAAGAAGAGCAAAAGTGAGGGCACCCTTGGGACACATGACTCTGAACACACACAAGAGAATGAAGAGAAAGAATGAAAAAGAATTGCCCTGAAGAGAAAGAATGAAGAAAAAGAATTGCCCTGAAGAGGAAGAATGAAGCATTTCTGCATTTTTCATTTCATGAGCTAAGATCACTCACACCTTTAGTACATTTGACAGCGGCTGCATGTAGCAAAAGGGGAGACTACACTTACTTCTGGCCTCTTCCAGAGTATGTCAACAGCACTTCTCTTGGACATTACTGCCCAAGGCTCTCAGCTCTTGCCTCTGCAAAATTGCAAATGTCTGTAGTTATGCTAAGTGTAGGTTAATTTTTTTACTGCAAATATTCGTGAAAATTAGGAAGGGGGGAAAAAGAAAAGTTGTTTGGCAATTATGGGCAGCCTCTCCATAGAGTCACAGGGACACTCGGAAGGGACTACCCATAGCTGTTGAGGCAGGGATTCACAGCCAGCTTTCTCAAACTGAAGAAAGCATATGTACAGTGAGACAAAGCTGTGGTGGGCCCCAGATGTCTTGCGATCGTGGTGGGGAAGGGAGAACAACCTGGTCCTCCTGTGGTGCCCCCTGGAGGTCCAAGAGCAGGGGGCCAAGGCTTAGGGTTGGAGTCTTTGGCCAAGACTCAAGCAGCTGCCTTTGGAGTCCTGACATGCAAGGCTACAACCTTGGGCAAGATATCTTGAGAAAATGGAAGAGGAGGCTGAGAGCAGGTCTGTAGCAATGTCCTTCTCCTTTCAGTGCCTCAACACCAACATTCAGTGGAGCCAGAATCAAACATTCTGCATCCTTCTCGAAAGGAAATGTTACCCTCACTCAGCCTTCACTTAAGAGTTTTGGTACAAAGTTTCTTGTAAAAGTTAAAGGAATTGGAAAGCCACACAGCCGGGTGCTGGTCATATTTGACCTACTGGACTTTCTTCTGAGACTATGGAACTTGATGTCAGCAGGTCCTCTGGAGGCTGAAGTGTTGGTGGACAGACACCACCCACTGGCCTCACCTTCTGTACCCATGACATGCAGAGCTCTTCTTCCTAGATGTGCTCTGACTCACTTCCTCTGGAGGTTCTCTGTGGCCTCTGCAGTGCATTTCTCCCCAAACTCATATGGCTTAAAAACGAAGTCTGCTTTTGAATATTGAGTTGTGGTGTGTTTTGATTTCCATTTATTTAGATTGTTCGGGATTTTATGCACATTTGCCATGTTTGCATTTGTTCCTTTCCAGGACATAGACTAGAGATAAATAAATAAAATAAGTAGAGCAGGCTGGACATTGAAACACATAATTTTATTGCAGATTATTTAAGCATAATCTTGCAAAAATATTAGCTAGGTATAATTTCTGAAATGTTAAGTGGACAGACAGCAACCTATGGAAAAGTGCAAATACTTGCTGGAGCCAGGCTTACTTCATGCTTAGAAAAGACTGACTCTCTGAAATGAATGAGATTCAAATTACTTGTGACTAGAGTAAATCCCATTGATTTTAAAGGGTCTGTTTTAAGCATAGCTAAGTGTGGATTGAATGCAATAATTTCAGTGGAATGTAGAGGAAGGAATACTATTAATTGGCCGGCAATTGGTAGCCCTGTAATTAGTGTTTGGCCAAACTTCTGAAATTCCGAAAGGGGGCATTCGGGGAAAAAATGCCATTTCAGGCAGATGCCAGTGGAGCTGCCTTCCCCCACCCCAAATCCCCCTTTATCATTTAGCGGTGGAACATTCTGAGGAACTGGTCAACAGCAGTAAATGCCTGAAAGGAGCGCAGGTGGGTTTCACCTATTCTGGCTCCAAAATCCATGCTTTCCCAAGATGCACACACACACAGAGCAGAGTGGCATTCCCTCAGCCCAACCTCCAATAGCTTTCCATCGGCCTCAGAAGCGTGGCCCAGCTGCTGCGCCTTTCGGAGTACCTTGAATCGAGGAAACGTAGAAAGGTGGAAGGAGCCAGCCAAAGAACGCATGAAGTAGTGTAGATGTGGTGTTTCAAAATGCAATGTAAAGCAGAAAACTGGTGCAGAGGCAGGGGATTCATAGCCCTTTCACCACCGCAGTATCCCACATCAAAGCAGAGAACACAGGTGCAAGGGTGCCACACCGATACATTTTCATACAAAAAGGTTTCCTCAGGGAAACCCTACGTTCTAAAAGTTGAAAGACAGGAAGGGACCACATTCTCACCGAGGGGATGAACCTGTGTCTAGGCTCTGCACATTGAAGCTGCGAGCTCGCCTTGCCGAGTTCTTCTCCATACTAGGAAATCCTTACACCTGGCCTGCATTCCTAGGACATAGACTAAATCACAGCTCCCAGCGCAGCACTCATGAGCACCATGGTAGCTATAGGAGCCTCCACGGTACCCATCACAGCCACAGTGATGTCTGTGAAGGGATATCCAGCATGGCATCTGTAGACACCTGGGTTTTTTAAAACAGATTTTTAAATTTTTCCCTTTTTTCACAGATGTACATGGATTTGTATGAACTGCCTGCAGCTCCCTAAGCAATTACACATAGGCTTCAAAAAGTAGACAATATGTGCAAGGAAATATCTGTCTGAATATGGTGTCTCTGTGCCACGCATTCATATACAGAAAACACTCTAAGGTCTTCAGTCCGTTGCATTATAGGAGGAGAGTGTCTATTCTTCCAGTTTCATACCAGTCTCTTAGTTGTCAAAAGGACACCCCTTCCATTTGTTAATTTCCATGAAGCAGGTAAATTATTTTAAAGTGTGTGTACATCAGTGAATACTAAGGACTGCTCCTGTACAAAATATGCCAGTGTAATAACATTGTCCCAAAAGAAACAGTGAATGGACATTGCCAACATGTGCCTTTAAAAGAAGCAGTAGTGTATTGCACTGCCAGCAATTAGCCAAATAGACAACCCCATATTAAAGAGACACGGAGGTGTCCAGTATACATGAAACAGTTGTTTTTGATGAGTAAAATATAGCCTAATTCCCACAGATGTGACATTCCAAATTGACTGACTGGGCATTTTATGGTAGTGCTCACAGCAATTTCCAAACTTGGGTACTTGGGTCCAAACAGGTTGGGGATCCCTGCGTAAGTCCTGGTACAGCTGGCAGCCCCATGCCTTGGGCCCATGTGCCCGTCAGTTCTCATGAGCCTTCAGCTTGCACACTCGCCCTCCCCTTTCCTATACGTGTGAGAAGAGGAAATCTAAAGCTTCCAGTTGTGGTTTGGAAGAAACCACAGTTTCCTATTTTGTCCAAATACCACAAAAGTCACAATATTCTTGGGATGTTCCAAATGTCTAAAGGGGATAGCCCAAATGTAGATAATTATGTCGAGGAAATTGTGGCTGACCTTAGCTCCCACTGAAATAAATGGGATGTGGAAATCCTGACTCAAGTCCCACTGACAGCAGTGGGAAGAAATGGCCGGGAAAGGCACAGAATGCCTCGCTACCTGAAGACACCCTCCCACCACCCTCCGTGCTTCACTTTGCGGGCATCTTCTCAGGGCAAGGGGTTGTGGAGAAACTGCTGGCATTGCATCTGCCGTGGCAGAAAAGGGATTGGCTGGGCTCCCTCAGGTGCTTGCCTGACACCTCATTTGAGGAGCCATTCCTTCCTCAGAGGGAGGCGTTGGCCCTGCTGCCTAGTCCAGAGAGCGCAGCCTTTATTTTTCTACCTGGTGCCTCCCTGTGAGGAACAAGATGTTGGGCTGGCTGGCCAGTCACTGTGGAAGGCAGCCGGTGGGCTCTCTGGAGTGCATGCCTGCCCAGTGCCACTCTCTCCTGGGTCTTCCCTCCGAGTGAGGAGCTATGCCCGGCTGGTGGCCCCAGGCCTGCAGGGGGCAGGCAGGGCCAGCAGCTGGCCCTCCTGGTGGTGGGTGAGGGAGGCGCACCACCTGCTTTTGCTTCTGATCACCACAGGTGAAGCTTTTACCCAGGCTCTTGGGCCTCCAGCCCTGCTAAATGGTACAGTCTGGACCATACCAATGCCTTGAAGGTTGAGCTCTGAAAAGATGCTCCATATCTGAGAACAGAGCTTGTCAAATTAGCACTTAAGATTTGCTCAGGCCACCATCTGTGGGAGTCACTGAACCCATCAAACCTCTAAGGCGGCACAGCTATACACACAAACACACACACATATCAGCTTAAAATAAATTTCCTTTGAAACAGAGTAGGAAGGAAACATTAGCAGAGGGAACCAGAATAGATGGAGAGGATCTGAGAGCACAGAGCTTGTTACTGGGTGGGGAAAAAATGGTCAAAGGAAGCAGTGGAACTAACAAAGGGATATGACTGGACCTGAGATGGAAGGGTTCCCAAGGGGCAGATAATGGCCTGGCCAGATGCCGATTTCAGACTGGCCCAGACTGAATTTATTTTGGAAAGTGAAAGTAATAACATACATTGGCATACTTCCAGAAGCTACCCCTGCATGCACACAGAGTGTCTGCTGTCATTTATTTATTTATTTATTAAAACATTTTTATGCCGCCCCATTCGCCGAAGCCTCGGGGCGGCTTACAACAATAAATAAAACCACATAAGTTAAAATATACATATAAAATAGTCATAATAATTTAAAACACACAATATAAAATAAGCCGCTCTGGCCAGATAAAATTCAGTAGTATTAACACTTAAAATGTTGCTTAAATAAAAAGGTCTTTGCCTGGCGCCGAAAAACAAATAACGACGGCGCCAGGCGGACCTCTCTGGGGAGCGCATATTTAGGACTTGAACCATGTGCAAATTCCTTAAGTAACAACATTTATATGGCATGGTCTATGAAAATCAATCTTGCTTCTTTAATTCAAATATTGAAAAGGTTTTCCCCTACTTCAAGGAAGAAGGGATTGCATTTAATTAAAGGATTCACTGGGCATCCACATTGTGGTCTTTTGGGTGCCAGGTTTTTTTTAGCCCTTCTGCTTTAAAAGCTGTGTTGATGCAGTTGACTTCATTGCACTGCTGCTAACTTTGACCTTGATTACTGCTTTGGTTTTATTCCATTTTAAACCTTTGCCATTTATATTAAGGTTTGCTGTGTTGTGTATTTTACAGTTTTAAGCTTTGTCTTGTAAGCCATCCTGAGATTGTTGGCTAGTGAGCGGTACAGAGCTGTACGTAACTAACTAAATAAATGGCAGTCAGGGACTCTGAAAGCGTAGATCATAAATCAAAGCTCTATTTCTCTGTCAGATATGAATCAGGAAAGGCTGTGCATGTTCTGAGCCAGTGCCTGGATGCAGTTATGGCTTGGATGAGTGCTAATAAGCTGAGTTTATCCCTGAAGCTAAAGACAGAGGTTTATGGGCTGGCAGTTCCCAGGTTCAAAAATTGTCTGGTTTGCCTGTTCTCAGTGGGTTGCCCTTCCCTCAAGGGAGTAAGGAAATGGTTTCGGAAGGTCCTGGATCCCTTCTTGTCAATGGAGACCCAAGTGAGAGCCAGTGTGATGTAGTGATTAAGAACACAGGTCTGGGACTCAGGTAATCTGGAGTCTACGCCCTGATCAGCCATGAAGCCAATTGGGTAACTTTGGGCCAGTCACAGACTTTCAAACCAACCTACCTTACAGGGTTGTTGTGCAGATAAGATCGAAAGCAAGAGAAGGATTGTGTAAGCTGCTTTGAGTTCTTAAAAAAAGAAAAAAGGTGGGATAGAAATGTAATAAATAAATAAGTGACCTTGGTGGCCCGGAATTCCCATTACCAGCTCCAGTTGGTTTGCCAATTGCCCTCATTGCTGGCTAGTGAGCCATGCACAGGCAACCTTGTGATTAGACTAGTGTGATGTGGTGCTGGTGGGGCTGTTCTTGGGTTGGAAGCTGCAGCTAGTGCAGAGTGTAGTTGAACGGGGACTGGGGTGCTCATGGCGTGGGGTGCTCACAGGGACACTCAGCTGTGCTTGGAGAATGCCTGTGCTAGAAGATCTGCACTGGCCACCTCTTAGCTGCCGATTCATATTCCAGGTTATGTTATTGTTGCTGCTTCATCATATGATTTCCAGGGGAAGAAGATGCAGAAGTGGTTGACCATGGCTGCCTTCTATGCAACACTAACCAGAGTTGGTTTCGACATCACTGCCATTGTCCATGAAAGATCCTCTGCCATTGTCCCCTTCAGCTCCCATTGCTGCCCAGTAGTTGTCCTTCTAGAGTTTCTCCATCTGCATCACCATTAGAGAGATCCATTCTCCTCTGCTGATGTGACCATTACACCTGAAGAGGGTGGATGCATCTAAGTCTGGTGGGTGATCTTCCTAGACCAGTCTAATGAAAGAGTCTGGCTTCCTGGCAGCATTGCTCCCACCTTCTCAGACCCCCTCACCATGTTAAGGTGTGCATGCAAGGGGCATTATTGTCATACAAAGTCCTAAACAAGTTATGACCCAGATAGCTAGCAAACCACCTTCCTATAAATACCTGACTGACTGCCAAGATCATCAGAGAAGGCCTGGCCAGTTACTCCCAAATTATTGGATTGTTGCCATGTGATACCTCAGCAGCAGGCCTTCTTGGTGGTGAAGCCCATCCCGTAGAAAATACTCCTTCCTGCAGTTCAGGAGAAAGAAAACGTATCTATGAAATGCCTCCTGGACACACACACTGGCTCAAATCGAATTAAGACTCTTGTGTCATTTTACTGCTCTGGTAGTGCTCTGCTTTATTAATAATTGTACTGTTGCGAAATGTGTACTTTAAATGTGATTTTAATTATGATGTTAATACTTACAGCGAAAGTGCTTAGGAATTGTTCTTGATATTTAGAGCTGTAGAAATGTTGTTGTTGTTCTTGTTCTTATGTGCTGTCTCCAACTTATGATGATCCTATGAATGAAAGTCCCCCCAAATACCCTGACCATGACAGCTCCATTCATCTCTTGTAAATTCAAGGAGGTAGTGGCTTCCTTTATGGAGTGGATCCATCTCATTCTTGGTCTTTCCTTTCATCTCCTGCCTTCAACCTTCCCTAGATTGTCTTGTCCAGGGATGCTCATGATATGTCCAACGCATAGAGAAATATTAGCAATTAATATATAAGGAATTGGATAATCTGAGTCTATTCTGAATGAGATAGAGAAGGTTTGATGCATCTTTGACAAAACTATTGTTTCCTGTATGCCAATACAGAAATCTCTTTTTTCCTGCTTTACTCTAGTCTCTAAACTAGCAAGATTTACAGATTGTTACTATATGAAATAATTTTCAGACAGCTATTTTAAGAAGACTTGGAATAGTTTAGGTCTGAGGCAATGCAGATCTCCATAAATTTTACAACCAGTCTCCTGGTGGGCTCTTTCTCCACTGGAAGTCACACCCTTAGCCACGGCATGGTGTTTGCGTGCACGCACGCATGCATGGGCACGCGTGTGTAAGTGTACATAAAGCAACGCTCCCAGGGCAACTTATGATGTAATGTGACATTTAGCCCCTGAAAAGAATAGAAAGATTGGCCAGGAAATTACTCACAGTGGCTGATCCAGTATGCACTGCGCACTAAATCTGAGTCTGGCATCAGGAGAGCATTTCATTAAGGCTGGGCAAGTGAGAACAGGGCGGGGCAAATCTGGGCAATGGAAAAGGCCACTCATATGAGGCACGCTGCAAAAATGGGGCAGGGGAGAGAGATGACTAGGCTGCATTTACTGCTTATCGTCTTATATTCTGTTCCGATTCATTTCTCCAAATGATGTTGCCTCCTTTTGGCAAAGTAGTCACACACGAGAGGGAGATGGCTGCAGATCGGGCAACTCTGCACCAACCCTTTAGGAAAACGTAGCCCAGTGTGAACTGGGCATGCGCACTGCACACAGCATGGTTTTCAGCTGCTGACATACTGATAAGAAGGGTTGTGGGGGGAGAGTTGTAGGCAGGGAAAAAACCTGGGTAGGAGGACATAGTGGAAAACAAAGACTGGAGAAGGATACGTAGATAGAGAGATGCCCACTCATTGCTTTCCCCACCAGCAGGTTGCAGGCATGTGTTCCTCATTGCTCTCTGCAGGCTCAAATGGGGCAGTTTCTTGCCCAGGAAAGGAAACTGGTCAATGAGAGTGTTGCTAGGCATGTAAAAATTTTGGGACCCAGGATTCTAGGACATATTCGCATATATTCAATTTAGATCCTATTTATGCAATTTAAAAAAAAATACTAGGCTTCATTTAAAGTTTACCAAAGGTAAAGCCAAGCCATTAACTTCTTATAAAAAAATAAAATGCATTCTTCAATTAACTTACACCTGCCAAATCCTCCCAAATTCTCTTTACTTGTAATCAGTCTGAAGATGTTGACTGTCCCTCGACCAAGTCTCTTTCAAGCTTTCTCTCTCCATTTCCCACCTCACCACGTCTATTTCCCTCCTAGAGAAAAAATGGGCTCTGTTCTCATGCAATCTAGCTTAGAAAGAAAGCTTTCCTTAATGCCAAATGGGAGGATTTTGCTCAGCTTCACAGTCAAGGGGGTGGGGGAGGTTAAGGGGGCCACCATATGCAAGCAAAGGGGAGCTGAGCTTTCCCAGTCAGGATCTCCCTGGAAATCTCCCCATATACTGATTATGCTCAGAAAAAGAATGATCCACTTGGCACCATTGGATGAGCTTAATTGGCTGGCTGGGGCATTGCAGCATTGTGGGAAAGGGAAGGTTAACCCTACCCTGCCCAGCAACATTCCCCTAAGCACTTCCTCTTGCATGGCCACTAATCCAAGAAAGACATCTTCCATTAGCACCAAAGGGCGCTCAGGCTCAGGAAAACAGAATGGGACTCCAAAAACAGAATTCAGGCTGGAGCCAAGGACACAAGCCTCACAATACCTCAGCCAACATGCAATGTTTTGTTGTGGGCCTCCAACTGCATATACTAATGACAATATTCATTTCTTGAGCGCAAGTCCATATGGAGGTGACTCATCACAAGGTAGCACAAGTCAATGGGTTGCGGAAAGCCTAAGTTGTGTAGACATGCAAAAGAACCTTCTGCAAAACACACACACATGCAGGGAAGGACGGAGAAGCACTCCCAAACCATCTGAATGAGGACTGAGCATGCTCAGTGCCGCTAAATGCTGACTATTTGTTGGGGAGGGCACAGAAAACAGGGAAGGGAAAGAATTAACATATCTTGGCTAAATTTGCTTAAATGGTATCATGCTGAACATGCTGCACATTGTTCTGGTGCTGTTTTAAATCTTTTGCCCAGTAGGAAACACCAGGAAGTATTACTCTTGCATCTCTGAATGCCATCAGGTCCATTATATAAACAAACCTTGTTGCACTACAGACCATACTCGGACAGGAAAAAAGAGCATTTGCACCAAGCCATTTTAGATGGCCTTCAAATCTCTTGAAAAGAGAAAAGAAAGATCTTTTGACCACATCTGCATAGCCAAAGAGTGCCCTCTGGAGGTAACTATGGGCCAAGTCCAAGAGGAAGCCATCTTGGACTGTTAGAAACATTTCACAAGTCTTTTTTCAATGAGTGCCCTACAACAATGTGCCATTCACAACGTTTGGAACTGGCAAAAGAAAATTTTATCTGAACCAGATTGAGAAACTGGGGGATATTCAGAGCTGGTTCTTTAAGAAAGCAATCCTATACAAGTTTAGACTTTCTCTGTGTAAATGTGCATAGGATCAGTCATATATTTGTTCCCTAGCATTTGTTTATGAGTAATAAAGCTATGGTTTTCTGAATAAAGTTTCCAAAAAATAATTGTGAAATGGGGATGTAACCATGTTCGATTCAGCTGTTGTTTCTATGTGTGTCATGTCATCTCCAACTTATGGCAACCTTGTGAATGAATGGCCCCCAAATGTCTTATCAGCTCTTGCAGACTCAAGCCTGCAGCTTCCTTCAAGGAGTCAATCCATCTCATAGATGGTCTTTCCTCTCCTTCTGTCTTTGATGTTCCCCAGCATGATTGTTTTCTCCAGGGACTCTGGCCTGCTCATGACGTGCCTGAAGTATGACAACTTCTGCTTCATCATTTTTACTCCTAGGGAAAATTCAGGCTTGATTTGATCTTGGACCCACTAATTCATTTTTCTGTGCACTCCAGGTATTTATCCAGCACCGTGCTTTGAACCCATTCCTGTCAGCTGACCATGGCAGAACTCTATCAGAGGAAAAAGGAACATAGATCTTTACTGAAAGTGAACACATGACGTTTATTTATTCATTCTGAAGATTTCTATCCTGTCTTTCAATAAAATTATCAGGATGGACACAGGACGTTTGCTGTTATAATCCTGCACATCCCCACACTTGTTACATGATTTAGACGGCTTCAAGTCCAGTAGTACTGTCAGACCTGGCCTTCTTGGGTCTCCCTTTGGGCAGCCTTGTGCGGAAGGGAAGCTGACAGTGAACATGCCTCTTCTCCTTCCTTCCCAGTCCATGCTTTAGAAGGAATCCTACACACTACCACAAAACCAAAAATGCAAAATTGTTTGCCAATCTAGCTTTAAAACCAAACCAAGCCGTAACTTTCAGGATGTGCAATCTTCCCTTCAAACTACAGTGGTACCTCAGCTCACGAATGCCTCAGTTCACAACCAAATTGGGTTGCAAACAAAACATGCATAAAAAATGTTGACTCAGGTCATGAACTCCACATTGGGTGGTGACCGTGATCGCAGCCATCTCTCCACCCCCACCCCCAAGTGGAGAGATGGTCGCAATCGTGCTGGGGGCGGCGGGGGGGAGATGGCTGAGGTCGCGCCCGTCTTTCCTACATGAGCACGCCCATGACTGCATCCGTCTTTCCTGCAGGAGCGCAACCATGATCTTGGCCATCTCCCCCTGACCAGCATGACTGCGCCCATCTCCCCCCATGAGCACGTTCGCATTCGCACCCATCTCTCTCCCCAGCGCGCCCGTGTTCGTGCCGTCTGTCGCCCCCAGCACGCCCGTGTTTGCACCCCTCTCTCCCCCCCAGTGCACCCATGTTTGCACCCATCTCTCCCCCCCAGTGTGCCCGCATTCATGCCCGTCTCCCCCCCCCAGTGCACCCACAATCGCGCCTGTCTCCCCACCCCTGAGTGCGCCAGGATGACGGGCTCGTGCAGGGATGAGGGGCACGAATGCAGTCATGCTGTGGGGGCAGGGAGATGGCTGTGCTCGTGCTCGGAGGGGGGGGGCGGAAACGGCAGTGATCTTTGTTGTTGTCAGTTTGCTTTACATTTTTCTGATTAAAAAAAAAATAGTTACAGAATGAATTAACTTTATCTACATTGAAGCTTATGAGGAAATTTAACTTGGCTCACGACCAATTTGGGTCACGACCAGAGTCCTGGAACGGATTAAGTTTGTGAGCCAAGGTACCACTGTAATTTATATCATAGCACCATCACTACTACAGGAGTAAGATGGAATTTGATCTCTGGATGCTAAACAGCATGACTCCGTGCTGGAGTGCCAGCATGACCATCTTACCAGGAATTGAAGGCAGACCTGTTTGCTGGAGCACAAGCCACCTGTCACTGTCTTGGCAGTCATCTAAGATGCCCTCCCCATGGGGTTTGAGTCTTGGACTTCTTCCCCGAGGCGAAGTCTTTGCTGCACCACTGTGGATGTTTAACTACACAGCACTGTCTCTGTCGTGGTCTCATTTAGCCCTCTCTCCATTCAGCAAGTGCTTCAGAACTGGCCTGCACTGTGAAACTGTCTAACTTGAAAGAAGTAATTTCACAGAGGATCCAGCTGAAGACATTTTCCATTTGTAACTTTCCCACATCTCCGCATGCCTTCTTAATCAGGGCTCACTCCTATCCATGTTTAAACAGAAATAATCCCTACAACTCTCAGCATGTCCGTTTTTCTCTCTAAACATGCATAGGATTGCACCCGTAAGAAGGGAAAGCTGTAATACCAACTAGGAGCTGTCCATATGGAAGTACCCAGAGAATCTCAAGCACTTTAGTTGCATTTCTTGCATCAAACAGCAGGTGTCGCCTTCCTCAAATTTGTGGAATGGAAACAGAAGCAAAGAAAAAAGAATCTCAGCAAATAGAACATAATAGAATTGTTTGTTCAAATACATTTGGGATTTCACTGTGGAGCTTGATAACATGACCAGGCATTAGATAAATCCACATTCCTAAATAAGTTTTTTAGGAAAACTTATAGCATCTATCCAAGCAATAGATGAGAACCTTACTGTGTATATTGCAGCTATTATGCAGGAATGCAGACAAGGGAAAGTGTGTGTTATAGGCAAACTTCAGCTCCTTTAATTCTCAGTTTTGACTTAGACACAACACAGTTCTAGGCACTGAACATTGCTCAGAAGGCAGCTGAGTGAGATTTCTGTGGTTGGTTAAAGGGTGGGGCTTCAGTTTGTGATCTAGTCCCATCCATATTTCTTACTAACAAAACCAGCACATATTATTATTATTATTATTATTATTATTATTATTATTATTATTATTATTATTATATTTCTATGCCGCCCCTTGCCGAAACCTCGGGGCGGCTTACAACATATCATGCAAATGAGCAAATATTGCAGAATCAATCAAAATTGCACAAATTTGTCATTTTGCATAATTGATATCTCTCCGTTCTTGTCAGAACACAATTTAGATTGCTGGGATGTCATTGATTTGTCATTAGCATAGAGACACCAAAGTGTTGACCCCTTGGCAAGATTAAATGGTCCACTGATGCCATTCTACTGCAAAAGAGGAGGAGTAGGAAGGCTGTGTTAACTTCATAGCAGCAGCAGGTACAATTTCTGAGCAATACAGAAAAATATAATAGGCTTATTCTACAGTTTTAGAATCTAAGATAAAGACAAGGCACATTAGAAAGAAATTGAAAACATAAACAGGGGAATGTTAAGTGGGGTAAGCTGGAATAAACAAATGTACTTAAAGATCTAACATATATGTTATGTAAACACTGATGAAAGAGTGAACTTTCTGGCTTTGGGACAGTTCATTGAAAAGGCTATATGGAAAAAGGGCCCAAGCAAAGAGTAGAAAGGGTTGGGATTCTGGTATTTGTGTAGAATGTACAGGCCTATGTTCAACTGTGTCCCTCTGTTTCCAGAAGGCTCTTTGGTCCACTGGGTCAAAGGGTGAAAGAAGCATATACCCCCTTCCCTTGATGCCCATCTGATACCCCATTTGCTCCAAAGGATTAGTGGACCCTTTGGAAGAGCATAAGGTTCTAAATAAAGGAGACATTAGCCAAAAATGGCCTCGTTCCCCCTTCCATTCATGGGGGGTACTACTGTTGTTGTTGTTGTTGTTGTTGTTGTTGTTGTTGTTGTGGTTAATATCCAAGTCCCGTGAATAGTGGCAGTACTTGTAAAACATGTGTGGATGAATATTATCTGTAGATTATGGATGCAGATCTATATGTGGGTATCATCTCCATGCATAGAGATTTAAGTCTTTCCCTGTCTCCTTTGTTGTTTGGTGACCTGTTTGTCCTGGAGGCTTCCAGTGTATCAGGAAGGAAGGGGAGGCTTTGTGAGGAAATCTCACTGTGTATATTTTTGCCTTTTCAAAGATCACAGTGGCTAATTCATAAAACCTCTAGTTCATCAACTGCTCCCTTTATCAACTGCTCACATCAACTACTCACAGACTGCAGTTCTTACTGAATATTTTAGCATAAGCATTTGAGAATCCATCTTGTTCTAAATGTGCTAAACATATTTCTGAAAAGAGAACATCCCCAAGTCATCCAATTCCAAACTGGCACACAGCATTTAAATTTGCTATAGTACTTATAATTAATAATTGGCCATGGAACCTCTAATCCTGTTCTATAAAATTATTAATCTCAAAATACGGAGGTACCTGCCATTCTACTAGATCATATACACATATCAAACTGAAAAAGTGTATGAATTGAACGCCACAAAGAACTTTATAATTGAGACCAATTCTTTTACATTTTGTTCTGCCCAGGAAGAACCAGCACCATGCCTGGAAGATGAAGTCAAGCCAGATCTGGAATGGTCCTCCTTGAGAGGCCACAGATAGTGGTCAGTAGCTCCTAAGAGGCTGCTGCTCACCACATGGGACACTGGACAGTCATTTTGGATGCCCTAGTAGCTAAAGATACTTCTTTTACCATGGCTTAAATAAACCGTGGGGGGCGGGGGGCGGTTTGCTGGCAGCTCATGTGAATATGCAAGCCCTGGAAACCCTTGCTTATTATCCGTGAGTTCAGCAGGCATTGGTTGTTGCCCTGGTTAGCAAACTAGCCAGAAGTCATGGCTAGTAGATTAGCCATGACAATACGTGGTACATCATGAAAAGTCATGGCAAACACTCACTGTACCTTGGACATTCACAATGGTTGCTGGCAGGTGCCACAAATCACCATGAAATAAACTGGGTGTGGGGAGGGCTCCAGTGATTGTGAAAACCAGAATTGGCACTGGGCTGCGATGAGAAGATGGCTATTTAAATAAGAACAACCAATGGCTACTAGTTGCTGGATATCACACATGTTCAAGCAAAGGATGGAGAACAATTATCATGCAACCAAATAAACAGTCAAGATTGATCTGTCTGAGTTATGGGTGTAAAGGAGAAGCTGTTTCCTTTTGGGTAAAATTTAATACTACTCAATAAGGACCCAATGTCTGAGCACTTATCCACACTAGTGAAGAGGCATCATATGCGGAGAGACTCTGAAAAAAAACATTTGGAAGTAAGAGATGGCATGTCATCCTTCGACTTCAGAATAATATGGAGCCACAGTCATCCTACAGCAGCTTCCAGGGTCCATATTAATATTTGTTGTTGTTGTGAAGTTGTGTCCGACCTATTGTGACCCCATGGACAACATTCCTCCAGGCCTTCCTGTCCTCCACCATCCCCCGGAGTCCACTCAAGCTCACACTGACTGCTTCAGTGACTCCATCCAGCCACCTCATCCTCTGCCGTCCCCTTCTTCTTTTGCTGTCAATTGTTCCCAGCATTAGGCTCTTCTCCAGGGAGTCCTTCCTTCTCATTAGGTGGCCAAAGTATTTGAGTTTCCTCTTCAGTATCTGGCCTTCTAAAGAGCAGTCAGGGTTGATCTCCTCTAGGACTGACCGGTTGGATCGCCTTGTGGTCCAAGGAACTCACAGGAGTCTCCTCCAGCACCACAATTCAAAGGCGTCAATCCTTCGGCGCTCAGCCTTCCTTATGGTCCAGTTTTCACAGCCATACATTGCAACTGGTAAAACCATAGCCCTGACTATACGCACTTTTGTTGGCAGGGTGATGTCTCTGCTTTTTAATATACGTCACACTAAAATGTTCAAAACAATTTTCGGGGGGAGGGGGAGTAAAAAGTACCATGAAATGCATATGGCTTAAACTATAATGCCCTTCAAATGCAAAGCTGATATTAATAATACTGAGTGAAGGCCATATCCTGTGAAATGCTGTGTAGGCATGGACCTTGCTCTGTTACGAATACATGGCATGCGTGCAGTCAATATGAAAAGGAGCACCCCACAGCAGAATTCAAAAAGCTTCTGCTTGAGGACTTGGTGTTTTCTGGTGCCAGTCAGGGAAGAATGTATTGGATGAGATGGACAGACAGCCTCCCTTAGCATAAGTGAAAGCCTTGGATCAGCCCCTGCAAGCTGGGAAATTTTATTCTAATGAAAGTATTGTGAGCAACAGCACTGCAGACTTCCTCTACAAAGATAAATGGATCTGATTAGTCAGCCACTTCCTGCAAGAGACAGTCATTTCTTTAGCTACACTGAAAAGCAAGCTTGGAGTGGAAGGAGAACAAACTCACAGACTATCTTTTTAAAAGGCTGGTCTGTATTTCCATATGGAAATTCCATTTTTATTCTTGTTTTCTTTATACCCCATATTTCTTTCATGGGTATAAATAAGATCCTAAACAAGACTGACCAATTACCAGAAGCATATCTGAAATAAAATAAATAATTACATGTCAGTTTGACCTCTAATCCCTAAAGGACATTCCTTTGCCTTAAATGACCGCACAAGTGGCAGGATTAGACAGCTGTTCTGACCTGCTTTGAGCTCCCATCTTAATTTGTTCAGAAACTGCTTCAGAGGGCTATTTAATTTATCTCCTTTTTTAATTTGGCAGAAAAGGGAACAAGCAAGAATCTGATTGCCTACTCCTGTAGTATCAATCAATTAATCAAGGAAGTTTATTGTACTAGCCAAAGGCACCTACGCCAAATGAATGTGCATAACGAAATAAAGAATTTCAGCAGTATAAATATGAATAAATTAAAATATACTATGAACAGAAATTCATCTTTAATTTAACTCTGAATCCCCAATGCAGTTTATAGCAATTTTGACTAATTCTCTCTTCCTGATCTTTTTTGCTGCCAAAGCAAACAAAGCAACTTTATGTGATTGCTATCACTTAAAATAAACCAAACTGTTTCTGCCAAGGCAATCCTGTATCCGTATTTCCAAGGCAAGGATTTCAAGGATCTCTCTCTGGCTTCAGTATATAGAGGATTCTATATAGAGGATATATATAGAGGATTAGGCTAGCATGTAATGAACAATGTCTTCAACTTGGTGTAAACCACAAAAAACATAATCTGCATTCATGAAACACCTTGTTGTATTGCCCATTCAAAACTGGTTGACATAACTCGAAATCACAGCTCAATAAAGGCATTTCTTAAAGAGAATCTGGACAGGTTTCTAGTTCTATAATGCTCTGTTTTCAAAATAGGAAACCACTGACAGAATTTAGAGTGTTTAATCAATTGCAGGTCTTTTCTAGAGTCTATCCAAAATAACCAGCCCCTTAATTGTCTATTATGTGGAGTAAAGATGGTATTCAGATCAGAAATAAAATAGCTACATGCCAAATTATGAAGCCTTGACTTCCAGGTATAGTTTTCATTCATTTCCAAATGGCACAAATCTTCATGAGGAAGAGCAATTTGTTCAAGGCACTGTAATTGTGCACAGTCTATTATTGTCTTGATGGATTCTGTGCCCAAGAAAGTGCAGGGGTTGAGGGAGGGAGACAGACATTAAAGTTTGCAAAAGAAGTCATTCTGCACTATTTTCAAAACATTTATGGTAGTTCTGTCAGCCCCCCAAATTTCAGTCCCATAAAGCATTGTGTAGTCACTTTACTATGATAAACTTTCAGGGTCGGTTCAACTGTACTGTAGTATCAAGAAGCTGAAAGTTCCCAAGCAGTGTCTTACCTTCCCCTAAAAACTATGCCAGTTTGTGAAGTAGTCTAAATATATTGGTACAGAAAACCTTAAAACTAGTGGCCTCTGGACTCATATTACCCTGCCCAGCACAACTTCAAGGCCATTACAGTGAAAGAACAAAATGCTGGAGTGGTTTTAATTTTGTATTAAGCTGTGTGAGATTAACAATTGGGCACAATTGAAACTAGAATGCTCCGATGCATGTGAATGTCCTGGGTGCTTCAAGACAGAGAGCAAGTCCATTCTCCTGGGCCCTGAGCATCCAGGCAGGGAGGATGCAGCCTGGCTCAGTGATTCAGACTCTAAAGGATGAGAGAGGAGAGAGTTCCCGGTTACTCCCTCTTTTCCCTGCATGCAGTGACGTCCTCCCATGTAGCTTAATTCTCTGTGCCCAGTTGCCCCCAGGGAACAGTGATTTTTAGAGAGGACACAGATGGGGAGAGAAAGGTTAAGCCCTTCCCTACATATGGCAGCCCATCTGCAAATGCTCACCACTATCACAGCCACACATGGCAATTCAATGTACATATTTTTCATTTGTCTCCGCTTTCAAGGAGGGACAGGAGGGGAGACAGTAAATGGTGTGGCCAAGAGAGGGGGGTGTCAGAGAAATAGAAGAGGCAGCAACCCTACTCTTGGCTTCAGCCCCCTCTTTCACCTCTGGTGCATAGTTCCCCAGAGAGGGTTCGCAAAGGATTGCAGCCTCATGGAAAAGCTCCTGCCCCACTCCTGCCTCAGATAAGCAGCCTTCTACTGTCACTTTGCCTGAAGAAGGCACAGTCCACCCCCACCCCCTTCAAGCTTGTTGCAGTGCACCCCCGATAGGATAAGTGACCCCTCCCCAGCCCCAGGAGGGCCTGTCTAGGAGAGGAAGACACTCGAAGTGTATCAACCTTTGCCCTGTTTTTCTTTGAATATCCTTTTTCTTGCCTACATCTGATCATGACTATGAGGAGATTGACTAGCCAGGAGGATGTCATTGTAACTGCAGTAACAAATACAACGAAGCCCCTTGAACCCTCTAAAGCCAATACATGCATGTCTGGTGTTATTTGTTAGTATTAACAAGCATAACTAAAACTGGAGCGTCAGTTGCAATGTTTCTTCCAGCACCAAGGACAGAGATTCAAGAGCTTTGGGAGCTGAGGAGAATCCTAGTTCCTCAAAGTACATTATGTCTGGAATATGTTGTGACCATGTTAACAATGTGCAACCAGATGATACAAAGCTGTTTGCCCTATGCTGAAGTGAGCCTCCTGAAAACACTGAATTAAGAAACTTTCCTAAGAGGCAGTTCTGTCAATCAGTTAAGCAATTTTAATTGACCAATTGTCTGCTTCTTAATTTTTGACTCATTAATTACATGTAAATATATTTGCACATTACCTCAAAATACATGTAATGTTGAGAGAAATTTGAGAGATTATATAGCACTTATATAAAACATTGAGACTTTACTCTTTACTGCTCTAGAAGCTAAACAGCAAATTTCTCCTAGAACACTTCCATATGTTTATATTTACAGAAATTTATATTGTGCCCTTTTAGTGGCTGTGTGTCCCTCAGAGCAGCAAAGAACAATTTAAAACCCTAATTCAATATAAAACATAATATACTGAGAAAAATCGGGAGGGATGTGCAGGAGAGGCGCTGCTCTGGGAACCCTCCGAGGTAAAAAGGACATCTACCCGGAGCAGGGCCTTCTCTGTGGTGGTGCCTGGATTGTGGAATACACTCCCCAAAGAGGTGTGCCTGGCACTGAGTTTATATTCTTTTTGGTGCCAGGTCAAAACCTTTCTATTTAATCGCTGTTTTAAAAATTAGTATTTCAACATTTTAGCAGTCACTTTTGATTTGGATTTAAATTTTTATTGTACTATGTTATTTATTTATAGATATGTTGCTCTATTGTATTTCTATTTTAAGGACTGTAAGCTGTCCTGAGATGCCATGCATAAGGGAGCCATGCATAAGGCATACAAAAGTTTTAAATAAAACAAATAAATACATAAAAGACATAATGACCCTCCATGATTATCTCCAGCTGTTGCCTATACTTTTTTTTTTTTTTTGAAACAAGGAAAATCTTTTAATGCTTTCTGCTGTGACTTAGTACCACAAAGAATCACTTCTGGTGTGATTCCTATTCGGTCACTGAGCAATGCTCCTACCCTGATATAAATAGGTAGAATCAAGCTACCATTTTTGTGCTACATAATAAGTTTTGCAGTGCTTTTCTGCTTTGCAAAAAAGTTGTTACATGATAGATTTGGGATGTGGAAAAAGGAAATCCCCAGCATAGGTAATATAGTTGTAGACAAGGTAGGAATTTTGAATCACCACTGATATATGAGCTGAGCTGATGCTTTCCCGTGGGAACAAATTGCTTCCGCAAAAATACTTACCGTATTTTTCGCTCTATAA
Organism: Varanus komodoensis; assembly: GCF_004798865.1. Taxonomy (NCBI): domain Eukaryota; kingdom Metazoa; phylum Chordata; class Lepidosauria; order Squamata; family Varanidae; genus Varanus; species Varanus komodoensis. Next base: position 9,275,646 of record NW_025336480.1, read on the forward strand.
GACGCGCCTGACCATAAGACGCACCTAGTTTTTAGAGGAGGAAAACAAGAAAAAAAATATTCTGAATCAAATGGGCACATAATCTCAGGCACATTCCCCATCACTTCCCCATGGGCTGCCCATCTGACAGTCTTACTGCACACACATATTCGCTCTATAAGATGCACAGACATTTCCCCTTACTTTTGTGGGGGGAAAAGTGCATCTTATAGAGCAAAAAATATGGTACTTTTTGGCTTCAGAGTCATAATGAAAATGCATTAATTTTTATCAAATATAGTTCTGCCAATTTCATGTTAATAACTCTGTTAAAGTGTATTGTTCCACTAATCCCTTTTCTAGGGGTCCTTTTCAGCATCTTCCCCATAATCATTATGAAATACATACTTAGCAGGTGGAAAAGAACTGGCTGTATCCAGCTGGGCAGTCACTTCCTATTCTTCATGTGATTTCTGAAAAAAAAGAGCAATGCAGAGAACCTATTAGAAGGCTGTGTGTTCTCAGCAAAGGAAGTCTCTGCCAAGCAGAAACATGACGCAGTCCAACCTGTCCTGCTGGCTTGCTGGCAATTGCCTTATTCTTGATCAAAATGAGCCTCCCCCAAATATTTCATAGCTAAGATTTGCTGGAAGCTTTAAGGTTTTCCTCAATTTAAGAGAAATGAATTGATGGCATTGTTGAAGACATTTTATTGTTATCTGCAGTATAGTCCTCTACAATCCTCCCCAGCCTTCTGTCCTCCAGATATTTTGGACTACAACTCCCAGCATCCTCCAGCCAGACATTCAGATAGCACCAGGCTATGAAGGCTGCCCCACACACTTGCTAAGCCAGTATACGACTGCAGCATTAAAGATATTAGTGTCAGACCTTGGGAAGAAATCCCGTTCCATTCTGATTTTGTTTTCCATTATCGGTCAGGCTACTTCTAAGCAATAACAACCCATTTGAATGGGAGGTATGCACTTTTCTCATCACAGCAGGAGTGGGCAACCTGTAGCCCTCCCCTCATGCCTTGCCATGAACTATGCTGCTTATGGCTGATGGGCATTGTAGGCTAAAACTTTTGGAGGGCTACAAGTTGCTCACCTTTGTACTACAGGCAGCCCAAGACCTGCCTCAGGTCTGGCTCTCTTGCTGCACTGAACCCACTGCTGGGGGCGGGGGGGCAAAGGGGGTTGAGCTGCTCACGGGAAAAAAGCCCAAAGCCACTCACTTGTGGAGTTTCATGTGGAGGCAAGCCATGGTGTAAGGAAATACCATCCCACTCAAATTTCCCAACTGAAGAATGAGTCTCTAACTCTTTATGTGCATGGCATCTGTTTAACCTTCATGCACAGAGACTTCTGTGATGTTCTGCCTTGAATAATAATGTTTTCCCATCCCTAGAGGGTAAGAGCATCTTTTCCATTCATGACACTAACAATGCCTCTGAGCCTCCCTGGTGCTATTTGTGGACATGTGAGCATGTTTTTTTTTTTTTTTTGTAAAGCAGGCTTAGAAAACAAAACTTCAGTGCACATTTTTGGTCACTATGGGTGTTACATTTTCATAACGCCCCTGCTGCAGTCCTTCAGTGCAGCCTTGCAATTGCAGGAGACTATTTGCTCTGGCCGGCATTGGTTATCCAGCTCTTGTAAGCAGAGGATGATGGTGGCTGCAGCATCAGTGGGGAGGTGCATCCACGCTGGCATTCAGCGTAACCTTTTAAGGACTGAGCTATTCCTCCAAATAGGTTTCGCTTCTTTAAAGTGCAGGTTGAAACCCACAGTTGCTACACAGCCCCACTGATATTGCTGTTTCTAAGTGTCATTGTGCACTTCCTTTGTAGGTTTCTTATATGCAGTCAAGCCCTGCAAGATTAACCTCTAGAAAGACATTAGGGTTAGGGTTTGTAATTGACTATGAACAATAAATTGTTAACCTTTATTTGATTTCTCTAAATGCTACTCAGAGGATATGAAAGAAACCAGGCATTTCACTGCCACTCTTTTTTGCTATTCCTTGTTATTCTCTGTTTTATTATGTTTTGGCTGTTCTAATTTTTTAATGATATTTTATTGTGGTTTTTATCATCTGCTTTTATGGATTGTGTAAACTACCCAGAGACCTTGGCTGCGAGGCGGTATAGAAAGAAACAGAAAGCAAACAAACAACAAGCGCTGAGTGCAAATCTTTTCTCTCTTGACTGTCTTGGTAGTGAATGGGTCTGAACCCAGTCTCAGGGCTGTGGGTATGAGTCAGGTGCCAGGGAACCCCATGTGAGGGGACGTGCTACCCAGGCATTGGACAGTCCCTCTGAGCTGATGATCCCATGCAATGGGCTCACTGGTAGTTTTGCCTTGGCAGATTTCATGGGTATAATGAGAAATAGATGTGAATGTTCATATAGGCAATTAGCAAGGGATTCTTTTGGACTGGGCCTCAAAGTAATAATGCCTGAGAAGTGTTTTCCTGCCATGGCTTTGAAACCACAACAAGACCATCCACCCATACCACTGCCACTCTCAGAGAAGGACATGAGATGGGAGAAGGAAGCCACCAAGGTTTATGCAGTAAACCAGTAAACCATGGTTTATGATGTGCAAACCAGACCAATGGCTCACTTACCAGCCCAAAGTTACCCACAGAGCTTTAAAGACTGAGAAGAGATTTAAACTCAAGCCTCCAAGCCCTGGTGTGACACTTCAGTATGTCACACTGGCTCTACGAAGCATGCAGTTAAGTTCTACTTAATATACTGCTATTAAACCACTGGATTTGCCAGAAAAAATGACAAACCTAATGTGCCAGTGGGTTCCTCTTGCTTTAGGAATTAGATGCTTATTCCCCTCAGATGTCCTGTTTCCCGTACTGCTGCTGTTCCAGTAAAACATACTTAAGACGGTGGGGAGAAGCTATCCTGTCCTTCACATTAGGCAGCTGAAAGTATCCAGCAGAGCCTGCCCAAGGGTAATCACCCTCCCAGCTTCTCTGCCACACCAGCAGAGGTCTGTTGGTGGCCAAGACACCCTCATAATGGAGGGGTTTTCGCTCCTGGAAATTCCTTTGTACTGTTCTATTTTAGTACATGTCCTTTTGATTGTTCTTGCCCTATTTTTACTGCTTTTGGTTTGTACTGGATTGTTCACAGTCAGCTGCAACCTGCTTTATACAATTGCAGCTTTTCTATCTCTTGAAATAACATGCTCCTTTTTGTCTTTAAAAATGTTAATTGTTACATATCTCACAGATGTGCATTTGCCAAGTGGATGGGGCCAGCTGATTCTGTGGCAACAGATGCAGTGTTATAATGTGTAGACTTGGCTATTGCAGTTGCAAGAACTAAGACTGTAAGTGCCATACTGCAGTGCACCAATCTGGTCCAGTCTTCTCCCCAGGGCCAACCAGATGCCCTGACGAGAAGCCACCTTCCACTTGCTTGGGTGTTGCAGTAACTGGCGTCAGAGGTGGTGTTGCAGGGCTTAATTCCAAATCTTTCACGTGGAATCCTGAACCTCTGGAAAGTTATCTAGCACCACACTCTTATCCAAAACCATTAGAGACTGTGGACTGATGTGGTTAGGGTGCTAGACTGGGATCCAGGTTATCTGGGTTCTAGTCCCCACCCGGCCACAAAGCTGACTGGGAGACTTTGGGCCAGTCACAGACTCTCAGATTAATCTACCTCACAGGATTGTTGTGAAGATAAAATGAGGGCAGGATGATTAAGTAAACCATCCTGAATTCCTTGAAGGAAAAAAAGGGGGGTGTCAATATAATAGAGAGCCCTGCCTAGTGGGTGAGATAAAAATTAGAAAGACAGACAGACAGACAGACAAACTGCTGAAATAAAGTCCCTCTTTTGCATCTGAATCCCTCTGCCTTTGACTGCCTTTGTGCTCATTGCTTCCCTCCCTAGCCCTAGACCTGAACCTTTCTGCTCCCTCCCCCCCCCCAAATCAAATGTCCCTCCTCTTTTGTCCATATATCCCTTTTGACAAATAGGGGTGTCTTGGCGAGACAAGGTCCATTAAAGCCACTTTAGAGCATAAGAAATTAGCGTATGCAGAGTTGTGCCTTTTTTTATCAGTGGACTTCAGCCCTGGATCTTTTCAGCAGCTAGCACCCTTTTGTCTGGCATGCGGATCTAATAACGACATCTCCTTTAAGAATCATCTAAATTTGTGGGCATCTGTGTATCTTTTGGTAGCAAATTCCAGTTTCACCAACCTCTTGTGAAAAAGTCCCTCCCTTTTCTGTCTTGATACTCCCATAAGCTAGCTTCATGAACCCGGCTTCTCCTATTATGCGAGGACCACTTATTCCAAGTCACTTTCTCCACACGATTAATTTCTATACGCACACATCTAATTCCATGCACTTATATATTATACCCCGCGCCCTTGCACGCCCTTTTTCTACGCGAGAAAGCCCCAAACACTGTAAATTTCAGACAGTGTTGATTCAGACCCCTCGATTCCTTCGGCTTCCCTTTCACGCCCTTTTTCCCAGCTCCGCATGATCCCTTTTTTGACCGCGGCAGTCTCAGGCCGAGGCGGGCGTGCCGGCCTACCCTGCGGGGCAGGAACCGAAGGAAGCGCTTTCGCCTCGAGCGCGGCGGCGGCCTGCTGCAATTGCGCGCGCGCGCCTCGCTCGTGCCGCCGCCCGGCCCGCGTGCTCCCGGGCTGCGGCGGGCCTTTCCGGCGGTGCGGGGGTGGGGCCGCGCCTTCCCCGTTGCACGCATGCCCGGCGCGGCACGCGCGCGCCTGGCAACCCCTTCGCGGCGGCGGCGGCGGCGGTGGCAGGTTCGGCGCAGCGGCTGGGCTCGCAGGAGCCGGGCAAAAAGGATGGGAGGCTAAAAATAACCGCCTGCGCTGCGGGAGCGCCTCGACGGGCGTCCGCGCGCCTTGGAGCAGGGAGCGCCAGCCAGGCAGTCCGCGCCGCCTCCGGCGCTACTGCTCCTGCTACCTCCGCCACTGCAGTGAGCTTGCTGCAGTCCCCCCTTCCAGCTGCACTCTCGCTTCAGGCCGCCCATGCTGCAGCCGGCTCCAGCAGGCATGCTCACCTTTTTCCTCGTGTCTGGTGGCTCCATCTGGCTCTTCTTGGGTAAGCGCCGCTCTCCCTCCCTTCCCACCCCAGCATGCAGCTCCTTCTGTTTCCTGCAGCCCTCCCCCTTCACTAATTGTGCTTTCCATAGCATTGCTGCATTTCGAGGCTCTTGTTGCCTTCGGTATTTTTCTTTTAAAGCGTTTGGTTGGCGGTATTAATAAGTGCATGGATATGACCTCATTGCACCCCTTCCCCAATTTGGCTGATAGGCACACTCGCTTGGATACCTCCACCTTCTTCTTGAATTAGCACAAGAAGGTCTTTTCTGCTACCTTTCAGGAAGCAGCAGGGTAGAAAGAAAAGAAAAACCAACGCAGGGGCTATGATGTTTTTCAAAGAGGCAGGCATTGTTGGTGTGGCATCTCTACAGTGCTGGGCCCTCTTAGAGGAATTTTGAAGAGCTCCACACTGTTATACGCGGATTGCCGGTTTTTAGAAGACTGAGAGGCAGGCACTGAAATGGAAAGATTACATAATTTATCTTCTTCAATTTTGCTGATTAATTCGTTTAGACTGTATGCGCCTGATGCTTTGTCTACTCTCTCCTTTGATGTTAAGCTAGAAATGTACATGTGGTATACAGATGGGTGTCTAGTAGACTCTGCTTCCTATTGCTATTGCATGTTGCAATGATGGTCAGTGATTTAAAGATGATGGGATCAGACAGAGAGGATTATGGGGACCTTGGAATAGCTGTCCTCTGCTGTGCTTGACAGGCTCAGTTTTATGTGGTGTAATCTGCTGCCGTTCTTTGAAATGGAATACTTTGTGCATGTAAAATTGTGCAGAGAGATATACAAGGTGTGTACAAAGAGACAGGATTCATTATTTTGTGCTAATAAATTATGATGCCTAATGAAACATGTGGGAAGCAACCCCTCATTGCCACCTTGGGGGTGCCTGCTTTCTCCAACACGCACAAAGCTAGAGCCAGGTTTTCATGGCATGCCAATTCCCCCCTACCCCCCTGAAAAGCAGACACAAAAAGGAGCAGGCAGGCAGTATCTCCACTTTCTGGACTTGGGGAAGTGTTGAAAAAGTGGAGGGTGAGAAGGGTCAGTTCAACACTTAAAAGTGGCAGGGTGGCATTACCAAGGGGGAGATATTATCAAAATCCTCTCCAGGGATCCACTTGCTCCCACTTTTTGGTCAGTTCCCCTCTTTCTAATGCTTTTGCCTGGACAGCCCCACAGTGGTACCATTGCCTGGCAATGGTACATAAATCTGTGTTCCTTTCAACAGCTGAAACATGCAAGGAGATTGACCAGGCAAAACTATACATATTGGACTTGCACATGTGTGCAAGATGGACAATAATAATTCTCATAATAATAAATTGTGAAATTTGCTAGAGCTAAAAAATGAAAAGGGGTGATGAACTCCAAAGTGCCTCTTGGCCATTAGTGAAGGAGCTGCCACTGGTGGTGCCGAGGGCAAAATCTCAAAGAGCAGCAGAGACTCTTCCAAGCAGCTCTCTAGCAGATCACTGCAATCAATGATGAGATTGCTTTTCTGGATTTGGATGCATAATAACCTATTGCGCTATGAACAGCCCCTAGAACAAACCATGGGTCTTTAGGGTGGCATGTTTCCCCAAAATAAGCCATCCTGCATGAAGTGATACATGTTCACACAGCATGAAAGCCCACCATGGCTAGTTACCCATGATGGGTTGTCATGTCGGGCAAACCAGCCCAGAGACTCTGGGTGTGCATTCCATGTATTCTTTGTTGGTTGGCCTGTTGGATGTGGGATCAATATCATGGGCTATCAAATGTCTCCCATCATGCCAGGCATCCAGTGGCACTAGAAAAATATTTAGAACTGCTGGCAAAAAGGTGAAAACAGAGTTGAGTCATACTCTGTTTCTTAACAAAGACCAACTGGCGGCTTGTGGATTCATGGAACCCTGTCATCGGTCCTGGAAGACAGTTTTTAATCCAGAATGTGTGGGTCTAGCCAGGGCTGAATCACTCTGCAGGCACTTGGAGGCATATTTCTTCTCCTCTACACATTCTAGCTGTGATAAAAGCAGATTCCAGGACTGCGCTGTTGCAGCTGGGCCCTCTTGTGGTGTGGGTGGGGAGACATCTCTGTTTCATATGGCTGAACGATGGAGGTGGGAGAAACAGCTGCAGATCCAGTGAAAAGAGACTTTACCGTCCATGCAGTATTCTTTCAGTTGGTCTACCTGTCCTGGTCATGTCAGATGGCAGAAGGAGCAAAGGGTCAAGAGTTGTGCCTAACGCCAGTGCAGTCAGGCAGAGGATTATTAAGAAGAGGATTATTACTGAGAACAAGAAGATTTCAGAAGAGTGTTGATTCACACTGTTATCCCATTTACTCTCATCAAGTCACCAGGGATATCCCTCACAGTGCAGGACATTTGATAGACTAGGTTGAAAATGTGAAACCTGCCCCTTGACTATGTAATGAGACACCGTACCAGAGTGGAAGAAATAAAATACAGCTTGCAGGTCAAATCATTATTACTTCAGGGTGGGTAGGAGGACAGGTATGCTGTGATGGCAGTACCCCAATGTATTCTGTTTTTATGCTGGTGCAGGCACACATCTGGAGATCTAAAACTGTCCGATTCTCATAAATATTTGCCCAGTCATGCTATTCCATATTCGTTTTCTGAGCAACCTAGTCAGCCTCTCAAAGTCTAGCAGACAGAGAATCAATAATTGATCACCTGTAGTTAAGCAAAGAACAGTTCTTGGATTACTTTTTTCTTTTACATACTTGCACAAACATTCTTCATTTCACAGGTGGCCTGGTCCCAAACTGTTCTGATGTCTGTTTTATCTGTTATGTAGTATTTTTTTGTTATAGCTTTAAAAATAGGTTTATATGCGCAAGAGGTTGTAAGCCAACTTCAACATTAATTTTAAAAGGGAAAGACAGAACAAGACAAACTCTTAATAAATAATAAAAGCAATCAATGCAAGTGTAGGAGATTATATCACCATGGAAATCTATTAGCTTAAGAACTCTGCTTCCGTTTCCAGTGCTGGTGTTCTGTTAACAGGCTTTCATAATATGACTGCTACCCCATCCTATAAAACACCCTCACCTTCCCCAGTGTGGCACCTTCCAGATGTGTTGGACAGCAATTCCTGCAATTCCCAACCAGTTTGGCCAGTGCTCATGCTCGCTGGGAGTTTTGGCCCAGCATATCCAGATGATATCACATCCAGATGGGGAAGGCTGCTCTTGTTAGTGTGTGTTTGGCAATCCACCTGTTCTGCTAGCTCCATAAAGGCCACAAAACAGGTATTTACAGAATCCAGAATATGCTGAGTTTAGGCTATAAATAGCACAGGCCTGGACCAGTTCAAAACCACCTTGATGCACAGGGGACCACATACATGTAGTGCCCTAAAAAACTCCTTCAACTGTAGAAGTGTACTCCATGGTGGTATACAAAGATATGAAGATACAACAGCACTATACAATTGATGATAATGAAAGGGATAAAACAACTCTTCTGCAACCTGCTAAAACTATACCACAGATTTTAAAAACCCAATGAAATGGCCACCCAAATAAAAATATTCTCATGAGGTGCCTAAAAGAATATAGCAATGGCATCGGGCAAGCATCCCTCAGGAGAGCCTTACAGAAAAAAGTGCCACTGCCTTTCCCTTCATAATGCATTTTGCTTAACAAAGGCACTTGTTCTTCTGGCTTGAGTTGTGGCACACATGCCAAGAAGCTCGGTGCTCAGCAGTATCTTCATTTCTAGATTCCTACCCTAGAGTGGCACAGCGGATTAAACTGCTGAGCTGCTGGGCTGCTGATCGGAAGGTCAGCCGTTTGAATCTGCACGACGGGTGAGCATCCGCTGCTTTGTCCCAGCTCTTCCCCACCTAGCAATTTGAAAACATGCAAATATGAGTAGATAAATGGGTACCACCACTTTGGTGGGAAAGGTAACAGCATTCCGTGTGCATCAGTATTTAGTCATGCCGGCCACACGACCATGGAAGAGTCTTCAGACAACACTGGCTTACAAATGGAGATGAGCCCCAGTCCCAGAGTTAGACATGACTAACATTTATGTGCAAGGAAACCTTTACCGTACACCTGAGCACCAGGGCTGGCCCATGTCATTTTGTTGCCTGAGGCAAAGAACAAGATAACTCCCCTTCATGTTCCATGTGCAAGTAGTTGAATCTCTCTTCACCACTCGCACCGGAACAGTGTCTTCCACGGTACCTGAAGGCAGCAGGGTAACTGAGGGGTGCGGTCATGCAGCATGGTACATGATAGTCCTCTCCTCCCAGCTGCCTCCCCTTAGCATCTGCTGCCTGAAGCAGTAGCCTCATTCTGCCTCATGAGAAAGCTGCCCCTGCTGGACATTATGCCCCCCAAGCTGAGAGGCTGCTGTCCTAAATGTTGCCTAAAACACAGGACTGCCCCCAAAGAGGTGGCTCTGTTTTCGGTTTCCCCCTCCTTCTCCCTGAATTCTAGTGCTTTGTTTCCTGATGATGTTACATTGTCTTTTTCCAAATTTACTCTAGAAGAAGCCAGTGATTTGGAGGGGGGAAAGAAACCCCTAATGGAATGACACCACAGGTTTGGAATGACTTTATTTTATGGATGGAAACCCCAGTGTCACCTATCGGACTTAGTTCATCTGCAGGTGTGATGAAGCAGTTTATAAATTCCTCAGTGGGCAGGACTCTGCAGATGAGCACAGTTCCTCTCATTTTTATTTCTTTTATTACAGTTCTGAAAAATAGATTGTTTCATGATTGGCCCAGGCTCAGATAAAGCCCTCTAGTTTAGCTAGAATGCTAATAACCTGGTTTGCTGTTTATGGTATCCAAAACTGATGATGATGAGGGAAATAATACAACTTCAGGGGACTAGGTATATAAAGTATTTGCTTCCCTCTGCTTTTTTCTTTCTTTCTTATTCTTTAGCTGTTAGTTTTATTGAAGATTTTGTTCTGAAGCTCAAAGCTAAGTGCTCTTGATGTTTGTTTACAGATGTTATAATTAAAGAGAAACTGGAGATTTATAGTATTCGTGACAAACGCTTGGTAAAATGGTAAACTAAGAACATTGGCAAAGGGATATTTATCGAGTCCTTCCTCAGTTGCAATCCTGTAACTACTAACCTAAGAATCAATCTAATTGAACTGAGTGGGACTTCCTGTCAGACTCTGGGTGCTCTGGGCTTCACCTGATGGTCAGAACCAGATCTCCTGTGTTATTTGCAGGAACAGTCCCAGGCCCAGCTGGAGCCTCAGACTCTTAATGGGTGACAGCTGGGAACCCTGGCAGAAGAGCTGTGTAAGAGCAAGCTCTTTCTTCCAGAACTTGCCTCAGCAGTAAAGGTCTTCCTGTTTGTTGTCGTGCCTAGATATTGCCTGACCCAGCTCCTGCCTTGCTGTCTTACCTCAGCAGTCTTGCTAGCTGTGGGGTGGTTTGTTTGTTTGTTTGTTTATTTATTAAAACATTTTTATGCCGCCCCATTCGCCGAAGCCTCGGGGTGGCTTACAACGTTAAGTTTAAAAAATAATTATAACATTAAATTATTGGTTGAGTTGTGCACCTTGCCTGACCCTTGCTGCAGCTGGACCCTTGCCGAGTGTGCTGCCTTGCTAGGTGGCCTTAGCAATGCACATTTTCCTGCTGGCTCTGGTTCAGTTTGTGTATCCTGCCTTGCTGTGTATCCTGCCCAGTTATCCTGCCTTGAGGTACCGACCTACATCTCCATTTGCATTCTTGGTTCTCAGTCTTTGATTTGTTCATACTTCCAGTGCCTGAATTTGTCCTGATGCCTCTGTCTTGTCTCCTGCCACCCATGTCCCAGGACCTGACACTTCCTTCTGAATGGACATTTCATTTTCTTTGCATTTCGTTTATTACATTTGTATGCTGCCCCATAGCCCATGTGTTGGGACTGTCCTGTGAATGGCTTGCACTAGGCCTGCCATCACAGGGTATTATTAAAACACACATGCCGTCTCCTGCTGTGGATTTTATTTAGCAGTTTTTGAGATACATTACCCCAGGAGTGTATGATATAAAATCAAGCAACTGAAAATATGATAAAAGCAGAGACAATCAATAAACAACAGCAAAATCAGCAAAATCTGAGTTCAACAGAACCAGCTTTCAAAAGCACAACAGATCTTAAACTGCTTCTGGAAGCATGACAAATAAGGAGCAGTATAAGCCTGTTATGTTCTGTGACTACTGGAGAAAAATCTTAGCAGCTCATGTAGTCAGTGGTGGTGTGCAAGGAAATATTAACAACTGTATATTGGGGATTACATGAGTGGAGCCGGCTGGAGCTGGGGATCAGACTAGATGGCCTGGGGGGGTCCCTTCTGACTCGCTTTGTTTCTATGTAGGCCAGTCTCATCACTGGTTTATGTTCAAGGTTGACACCTTGAGCATAATAAAACTTCCAGAACCTTTATTAGTAATACCTCTATTGGGCTGAACCAAATATCATTACAGATATGCAAGCTTAATTAGGCAAAATGTTATTAAAAGCAGTTTTGATGGGTGAGGGGAGGAACAGGGAACCAAAAGCCCTGACCTGTTGCTGGGGTCACAATGTGCATGTGAACTGGGGAAAGGGGAGAATGTCTAATGGGATTCCAGTTAGGTTCCGCTGGTCATCTGACAGTTACAGGGCTGGCCTTTCAGGTGCACATAAGGTTGCTGGGACCAAGAAAGGTAGAAGATGTTTAAGCCTTCATCTTGGAAATATAAAATTAAATTGCTGCTCAGATGTGTTTTTGTACTGGGCAAAGCACACAGGCTTCTGTGTGAACAATGATTCTATGAACAATGCTGCTAAAATCTGCTGAGAGGTCTGGGAGAATGAACAGGATTGTGCATCCCCATCTTTATTCCAGTGTAAGACATTCAGTGGAAATCAAGGCTGTTTCTTTCCCCAAAACTGATTGCCAACCAGACTGGAATAAATTGGACAGAAGTTTTCCTGCCTCGAAAGTGCAGGCTTAGTGGGTATTTTGATTTTTTTTAAATGCATGAAGATGTACAGAAGTTTCCATTCAAGCCTGAAACAAGTTTTCTATTTTCCACATTTCCAGTTGTGTTCACAATAATTGTCCTCATTTGGCTAAGTCAGATCTGTTTCTTACTGAATGGTGCTTGGCAGGAAATGTACCATTTACAGGATCAAATATACTATAAGGAATTATTTTAAATTTAAGATGTGATATGGTCCAGATTTTCAGATTTTCCAGCAGATTTTTTTGATGCAATCATATCAAAAAGTTTATACCTCTCAGCTATGCTGGCTGGGACATGTTGGGAGTTGTAGGTATTTTTTCTGTCTAAATTTGCATAGGAACACACTTTTAAAGTCTTATTGTTGGAAAAGGATTACCATGGCTCAAGAAAAGGAATGTTAATGGAAATGTCTTTCTGTTGGGTAAAACCGTGTGAGCTATATTAAAGATCAAGGATTTGCATTGTCATTGTGCTCTTGAAGCTCAGTTATTTACCTACTGTATCAATTTTATATAATGTGTATGCATGTGAGTTTGATGTATACTTTCAAACTGCCTTAATGTTAGGGACATCTTACAGTAGTCTTACCACCAAACTTTATGATTAAGTAGATACTCAATTAGAAGTACCTATCTGAATACCTAGTGTAAGACGTTCTTGCAAAAGTTGTAGCTATGACGTCCTTATTATAGCATGTTGTCTTTATTCAGATGTCTATTCTGATCAGCCCTAAAGATAATGTGCTAAAAGTATAAGCACAAATACACAATTAAAATGTACCACTGTGCCACCAAATGCTAACTTAGATATATTACTTTAAAGCATTTGCAGAAACTCCAGTCCTGTATCCAGTTAAGCACTGCTGGCTGTAAGTTCTGTTGAATTTAACAACAGGCATAGGATTAGGAACTGTTTTGCCTTTGACAGTTAGGTGGTATAGAATTAAAATAAATAATAATACTGTTAGGCTCATTTTTGGGAAGTCTCTGTGGGAAGAACATTGTACTTATTCTATAGGTGTGGATAATCCAGGGAACCTTTATACTATAATCCTCAAAGTCATAATCATTTTAAAATTTATAATCAAATTTTATTCAGATAAAACATGATGTTCTGATATCTGAATCATGATGTTCTGGATCAAATGGAGAATTAATTATTATGGGAGGGGGAGATGAACAGTGAGGACCCCATTGACCCTTTGATGAACAGGGTTCTGAGAAGGGCTTAATACCTTGATTAACAGTTGTTTCCACTAGGGGGAACTGCTTTCTGTAAATTGGTGCAAGCCACTGCTTCTCTGCTCTAGTAAACTTAACTGCTTGTCTCATTTCCCAGAATGCTGGTTTACAGCCCCAGTCCAATTAAAGTGATTTCTAACATGGTGCATATTGCAGGAATTTGTTACAGGAAAGATTCCTTTGCTGTTATTCCTCCTTATTCCTATGATCAACACCTGATCTGAGGTGTTCCTGGTCTGAGGCTTCCAAGGAGATTAGAGGTAAGAATTACAACAGTAATAACCTTGTCAATACATTAATAGTAACTACTAACCACTCCTTGTCATGGTTAGATTAGCACCTTCATTCAGATACTCATACATCCATTTTGGGTATCTTCTAAATACCAGCATTCCTTTAGAAATAATGCAATCTGGAAACTTTGGATTTGAGCTTGTTAGTTGCTTTTTAACTGCAAAACTTAGGAGCTGTTTATCTCAAAACATGAAAATTATATCTGATGGACCTCATTACTGCATCCCCACCCAAAAACAGACTACGGTCATGTTCCTGCCACTTAAAATTCCTTAACCTAGTATTTTTGTTCTCAGTAAGGTGAGTAAGGGGAGGCATGATAGAGGTGCTTTCAAATGGTGTGGAGAAAGTGGAGAGAGAGACATTCCCCCCCCCCCCATAACACTCGAACCTGGGGTTGTCTCATGAAGCTGATTGGTGGGAGGTTTAGGACAGACAAAAGGAAGCACTTTTTCACACCACGTATAAAGTTGAACTATGGAATCTACTGCCACAGGAAGTGGTGATGGTCTCCAGTTTGGATGGCTTTAAAAGGAGACTGGACAGATTCACAGAAAGGGAGGCTCTCAGTGGCTACTAGCCTTGGTGGCCGAGTGCTGCCTTCTTCCCCAAAGGGGGCCTGCCTGCATGCACCAGTTGCTGAGAAGCTTGGGCAGGTGGTCTTGCACCCCTCCTGCTTGAGGAATCCTGTGGGCAGCTGGTTTGCCACTCTATCTAGTCCATGGAGTGCTGTGAACCCTTGGTCTAATCCAGCATGGCTCTTCTTGTGGTCTTGGAAACTGGGCACGTGTCATGGCAGAGGACAGAATTGTTTACAGCATGTCGTCTCTACCCCGTTCCCCAACCAGCTTGCTGGTTCAGCAAATAGTCAGAAAAAGTTGGCAGCAGTGTGCGCACTGAGGAATGGTCCTTGCCTGAGTGGTTTGCAACTTCTTGCAAACAAACTGAGCTGCAAGGCAGAGTGGCAAATGAACAACCACTCCTTGCATGCAGGAGCAGAGTTCACTGTTCAATCGTGGTGATTTAGTTGTGAAATTGGAACAGGCAACTATCCCGAGGCTTTTAAAATGCATTAAAATTTGTCAAGGTTAGTGGTACAATCATGTTGAAGATGTACCAGTAAAAAAAAAAAATTTCTCTCCCTCTGGCTTTTTTCCCCACCCCTTTCTGTATTCCCCCAACCAAGGCTCCACCCAAAGTTAGAATACTGTTTTTTCTTTTTATTGAGCCACTGATTTGTTGTTGTATAAAATACCATATTTTTCGCTCTATAAGACGCACCTGACCATAAGATGCACCTAGTTTTTAGAGGAAAACAAGAAAAAAAATATTCTGAATCAAATGGTTTACTGAACTATTTAATAAACTATAACAGAATACAGTAATACCGTATTTCAACCTTGTAATGTGAACAGCAGTCAACAGTGGCATTAAGAACCATCATCACTGTCATTAACAAAAGAGAGACTTTAAAGTTCGAGTACTCATCTAGTTTTCGTTGAACCCACAGAACTCATCATCACTAGAGTCAGAATTTATGAAGCTCTGTTGCTCACAATCACTGACATCACTTTCTTAGTTAGTGGTGGAATTATTGAAGGAATCCACAATCTACACCAGTTATACAAGAGCTGCTGCAGACAATGCAATAACAAATCTAAAAAAGCCAGTAATGTCCACGCTGCCCTACTAGTAAATAATAGAAAAAAAACTTCTGCCAAAAAATGAGATATTATACGGTAAATCAAACACACAGCGGACTAAGTAGCCTTTGAAGAATAAACTTGATACATGAAGGTAATGCTGTTCAAATATCCACTGATCCTAAAAAAAAAAAAAAAATGTGTCTGATCAACCAACAGATAACTGATCCATGGAAAGCTTCCTGATAATCACAGGCACATTCCCCATCTCTTCCCCATGGACTTCATTAAAAGACGGGTTGCCATTTGAAAACACACACTGACCTGTGATTAACAGCTCTCACCTGCGCCGGAGGAGGGGGACGGAGCAGGGCACGCCGAGCGCGTGCTGGCCAGGTGGTGCCACGTGGTGCAGGCGGCCAGCAGCGTCCCGGGCGTCGGGCACACAAACATTCGCTCTATAAGACGCACAGACATTTCCCCTTAGTTTTGAGGGGGGGAAAGTGTGTCTTATAGAGCGAAAAATACAGTACATCTGATGGATAGTTGTGCTGGAGTGAATGCAGAGACTTGAAGCAATCTAGGGAAGTGCAGTTTTTGTTGTCGCTGATAGAAAAGTGGGGAAAAGTAGGTCCAGTTCTTCCATTAGGCCTAGTGAATTACTTGCTGTAGGAGGTGGCAGTGGTAGCCCTTTCTTGCCGTTTCTTAACATTGATTCAATTTATGTCCTTCCTTTCTGTTAAAAATGGCATTCAAGGCAGTTCTCACCAAGCTAGCCTGCTGCTTTTAGATTTGGTCTAGTGCAGGGGTCTCAAACTCGCGGCCCGCAGGCCAATTGCTGGGACGGGCGGAGCACGAGGAAGGGGCCCTGCGGCCTTCAAAGCACCGGCGGCACCTGGGCCGGCCTCCGGATGAGCAGCCCACCACCACCGCGGTGGTGGACTGCTTGATGCGGCCCAGCCTCACCCAGACTCTACTTCCAGCGGCCCCCAGGTAAGTTGAGTTTGAGACCCCTGTTCTAGTGGAAGATCCTGTAGCAAGACCAATACTGAACTAAGATTCAGTGGGGTGATCAGATTCTGTATAGGTAATGCAGGTGTTGTATCCTTAGCTTTCAGGCAGCAAAATGCCTTGGGCCAGTCCCAGGGCAGGCATCAATTGAGCATGCTCAGTCCAACTAGTACTTTTCTTCCCTCGAAGCCTTTTTCTTTAAAATTAATTCTTTGAAGGATTCTTCCCATCTGTGTGTGGAAAAGGTTTATGTTTGGTTCTCTTTCAATGGATGATTTGATCCTAGCACCTTTTAAAAGTAATGTGTTTTTTTAGTTTGCATCCCTCCTTCATACCAGAAAGTAACACTCAGGATAGCTTGTTTGTAACATTTAAGCCCAAACTTTTACAAATTGAAATTTAGAGCCCTGCCTTTTCTTGAAGTTTAAGGCAAAGAAAAAATGTGCTTATCTCAACTGTCAGTAAAGGAAGGAATTGAAAAGCTTGTGACAGGTCAACCCTGAAAAATTGTTTCCAGTAATTGAACAGAGAAGTTGAAAATGTGAAATACAAACAGTGTCTCTGAGCACATGCAGAATTCAGGCAAAAATGACATGCAGAGAAAGCATTACAGAAAAAATTCTGAGTAAAGAATTGGATAGGCTCAGGCTGGTCAAATGATTTCTCGTGGGTAAATTCAACAAGGTAGACATACATTAAACTCGTAGATAGTCTGTTCCTTATGGTGAATACTTAAGTGTGGCCCTATCTCTTTTTCTTTTGCTTGTTTGATGGGGAGCATGTTTTCAACCCTACTCAAAGAGGACACATTAATTTGGATTATGTGTGTTCTAGCTATTGATCTGAAGTAGACTATTCCTTTAAAAACCAGTCTGTGCTGTCTGACAGGGTACGGTGCACCTTGACTTGAAGAAGGAGGCACCTTTGGACGGGGGGTTAGTCTTTTCATAGGATCATAGAAGTGTAGCATTGGAAGTGTGGTGTAGTGGTTAAGAGCATGGGACTGGGACTCAGACGATCTGGGTTCTAGTCCCCGCTCAACCATGGAGCCAACTGGGTGACTTTGGGCCAGTCACAGACTCTCAGCCCAACCTACCTCACAGGGTTGTTGTTGTGGGGATAAGATGGAGGAGGAGATGTAAGCTGCCTTGAGCCCTTTGTAGGAAAAAGGCAGGATATAAATTGGAAAATAAATAAATAAAAATAAAATAAAAGTGGCTAGAATGCCAACAGGTCCAACCCCCGCTATTGCAGGACACTAAGCTACACCATCCCACTCAGATGACTGTCCAGAGGCTTTTTGGATGTCTCTAGTGAGGGAGAGCCCACAACTTCCCCAGGTAATGGGTTACATTGTCGTATTGCTCTGACTGAGAAAATTCTTCCTGGTGTCCAGTCTAAATATGTTTTTTTTAAACTTAAGTCCTTTATTCCATGCCCTGCACTCTGCAATGAATGAGATCTTGTCCTTCCTCTTTGTGACAGCCTTTCCGATACTTGTAGAGTATATCACCCCTCAGTCTTCTTTTCTTGAGGCTAAACATGGCCAGTTCTCTCGATCTTTCACACAGGACTTTTACTTTCTTTCAGTGCATTTTCTTTTTCTTGTAACCTTGTAAGTCTGAAGACATTTGTAGCACTGTTTGCTTGATATAGTGAAGAGCTTCATGTGCGTGGAACTCAACTCAGTATGTTTGCTAATCTGCTAATCTGCATGCTTGCCCTTACCTTTAATTCTTCTATCCTTACTACAGTTAGGCGTGGATAATGAAAATAGAGACACGGCTTAGGAGACAGATCGCAAAACTGAATTAACCCAATATCTATGGAAGGAGTAGGGTTGATTTGTTCTCATGCCAAAAGCAAGGAAGGAAACACATCACATCAGAAACAGCTTTAGCAGATGTTATTATTTCTTTACCCTCAAAACACACCCAACTCATGAGGGCAAGTTCTCGCTCACCCCTCATCAAATTGCTCCCAGTGTAAATTACTAGGCTATGTGAACATGAAGGAATTCAATTGAAACTGAAAAAAATCAATTGAATTTAAAACCTCATAATGAAAGACAAACTGTCTAATTTCTAAGTGTATTCAGATATTTAATTTATTTAATTTCTATGCCACTTGTTTGTCAGGATGACTCTCTAGGTGGTTTACATAATTAAAATGCACAAATAAAAAATAATACATTAAAGTCAAAGATAAATAATACAGCAATATAAAAGCAATGCTAAAATAACAACCATTGTCCTTGTAGTTTTAAATTCATTTGTGTTGGTAAATGCTATATTGTAGCACTGCATTTAAAAATTCTCCCTTTTAAATACACAAAGGATGCATGTTTGAGTTTTACTTAACCCTCACATTTTTGCTTGTTTTATATGTCTTCTAGTTACATGAATCTATAGTCCAGTATGATGTGGGCTCTGGGACTGACTGCCCCTGTTTATCTTGTGTCTCTACTGGAGCTGTAAAATTAGACCTGTAGAACAAGGCTTCCACTTGCAGAAGATGGACTTCTTCTACAAGGAGCAATCTTGATGTAGGAATTGCAGTCAGCGGAGACCAGGAGCAGATGGATGGAAGAAAATTTAATCAGGTGCTTAAGTAGAATCCGTTTGCCCTGAAATCATATTCTACTATATTAACATTAATTATTTAATTATAATTAATGATTTATCCATCGCATTAATAACACAATACATAAATTAATTGTATTAATATTAATAATACATTGATTACATTATTATTAAGATCTGTAGGGGGATTTAGAGAGCATTGCTCCACAAGTTTAGGCAGAAAAAAGACCTTTTTTTCTTTTTTCTCTCTCTCTGCACTTGCATAGGATTATTCCTCTAAGGATTTACAGAAGGGGTGGGCAACTTGCAGGCAAAAACACTTGGAAGGTTACAGTTCTCATTGTTCATCACTTTTGGGTATGCTAGCTAGAGTTGATGGGAATTATAGGCGGAATTTCTGAAGGGCAACAAATTGCTCACCCCTGACTTTATACCTTTCCTCTGATGGTGTTACTAATGCATGCCTTTATCAGGACCAGCCAGAGTGTCATGAGATAGTGAATTAGCTTTTAAATTCTACAGAACTCTTTATCAGGCTACATGTTAAAAAGCTGGCTGAGTATTGTAGTCACATTGTCTGCGTTTAGTCACAGCCTTAAGAGGGGAGTGCAGAGAGACACTTTTCTCCTAACGCTGGAAGTGTTCTTTGTGTCTCATAATAAACATACACATAACACACTCACTTGCATATAACCAAGTAGTGAGCGAGCCAGATAGACCCATTAAGCTATTTCTACAGCAGAGGTTTTTAAAGCTGATTACTTTTAAGTGCCTGGCAGATGTCTGGTTCTATGATGGCAAAATCTCAACGAGCACCTTGAGAGATCTAACAGTGCATCTGTTGCTGCTAGAAAATGAGGTTGTAGGAGTGATCCAGCCGGTCCCTGCAATCTTCCCCTGCTTCTCTTTCAAGCACACTGTTGGATTTGTGCTCATTGTGCCAAAAGGAGCACTCTAAATTATCCTTTACTACTCTCACTGTAAGGCAGCTTTCCCTTAACCTGGTGCTCTCTAGATGATGGGGATGATGGGAGTTGAAGCCTGACACACCTGGAGAATACCAGGAAGGCTACCGTGAGGTATGGGGAGCTTGCTTGAGGACTTGTTCCAACATCTCAGATCTTTTTTTCCTCCATTTTCCCTTATGAGACCAGTCTTCCTCCAGGCTCTCCTGGTGGCATTAACTGGACTTCTGATCTCCAAATAAACATGCAGAAGCAGCCTTAGAGAGGTATTTTTAAACAACCAGGATTACACTTGCTCTTTGCACTGCTGCTGATGATCTGAGGACAGTGGAAAGTGGGTAAATTAGTTGTCAGTCCTTGACTCCAATTTCCCTGTGTTCAGGTGGAAATATACTCCACTAGGGGGAGAATACAGGTGGTCTAGCACTGTTTGTGCCTTCACAAAACCGTATCCATGCTGTGGAGTGGAGCAGACTTGAAGCAAAGATGCATGCTGCAAGACTGTGTTCATGTGATTGAATATTTTAGTGACACTGCATTTCTGCCTAAGATTCCCTTCTGTTTCCCTCATGGATTTGCAAGCTCCATAATTACTTCCTTGGGCTTTTTTGCCTTACTTGAAGGCCAAGAGCCGCTCTGCTTTAAAAAATAAAATTAACTGGGCACTACTTCATGCCCTGTATTGCATCACAGGAAACATGGGGCAAGGCATGCATAACTATTCCTTCGCACTTTACTTGTGTAAGAAGTGGTTTAGAGACTGTTTATTTTCCTTGTCTGTATCTTTGACTTTCCTCCAACCTGCAGAACTTCGCAGAGCTGACCCCTGCAATCTAGCACATCATGTAGTGGCCACCCACCCTTGACCTCCACACTGCCTTGCCCCGGAAAAGTAGGAAACAATGGATGCTAACATACAAAGTTAGAATGTGAGGTCCTTCAAGCCCAGTATTGTTGTCCAGCAACAACCCTCCAGAGTTTTCAGCGCGAATTTTCAAGGTGAACCTGGAGATTCTTCCTGGGACTTTCTGCATTAAAAGCATGTGCAGTCCCAACGCTAATGCTAATGATGTCGCACCATTGCAAGGCAATGTTTGCACAATGTAACTAAAACTTGCTAAGGCCCAATTCAAGGTGTTGGTGATGACCTATAAAGCCCTAAATGGCTTGGGTCCTGGTTACCTGAAGGAGCGCTTACATCCATATATGCCCGGCCGCCCCTTGAGATCGGCGGGAGAGGCCCTTCTCCGGGAACCCTCCGTGAAAGAAATTAGGAGGGTGGGTACTCGGAGGAGGGCTTTCTCTGTGGTGGCGCCCAATCTATGGAATGCGCTCCCCAGAGAGGTCCGCCTGGCGCCGTCGTTATTTGTTTTTCGGCGCCAGGCGAAGACCTTTTTATTTAAGCGGCATTTTAACTGTTAATATTATTGGATTTTATCTGGCCAGGGCGGCTTATTTTATATTGTATTTTTGTATTTTTAATCTAATGTTTATATTTTTTAATTTAATATTATAATTATTTTTTAATTTATTGTTGTAAGCCGCCCCGAGGCTTCGGCAAATGGGGCGGCATAAAAATGTTTTAATAAATAAATAAGGCAACAAGAAAAAGTGGGGATGTACCGCTGAAGTTTGGTGACAGTGCTGAATTTTAGTGCAAATTGTAGCTTTCTTTGATTGGAGGAATAATTTCTTTCCAATTGCAGCTTTCACCCAGCAGTGCTAGCAGGTGTGTGTGTCAGTTTATGCTAATAAAACAGATTTGGTATAATTATGCCAAATCAGCGCTGGCTACTCAGCCAAGGGTTAGCAGGTTCAATAACTTCAGCTCTGTCTATGAGGGTGCTTTTGCTGTTCCTCCATGAAGATTCCCTGGGTCCTTCATGATAGTCCATCAATGGATCCATGACACTCTTCTTAGACCGAGACATGAAAGTGAACTTCAAAAAGTTGCATGAATTTATATTATTTAAATGCATTTGCTTTGTGCCAGTTGTCTACTAATTGTCGATATTTGTTCACTGATCTAGTTCACTAGATTTGCAATAATCAGGGGAGAAAGATATTTTTGTATATTGAATGTTGTGCCTTTCTGGAAGTCTTCCTTGGGAATTTTATGTAAACTAAACTTCTGATTTGTACATTATGAGGTAGGAGACCTAAACAAGTGGTTGTATTTCTGTAGGTATTAAAATGTAGAGCGCCATAATTTGCCTTTCTGGAAAGTGGGGGGAAAGAAATTCCTAGCACAACCTTGAAGTTAAAACATGGACAGCTGAAAACCATGAAACTTCTGACTGAATGAACGAAAGTAACCTCTTTGCTGCACTTGAGTGTAATGCTTTAAGCGCTAATTTTATTTTCTACTGAAAGGATTTTTTGTTGTCCATTGACAGTGGCTTTCTTCTGGCAGGATTTTTCAGCCAACTATCTGAATAATAATAATGTTTAAAAAGATCCTTTCAGTTCACAGGCTGCTGAGGGTGGTGTGATACTGTGATCTGCCAACACCAATTCAGGCTTGTGTTTCATTCAGGGAAACTATTTGCATATTCTCTGTTCACCTTATTTGCTTAAACATGTCTGAAAAGGCAAAGGTCTAAGCCACTGAAGTTGAAGAATGAGCCGTCTGGTAACTTAGTTAGGTTTTAATACTTGTTACTTGCTTGCTTTGTCACAGAGTGGAGTTGTGAGATATCAGGAGACGTCATGATATCTCTTAAAAATTATTCCGAGAAAGAAAAAAAGGAAAGAGCAACATGAAACAGCTGGAAGGGGGGCAGGGAGGAAAGGATTTCATTTGACATTTCATTTCTGTTAGAACTAAAGGCCATTTAGTTGGTGACCTATTCCGAAAAACTAAAATTTTGCAGCAAATAAACCTGTCACTGTATTAGAATTAGTTTGTAAAGGGAC
The DNA here is from genome assembly GCF_004798865.1 of Varanus komodoensis. Lineage (NCBI taxonomy): Eukaryota > Metazoa > Chordata > Lepidosauria > Squamata > Varanidae > Varanus > Varanus komodoensis. The sequence goes on from NW_025336480.1 coordinate 9,298,396, forward strand.
ACTTTATGGTAGTAGGTTCAAAGTTAATAAAAGGCAATGTTTCTTCAAATAATATAAATTAATATATAGATTTCATTAAGATGAAGTGACAAACTGGATTTAGATAAATTTAAAAGTAGGTCCTTGTGTTTTTATTATTGAGAACTAAATAGAACATCCATTTGCAAGGTATTCGGTCAGTCCCTGAGTTAGAAACTTCTGAGTCACAAACAATTCATACTTACAAATGAGCTGCCATAAAGCCTATTAACTTTTAAAAAATGCTGCAGAAAATCACTGTAGAAAGAAAGGAAGCAAAAGCGGGGAGATGGTGGGCTGGCAAGCATGCCTTCTTCCCCTCCCATCTGGAGAAGGAAATCTGCGACAAGGAGGCACTGATGAATTTGGCTGGAAGAGAAGCTAAAGCTATTCATGGTGTCTCCAATTGCACAGGGGTCTTGTGTCCCTGAGCCCACAAATGTGGGGGGCAACTGTACGTGATCCAACTTACATACAAATTCAACTTAAAATTTCTGTTTTCTCAGGAATGGAACTCATTCGTAACCCAGGGACTGCCTCTACATATGATTTAGGAATTGCCATGAAGTTGTTATGTTATCAGTAAGATTTTACACTCTGATGAGATGACTGAAGAAAGTTAATTCAAAGCAAAAGTAGCTTCCTGATTGCCTCCGCTTATTCCCTCCACTTCCTATACTCTCTTCTGTGCAACAACTGCTTAGGTGCTAACACAACCCCTGCCCCCCACCATCTTCTCAAGGCTGGGCAAAACCAGTTCCACCAGTCCTTCATAGTAGGGCTTGATTTCTAGTCCCTTGATCATCTTTGTTCCTCTTCTCTGAATTTGTTCCTATTTGTTAAAGTCCTTCTAGAAGAATGGTGCAGTATTTGTAGTCCGACCAAATTAAATTATACCTAGCTTGCAATTGACTACAATGCCAAGATCCTTTTTACACCTACTGTTGTTAAGCTAGGCATCTCCCATCTGATTTCTCTTTCCAAATTGAAGAACTTACTTACTTGCTTAAGTTTCATTTTGTAACTTTCTCTCCAGTTTCCTAACCTAAGGATATTTGAAGTTTCTTTCTATCTTCTAAGGTATTAGCAGTCTCATTCAGTGTTCTGTTATCTGCAAATCTGATAAGGAACCTAACCTGTGCAACTCTTCCTCCACCTTATGAATAAAAGTGTTGCAGGGCCAGGATTGAATTCTGTGGTACTCCACTTGACACATTTCTCCTGTTTGATGAGGATCCTCCGAGAAACATTCTTTGTATATACTTTTCCTGGCAACTCCAGAATAAGTGCCATTAAACTTGGTAGGTAGCCCCTTTTGAAGCAATACCTGGAAACTGTTCGTGAAGATCACTGTTTTGGTTCTGCTCTAACAAGAAAGACAGAGGAAAAGACAGACAAAAAGGGAAAATAACAGGCAGGATATTTCAACATCCCAGTTCTAGGCTGGTTGTTTCCAGTGTGGTGCCCTCTGGAAGGAGTGACCTGCAACTGCTGTCATCCCCATCCACCTCAGATAATTGCCAAATTGGTAGGAGATGATTGGAACTGTAGTCCTGTGCAGCAGGTTGGAGGAGGGAAAAGTATCGGGCTCCTCACACACACCGGCTGAAAGTCCTTGTGTTCCTTGCCTATAATATATTACTACATTTATTTCCACCAGTTTTATAAGCCATATTCAGCTCCACTGCTCTGGTTAGGACTGATGTTCTAATGAGTACATTTTATTTTTCTTACATACCAGCTAGTCTGCAGAGTGCATCTGTGAGTTCTGTGCCTGCTGTAATTACCCTCTATTTGCATTTGTGCAGGGTTTTTTTTTGTTTTGTTTTGTTTTTGGGGGGCTCAATAGCATTCCTATTTCACTCAGTTACTTCATCCAGTGAGAAAGGATCTATGAAAAATGACATCTTTAAAGCCTGACCAACTAAATGGGTCTCTTCCTTAATTGAAAAGATAGGAAAATATTCCATTATTAAAGAGCACATGATCTCATGAATTACCAGAAACTCTTCATCTGGTATCATGAAAAACCCTACTAACTATTTTTTAAAAATTGCACAGGGATTTAATGAAAATCTTTACTAGCTTATTTTTAAAAAGATCTACACTTCTATACTAGATGGTATTAATATTGAAGGTTCTGTGCAACCTGAAACTTGGTATATACTTTTACTAGTAAAGTGGATCCATAAAAGATACAGGCTGGATTTGCATAATCATAGTGACTTCATGCTCCCAGCATGCTACTTATGCATAATGCAGTTTGCCTAATTACCTTCACTGTACACTGCTTCCTGTGTTATCTGAACCTGGTGGGATGTGGCTTCAAAACAATCTGACAACCCTACAACAGGTCATGAAGCCACCCCTCCTGCACACTTTGTTGGGCTCAAACAACACAAGACGCCATTTAGAGTTTGGAAAATCATGTTGCGTGTAACCAGCAGGCAGGTGGCAGGATTAGGGTTACCCTCATTCCCCACAAGATCCTGGAAATTTGGAGCTCTTGCCCTCCCAAGTCACCTTAGATATTCGGTACCTTCAGATATTTTGCAAGGTTCAGAAATTCAACAGCTGCATTCATTCCCAAATTTAAGATTATTACTTGCTGTGTGTGCAGATGTTAAAGGTACAAAAAAGGTAACTTTTGTTGAAAAAGTGGAAGCAAATGAAAAAGTTCGCAAGATCCAGAATTATATGTCAGTGACTCTATACTGAGCTTCTAATTGTTGAAAGGTGGAATATAAAAATATAGAACAAACCACTGGAAACAAAGAGGATCTCGGATATAGTGAGGGTTACCTAGTAAACCCTTTGTATTCACTGATGTATATTGAGTTAAGTACTTACCTACAACTTGGAAATGGAGGAAGCTGTTATTACATAGAAACAGAGTGAGTCAGAAGGGGTCTCCCGGGCCATCTAGTCTGACCCCTGGCTCCAGCCAGCTCCATTCATGACATACCCACCATGTACATGTCCAGCCTTTCTTTGAACACCCTCACCAATGGGACCTCAACCCACCTCCCGTGGAAGCCCATTCCACACCCTCGGGGGCCTAACTGTCAGGAAGTGCTTCCTGGCATCTAAATGGAACCTTGGTTCAACCCTAACCCTTATTGGTCCTTCCTAGTTCTGAATAGTGAAGAGGTTTATTCTTAGGGACACCAAGTAGAAGAAAGGGGAAAGAGAAAAGTGTGGTGAATAAGACTTGAGAAATAAAGTGAAGACCTGTTTGCATTCAGTTCTTGTTTGTGGATCTGCCTTACTGGGAGGAACAGTCAAGAGAGGCAAGAGGCTTGATGTTTGTAACTGCTGCAGGCTCTTTCTTAGCAAGTGTCTGGCCATCCTCCTGGGGGGCAGGTTCTGAGTTGATTGGGCCAGGGCAAAAGGTATGCTAACCTGTCCCCCTCCTCCCCTGCATGCACCTCAGAAATGTATGCCATTTATCTTAGACTTGCACTCAGTGGGGAGTTGAGAGAACTTACCTGCTGGTTTCTTCATTACTGAGATGTGATCATGTGTTCTTGTGCACAGTGTGCCCAAAGCTGTTTGAAGTGGCTGTAGGTATTTGGCAAGTAGGAAGGATGTTTTAGCATCTGGCTATCAATGAGTTCTCAGATGCTGCAGGGTTCCTAAACAACTCTGCAAAGGTAGAGCATGGATTTAAGTATTTTCTTGGCATGCTATTGCAGTTTAGGGAAAGTAAGCAAGCTGGAGGCTGGGTTAGAACTGCATTGCAAGAGTAGCCCAGCATCATGTAAAAATGCTGCCAGCAGGAGTATTTTATAATAGAAAACCTCATTTTAAATTTTATGTCTCAAGGGCTTAACTTGAGCAAGAGTGCAATGAAATTTCTTTGTGCAGTGCTTGGGTTCAGACCAGAAACATGCAACACACTTTTCTTTTGTCACTGAATATCCAACAGCAGCGTCTACATGTGTAGAGGCATAGGCCAGGCAACGTAATCTCCAGTATTGCTGCTGCCAGGCAGAATATTCTTTTGTGTGTACATATGGCTGTTTATGTTGCATGGACTTAATAGCCTTTAATCCAACAATACCTTGCCACCAGCTGCTGCTGAAGGATTGCCTTTCTTGAGGCAGGAACACCCCTATGCGGCTTTCTGTGTGTGGTGAGATGTGCAAAGGTAAAACACCATCTTTAGGAACAATGAACACCATTAAACTGAAAGTGTTTGCTCTTTCAGTGATAACATGGTTTGTTGTAATTTTAATATCCTGCTGCACTGAGCACTGGATGATCTAGACTAGCTATGCTCAAGGCAGTCTTGGCTCAGTGAGGAAGATGAAGGAAACCTAGCTAGTCCTGGAATGTACAGTTTTCTTCTTCTGACAAAACAACCTGACCCTAACCCAGTGGGGAGGTAGAATCTATTTTGAGTTTTATTTCGATCGTGGTAGAATTATCATGGTTTTAGTTTGTCCCAGGAGAGTTGAATAGTTCCAGTTCCACAATGCCGATTAATGAACTTGAGCTATAAGCCATACTCCAGTGACTGGACAGCATTGTGTGTTTGCCAGAAGCTTAGCTCAGAGGAAATGCAAGGTTTTCAGTTAATGATCCTGAGAATATTTGTTGTCTCAAACAGATGTCTGAGTTCCTCTCCCCTTAAGTAATAAATTTAAATCTAAGATTTATTGGAAGCGAGTAGAAGCTGAAAAGCACTGACTGCAGTGCAATGTAAGCAATGAACTTGAATGGGAGCAACCAGAAGAACTGTGATGCACAAATAACCAACAAGCTTTGCCTTTCAACTCTAGCTTTTGAAACCTGAAGGGTGCAAACCTGTGCATGTTTAGACGGGGGAAAAAGTTCCACAGCTCACCAGGACTGGCTGAGGCAGGCAAGCAAGGAGTCTTAGCCTTTTTTCTGCCTAAACGTGTATTGGCTCCCATCTGAATCCTGCAGTCCTTTAACTTGCTTTCTGAAATCTTGAACTTGGTGGGGCTGCATGGCCAATATATCTGTATCCAACGTATTACAGAATGATGTTCCTGCCTCTCTTCCAGCTATTTCTCTTATCATAATACAAGCTCCAGATTCTGTCTTCATCATTTTCTCTGCTTCTCAATTCTGCTTGCTTCTAGCTTCCTACCAACCAGCCGCAGCAATGGCTCTTTTCCTTCTCCCTCTTAGCCCCACCCTCCTATGACAGTATGCAAAAAATACATGCAGTCTGGCTAAGGCATTATATTTATATGCTCAGTAGTTATTCTATTTAGTATGCATTTCAGAGATTGAATATGCAGCCCTGTATGTAGAGTGTCTGTGCAAAGAACTCTCTGACGAATGTGTTAGATCCAAGGCTGGAAAGAACAGTGCTAGTTTTGAATAGCAAGGAAGCTTTGTATCCGCCTCAGAATCTTTTGGCGGGGATCTTTGTAGGACAATTTAGGTAGGGAAAAAGTTGATTGCAATTCTTGATGTACTTGCCTGGAGCTAGTCCTGTTAATTCAATGGGACTTGTTTCTGAATAGACATAACTGGAATTAACTACCCTATAAATCATTTGGGTGCCCAGGTGGCTCATGCCTTCCCCACAGTCCTTCCCACAAACACAATGTGCACATGTCCTCTCTCATGCATCGCTTTCTGCACTGGGAGAAGAGTCATCCTAGGATGCATTTGGGCATCCCTCCGCTGCAGCAGATCACTGCTACTGTGGGCCAGTTCACACAACACATGCCACGGAGGGTGCTGGGTGTAGGCAGCCACTATTTTGGATTGTGTTTTATGAGCCTGGCCGCTGTGTCTTATTTGAGGATTAAACCACAGCTAATCAAGGGCAAGCCTTGGGTTGCGCTATGTCTTGTGGATCTGCTGATCAACCCACAGTCAACTTGATTGAGGGTTTCAGACAGCATCTGTATGAATCTAGCTCGCACGGCAACCCATCCTTGTCATGTGAACCCCATCAGCAGCACTACCTATTCTTCAAGGAGGATGGATGAAGGGAAATACAGCTGCTTAGAGTGAAGCAGAGCAAGACAGGTGTTAAGCATCCTCTTCCTGCACTACTAGATGATGGAACTGGAGAGGTCTTTGGTTGCCATCCTGCTCAGGAGGCAGCATGATAGGACCTAAGCTCCTGTTTTGCCACATACGTTACATTAGGCAGCCACTCATTATGTGGTATTTGGGCACGACTTTCCAAATCAACCATGCTGAAATCAGTTATGGAGTATATGATGCCTACCTACCATGCCTTTCTTCTCAGCAGTAAGTCCTAGTGTGGCATTCTACAAGCATGCTTCTAGAAATAAGGTTGTATGTTGACACTGTAATTCCTGTGGAGTCGCTGCCCCAGATTAGAACAGGATGGCTTTGAGCTGCTGAAGTCAGCTTAGTGGCTGCTCCGTAAAGAAGAAGCGGTGGGGGTTTTTAAGAGAAAAGAAGAGCAAGGAGGAGATCTTCAGTCACTTTGTTGTTAATGGAAAGTCCACATTGGCAGCCACATTCTGAGGATTTCTCCCCAAAAGTGATCGAAAATCACCCTACCTTTTATGGGGAATGAATGGTATTGCGAAAATCTATGAATGGGAATGGATATTTGACCTGAAACAAGTCACAGGAAGGGGGATACTGTCTCTTGCTAGCAACATGTTAACATTATTTATTTATTGTGAGCCACCCCGAGGCTTCGGCGAATGGGGAGGCATAGAAGCTTACTAAATAAATAAATAAATCATAGTCATAATAAAAGGCCTCTGAAAACATACTGTGACAAACAGTTCAGTCACTAGTGTCCTAATTAGGGTTGTTGCCTAATTATGGAACACTTGTGGCAATTAAAGACACAATTAGTTCTGCTGGATCATTATAGATGTATTAGCTCCCCTTTGTTATGTCATTTTATGGATACATGTCATTGCTTAACTCATTCACAGAGCCTCTTATGGGAACAGTTTTGTAGGGGTTCCTCACCATAAGCCTATGAATGGGTGCATTGTGATCTAGTACTCATGTCTGAGTAGTTCAGGAGAAACAGATATTGTCAAAAGGTCTATGCAAGGTTTTTTCTTTAGTTGGCTTATTTATTTAATCCCACCTTTCCAAATTGCAATGACATGTGGAGGGAGACTTCACATCTTCATATGTGACTTCAAAAGGGTCATATGGTCTGTTTGGGAGATATTAGGAGTTGTAGTCCAACACATGCACAGGACTAGTTTGGGGGAAGGTTGAATAGGTTAAATTAAGGGCACAATTCCATGCATGTTTTGCCAGAGAACATGGCTGGGGCATGCTGGGTGTTGTAGGCCTTATGGTAGCATAAATGAGCGATATGCAGCAAAATTAAAAGCCATTCAAATTGTAGATGGGACAGAGTAAAAACATTTTGGTGTGGCATCCAGGGGCCATGAGGAAAGGGTGGGGGGGCATCTGATTTTCCAGCGTATGATGTGGTACTTCCTTGGCATTATTATGGAAAGGGGGGTTTTCTGCCTCTCTGCCAGCTGCACCAGTGACAATGGGAGAACAGGGAGAAGATCTTCCTCCAAGGATCTGAGTAGGCAGACTGGATCAGGGATGGCTCTTCAGGGTTGTTTAACTCTTTACCTGCAGTGATGCACAGGAGTGCTGAAGAGGGAGAGAACAGGGCCTCTGTTGTGGGTGTGTACTGGCAGCATATGGAATGATCAAGCATGTACAGCCCCATCACACCTGGCTATTAAACAGCCATGAAAGGGCCAGGACAGTGAAGACTTTGCCATGCAGAAAATAATGTACATAAAAGGACCTTTGAACTTCAGGCCTGCAGGTCAAATCCAGCCTGCTGTGCCCTAGTCTGGCTTTCTGAGTTTTCCTAGGTGGCCATGTCTCCTTTCTCTAGCCCTGATGCCTTTCCCCAGATGTCAGCCTATTTGGTGGTTTCCTGACCTTTGTGCATATTAAAAGATTGAAATGGCTCTCCTATGGTTCAGTTACCAGCAGTAGGAACTTTAAAATATCATTAGACAGTGATAACATATATTCAAAGATTAAATGTGGATTGTTCTTGAACCATGTGTTTTTGTTGAAATTTGAACTGTCGTGTTGTCTGAACCTAGCAGAGATAACAAACCATGGTGAACAACCCACAGTACATAATCCAGCAACAAACCATGGGTTCTCTTCTTGTATTTGTGGTTAACAAGCCATAGCTTTTTAGTGCAGGCGGGTTCAAGCAACACTGTAAGGCATTGTTTCAAGAACAACCAGTCTTTCAATTACAATGTACACTTAACACATACTTTAGCCCAGTATATACTGATATGTTTGCTTGCTTTGCCTTCAGCCCCACTCAGCCCTGGAATGAGCACTGAGACCTTCTCCAAAATTTCCTTGGCTGAAAGATTTTTTGATTTGTTTATAATATTAGCTGTTTTTAATAATCACTATGTTCCCGCAGAGAAAAGAATTAAGTTGGAAAAGGACAGGAAGGAGTTTGTGAGCCTGTTCTGTCAGGTGCTTCACAGCTCAGATAAAGGTCTGTGTGATGGTCTGTTGTGACAAAAGATAATGATGCCCTCCTTCTCTCCTAAGATGCTTGTCTGAACAGCTGCCCATATCAGTTCAGTATAAAATTTGCAAAGATCTAATATATGTAGCAAATGGTGTCCTCCGCCCCCCCTTCAGTTTGTTTTGTAAGGCAAACAGGTCTGTTTAGTCATTTTGATCCATGAATAACTTGTTTCTGTGGTTACACCAGCATACAGTTATACCAGCAGACATTTTCCTGTTTTAATCAAGCAGTCATCTTTTGCCCTTTGAAACCAGTACAGTGTCAGTAGAAACAAAAATGCCAAGAATGCAGAGAAGGGAGCTTTGGGACAATGATGGGGTGGAGGCTGGGAAGCTAGGTTTCGCAAGAATCTTACTGTATTTCCTGAGTTTGAAACAGTCAGTTCACCTTTTGTTTAATGGAAAGTCTGTTACCATTTCAGCAGATTGGACCACACTGGATTTCTTAGAGAGAAATCTGGAGACAGCACGTTTGCACTGAAGTGTACAGTGGTACCTCGGCTCACGAATGCCTTGGTTCATGACCAAATTGGGTCGTGAACAAAAATGTCATGAAAATTTTGATTTGGGTCATGAACTCCGCATTGGGTGGCGAGCAAGATCGCATCCATCTCCCCTGCACCCCCAAGTGGGGAGATGGCCACGATCGCAGTTGCATTTGTGCAGGGAAGACGTGCATGATCACGGCTGTGCTGTGCTGTGTCCGTCTTTCCTGCAGGAGCGCGTCTGCGCCAGCGTTTCTTTGAGAAGCACCACCCCAACATAAGTGTAACAAACGGAGTGTTGAATCTGATGAACAATAATGTGGTCTCTCATTTCCGGAGGGTTATGCAGCTCAGGAAAAAACAAGTGACTATAGACAGATTTTTCACCAAAATTGACCCTGCAGCTAAACAACAGAGAGAGGAAACCCCTGAAAGAGATCTCCCCAATGTCCTTATGGAGGGGGACTCTCCCTCAAAACAATAATCTCCCCCCTGCCCAGGTTAGTGTTCTCCACTGTACTGTACAGTACTTTGTCACTTTGCTGTTCTTTGTCACTTTGTTTCAATTTTTTCTGATTAAAAAACATAGTTACAGAACAGATTAACCTTATTTACATTGAATCTTATGGGGAAATTTGACTTGGGTCACAACTAATTTGGATCACAACCAGAATCGTGGGACGAATTAAGTTTGTGAGCCAAGGTACCACTGTGCTTAACTTCGAAGTGCAAATTGTGCAGGGCTGAGGTACAGTTTTCAAGTTTTCAAACATTCATAGTGCATATAAGGATAAAATCCATCTGTACATTCTTATTATGTTACCACTTTCCATGGGGATGATTTTAAGAGTTTATATAATTAGTCCTTATTCATAGAAACATAGAAAGAGAACATGTCAGAAGGGGTCTCCTGGACCATCTAGTCTGACCCCTGGCTCTAGCCGTCTCCGCTCACGACATGCCTGCCATGTGCATGTCTAGCCTATCTTTGAACACCCTCACCGATGGGGCCTCAGTGAGGGTGTTCATTTAGTATTCAACTTTCATTTAGCTGCCATTAATTACAAGTGGTTGTTTGCACAACTTTTGACCAGCCAGACCAAAGACAGCTCACCTGTGCATTATCTGACATGCTTGCTTCTTGGTTTTGTTTGCTGCAGCAGGAAGGCAACACATTCAAAAGTTTGTTGATATAGCTGCTCAAGAAACCAAGGTGGCCATCCTAGCCTTAGGAAAAATTCCAAAATCCATATTAGAGCAATACGTTGCTTAGCTCAGACACACAGATGCTATATTTCAAAATGGGGGATCAACCACTGCTTTGTTGATTGGTGAATCCCATCTGCAACCTGAGACCATCACATCACAAGCTGAAGCCTAATTTGAATGTCTACGTCCTACGTCATCTTAACAGTGACTCTGAAGACTTGTTCTAAGCATATTTTTCTCTGCCTCTGATTCCCCCCTGCTTTTTGTGACATTGTTCCTGATGAGATCTCAAAAGCATGCATGTTTGTTGTGCCCTTTGAGTTGGCCTGACAAAGCTATTATTGCAGTATGGATGTTCATATGTGCTTGATTGACTACATCCTGACATGTTTTTTGATAGTGCAGCTGGTAGAGCAGAGGACCTCAGAGAATACTTGAAGATCTCCTTGGGCTTCTGCTTCTGCTCTGTCTCAAAGTACCATCTTTCCTTGGGAGCATTTCCGCCTTCTATGCTGAGGCTCGCAGGCTCACCCAGCAAATTAAGTTATAAGAATTTCTGCTTCCAGAGCTTTGGGAAAGTCAGGCATGGGGAACATTTCTCTGTCAAGGGCCACATTCCCTCAGGGTGGTGGCGCTAATCTAATAGTGTCTCATGCTGATTGTGAGCAGGGCTCGCCACAGTGGTGGACACAGTCTGGCCAAAAGTGAACGGGATGTTACCTTTTTCAAAAATGGAGGGGTAATGACTGCTTGGTGCTTTCTTGCTTCCAGTGGCCCTTGGACAGCTGAAATCATGGCATCACATGGCAGAGCCCCATTTGAATGTCCATAAACTCTCTGCCGCCGCCTCTGCTCTCTGCCTATTTAGACATCCAGACTACAATACCCCATCCCTCTTCCACACACCCCATCAACCTATTTTTTGGAGTATAGTCCCTGAAAAAATGCTCTGGCGATCTCAAAAGCTTGCATGATTTTTGCGATCTTTGTGTTGGCCTAATAAAGGCATTATATGGATTTGGAAACTTTTTTACTGCTTCCCACTTTGGTGCCTTTAACAACAGCTTCATCTATACACATTGCTAGGAATAATTTTCAGGCTGCGACAGTTTTCAAGGCTGCCCCTGTTGAATTTCTGTCTGTGACGCATTTGAAGTTACAGAAAAGTTAAGGTTTGGGGAAGGCAGGAGCTGGTACCCTATCTATTTTTAATGAGTCCATTCTACTGTTAATGGAAGACAGATACTTCCAGATTGCACAGAACTCTTCATCAAATATTATATAAAACCAGTTAGCATAAAAGGTTAGATTTTTTAATATGCTAATACAGAGTTACAGTTAAATTACCATCTAGCTTAACTGGATAAAAATCAAAATACATGTGTATTTACAAATCCACTTAACAGATTATTTTGAGCTAGCCTTATAAGATATTACACTGTATGGATTCTGATGCATTTCTTAAGTCTGAAAATTCAGGATGCAGTCTTGGGAAGCTATTGGGAACTTTTTAGCTCTGTGTGCTACAAGAGAGTTTGCTTTGGTGGGGATTCAGGGTATTTCTAAAAGGTAATGGTGGGAGTCCGAGACCTTCAGGCATCTGCTCCAAGGGAGAACTTGATGCTTTACGGAGGTGATCTGTCAGCCTTTCAGGGACTCAGAAGGGGCGGAGCTTCCATTGTTCCTTTGAATGTTAGCAATGGTAGAGTGATGTTGCCTCTTGAAGGCACTTACTTGTCCAGAGCTGTATTTCCCTTGCTGCTGGTACTACTGCAGTTCTGTTATGGGAATGAGGAGTAATACCTTTAGGTCAAAGGATATGCTTGGTTGTGGGAATCTTGGAAGAATTCTTTGGACCAAGTAAGTAACTGCATTTTGGTGGGTTCGTGTGTTCTGTATATGTCAGGCTTGATCAAAGAAACTCTGGCACATGGGTGCCAGATCTGCTGCACTGTTATTAAGAGTGGGGGCAAAGAAAGAAGGCAAATTCCTTTTTGTTCTTTCCCCTGCAGGATAAACTTTAGATCACAGAAACATTGTTAATCCCTAGGAGTAGCTGGTACACAAATCTTGCCTCTAAATGCAGCTAGTGTTAGTACTGAACACGGTGTGCCAGGGACACACACTGAAATAAAACACTTGGGAGGTTGGGAATCTTTCTATTGGGTGTTATTTAGCATTGAAAGCACTGGAGGTCTATTGAAGCGGTATGATTTCCTGCAAATTGGCTGTTCAACGTTCCTTTGTAAGGGACAGAATAGAATCTATAGATGAAGATCCTGAGATTTGCAAGCATCAAAAGTAAGTGTTCTCTAATAAATCACTTTACATAATTTTCACTAATTTAATGGGATGCAAACAAATAGCTGCCTGGTAGTTGCCCCACTTTTGGAAGATGTCGGGCCGAAATAATGAATGTCATTTTAACCTACATCTTTCTTTCCCAGCCACATGCTGGGAAAGCTGGATATGTATAACAATAACTCAGGGGAGCAAAACTGAGTGCAAACTCAATGTGTAACAATAGAGCCGAGCAAAGAATCATATGAGCAATGCAAGCAGCAGCACCTTTTTGCAGTAATGCAGCTTGGATTTTTCCCAACAGAGTAAAACAGTGCAGCTGTGTGTGTAAGTTTGTTTGTGCATTCATACGTGCTTATGTATGTATGCAAGATGTTAAAGAGGTTATAATGGCACAATACAACAAGCAGCCCAATATTTTGCTAATTGGACAGTCAGTCTTAATGCAGTTGAGCGCTCTCATGCTGCAGCCTTTAACAATTCAAAAGGCATATGTTGTAACTGACCACTTCTGCAAACCAAGAGCTTCTGTCCTTGACCGTTTTAGTCCTAGATACTTTAGAGGCAATAAGCACTTTGTTTCCTAAGCTCCAGTCTATTCAAACATGATAGAACTAATGGCATTGTAGACTGGGCAGCCTTTTAATGTTTATGCTGCAGAGTGGACTTTGGCTTTTTATGGCTTTTCCTGTGATGCACAGTGAAAGTAGTGTTGGGAATTTGGGGCAGTATAGAGGATTTTTAAAAAGTTGTTAGGCTGAGGGAACAGTTCTTTCTGAAGTGTTAGTTGCAGTTGCTGGTTCAAGCCTTGCCCTGGTAAATACTGATTGACAGTGGAAAAACACTGGAGCCTCTTGTACTTTTTCTATAGGTAGCAGCAAAGGCAAATTGAGATGGTTGGGCTCTGAGATGTAGATGCAATGTTGCAGGATCATTTTGCATGAAAACATTGCTTTGGTTTCCTCAGGTGTAGGAGGTCTTGAAAATGACAATTTTGAAATGACACCTTCATAGAAATACTTTTTTTCATGCTTTCTGGTTCTGTTTGAAATTGCAGTTTACGTGCCTGCTTCTCCCACTGAAATATATGGAATTTAAAGGTGCTCAGTTTTAGCTGCAGTTTCAGGACTACAATCTCAAGTGTGATTAATTTTGGAAGTTACATCAATGGCGTTCTTGTGAACATGTTTAAAATTGGACTGAATTGTATAATACTCCATGCAAGCTTTAGAACAATACATCTCTTGTTGTGTAGTCTGTTGTCTTCCAGCTCAGTCCAATGATGGCTCAACAGTAACTTGTTTAACATTATGGTCTTCCTTAAAAGACTGTACATATAATTACAGTAATTGTAAGAACACAACTGCCATTATCATTATGAACTACTTGGGTACATTTGAAATTTTGAGAGAGTGTTTTGGGCACTTTCTCAAGCTTTCTCATGCTCCATGATTGGCCATGCCCACAGTGTCAACCATTTTGTAAAATGGCTGCCATGGGATGGGTCTTGCCATTCCCAAAATGGCTGTTATGGTAGATGTGGCCAGTCAGAAAAGTGGCGAGGCTAAAAACAAAGTTACTTTACCAAGAGCAAGAAAACCGTCTAAAGCACATTGCTTTTCTGCCCCATTTGACAGGAGGCAAACTGACAAGTTCAGAGACAAGTAGCTGGTCTTGCAATAGAGAAAGGGGATGAAGTGCTGCCTGAGTCTCAAATGCCAAATAATATATTTGCCTCTCAAAACAGTATTCATTGCACCAAAGACAAACTGGTGCTGCCCACATGGACCACGGGCCCAGGCAAAACACACACAGACATCAGCCTTCACAGCCTATGCAAAACACGTACACAGAAACCATCCCCACAGAGGTTGCAGCCACCCATGTTTTTATTTTTTAAGTATACCTTTGTGGCCTATGTGGGACTTACAGGCATTTTTGGCAACAAAGAGAGCACTGAAGACTGGTATGTTCCCTTGTAATATGCCAGCTTTCCAGTCAGAAAAGGCCCCTTTTTAAAAATTAAAACACACCCCCAAAATCAAGACGAGCAGGGAGCCTGGCAGATGCCTGGAAGGTGTTGGTGGGCACAATGTTGTTGACTTCACTAGCAGGCTGTGCAGTGTTAGCATTGTCAGTAAGGGTGTGCCCTACAAGCTAATGACCTGCAGCCATTTTTTGCAGTTACAATGAGTCGGCAGTAGGCAATCCGGGTGGCAGAAAGTCCTGGAAACAAATGCTTTGTACACTGCATTTGTGCCATTGTATGGAAAATGCTATTTTTTGTTTATGGAAAATCAGTATAGATAATCAGTCATGGGCTAATAAATCTTAGATAACACAATGGAGCTTCCATCTTTTTAAAATATTTCAAACTCTGGTCCATGGCTCTGATGCTGGAATGTGCTTAGCTACCTTTTATACAGAGTAATTGGGATATGGTTTGTCCTTCTTTAAAATGGGTATTGCATGGAAGTAACTAAGATCCTCCCAGTGAAGCATGCCTGCCTGGGTATTTTCCAGTTAACCTTACAACCTGTATTAGGTGCTGTCTTCAGCTCTGTGGCTATAAGAGTAAAGAGTAAAGTATCATTCATCAGGCAGGATGAACAATACTCCTGAGAAGCATGTTCCAGAGAGGTGCAGAAAATGTTTTTGAGCCCACTGTCAGACAGCTCATGCAATGCTCACATTAACACAACAGTCACATAAATTGATTCGGTCTAGTTATGTGAGTGTCTGAAAATGAACTCTTTTGAGTCTTGAAAAGTGGCATTATTGTAGCAGAGCAATAGATTAAATAAATGGCACTGTTTTATCAGCTCACTGATGTCAGAAGAGGGGCCTGCAGAAGCTAATGGCAATTCTGCTTCCATCGCTTCTAAGAGAAGTGGCTGCTTCTATCCCAGTTATCTAAAGCGGGCTCACATTCCTTCTCTGCCTTGCAAGAAGCTGCTGCCTTGCTCCCTTGACTTAGAGGGAGGTCACTGTAAGTGCTGGGCCATGTGCCAAAACAGGGCTGCTGACTCCAGGCTAAGGACAAGCCACTTGTGGATATAAAATCAGGATTAACCTTCGCAAGTACATAGTTAGATAATCTGTGAAATGAAGAATTCAAGTTTGAATTAGAGGTAATGGTGGTGACTTGCAAGTAGTTCAGATGTATTTTTATCGCTTTTATTTTAAAGAGTTTAGAATCACAGGGACCCCTCCCCCCATATTGTTTTTATTTTACTCTGAATCTGCTTTAAGGATTATTGGCAGTGCCCCTCTCTAAACTGTTTGCTTTCTGTATTGATTCCTTGTCAAGATATGGGTGTATATGATTCAGGATATGAATGTGTTAATCCAGGCAATTTTTCAGGCAAGCTTCATTTCTCCAGGTATTTCCTTACATATCCTAGGAAGGAAACAGGAAACCATGAGAGGTACTCAAGTATTCTGAACGCCTTATGATTCTTCAGTTCAGTGATACCTTCATCTAAGGAGTTTCGAGGACGGTGTTTCTTCCCACATTTTATCAATCTCATATTGGAATGCGTTTTCCCCCTATGAAAGTTTTAAGAAGTGCGCAGCAATGAGCAGATTTGTGTTAAAATCAAATGGGGAAAGATAGAAACTAAACTGTCTCTGCGTTAATTAGTTACTGAGTCACTTCAAGTAACTTAACAAATCACGGTTTAAACAAACTGTGGATTGTTGAGAGTGTGCTGGAAAGAGCAAGCAAGCATGCTAGTTCCCAACCTTCCCCACTGTACAAAAGAATCCGAGGGTGCTCCAACCTGGGTTGACCAGTGTGACATACAAACCTATAATTGTAGTAACAAATCTGGGTTGCACCTCCTGCAACAACCCAAAATTACAGGTTTGTACATTGGCCCAGAGTATGGTCTGAAGGCACATAATGTAGGGAGTGAGAAAGATTACTGCTTTGGATGCTTATTCTGAAGGACTGCTAGCTGGTCTCTAGAAGAATCAGAATGTGAATCAGAACTGGGAGGAGCCTTGGACTGTGGGCCATGCTGGGACACTGAGATGAGGGAAGTCGAGATGCTTAGCTCAAGGCCAGACTCCCCAGGTGAGTAGACAGTTTCTGGGAATAACCATGATGTACAGCTGACAGGAGGGGACTCGGAGCAGGGGAGTTTTTCAGACACAGGCCAGGCAGCCCCAGCTCTTGATCTCATGACATGGCGCCAGTAGAGGCGGGTGGCTCAATTAGAGGACTGGTGCGCAGAGAGGAAGTGTGCTTGTTTTCGGAAGGCCCTTCCCGAAGGGAGCCCAGGCGTGCTTATAGGGAGAGTTCCTGGAGGTGAATACTATATTGGGTTCAACATACTGCTTTGTGTTTGCTCAGGAATTCATCCTGAGTGCTTTGTGCTTTTTGGTCAGTAAGGAATGCTTTTCAAGAAGAAAGTCTAGCTTTTGAATGCACAAATAAGGAACCCAGTTCAGGGCACATAAGGCATCTACCATGTTGAATATAAGGAGGCCTGGGGCTGACCTGAACTTGGAGGGGAGACCACCTGGGAACCACATGTAGCTGCCTTGAGTTCCACAATGGGAGAAAGGTGGGATATAAATATAATAAATAAATAATACTAAACAGCCCAGGGAAAAGGTGTCCCTGAATTGTCCACTATAGTGGGATTAGATGAAGGGTTGGGAGCCAGGATATTCACACCTAAACGCAATCCACAGTTTATATAATTGTGAGTTGTTCTTCATGGATGTGTTTGAATTGGGAAAACGTTTGAAAATTTAGTTTAAATTTAGGTTAATTTGTATTGGGTCATTTGAAACATTTTTAGTTTGCTTTGGAAAATGACCTAGAGAGATGCGTTGGAGAGACTTAATCTAGTCTGTATATATTACCTGTATTTAGTAAACAACAAAGCTAAAAAAGTAACTTGTGTTAATTTTCCCCCAGTGACCTGAAATATTTGAAGTGGGGGGAGAACCCTAAAGCACATTTAATATTTAAATGTACTATTATGTTAGAAACTTTTATTGGGATAACTGTAAAAAATTTGAAAACAAAACCCTGTACTTTCCTTACATTTTTGACATCGTTTAAAGCATCAGAAAAAAACAAGGGAACTGAAAACTCTGGGCATACTAAAGGTGCTTCCCTGTGGGCGTGCCCTCGACGCTCATGAAACCTGAACTCAGGCTTATGAGCACCCTGTGCAGAGCAGGAGGGGCAGCTACGGTGATTTTCCCTTCCCTGCTCCTCCTGCTTTTCACTTTTGAAAATGGCAATCCAGCTGGGCTGCTTTGGAGTGGAAGGGAAGGAGGCTGCCGAAGACACATAAGCACCTGGCTCTGTGATCGCTGGTCATCCAAGCTGCTGTATTCCTGTTGAACTAGTAATAGTGAAGTTGACTGCAAAGTCTTCAAAGAAAATGAAAAATTAACATGCCGTTGTTTGGGAGATGAAGGTGAAGTGCTGAGCAGCACATAATATTAGCATGCCTAATAATTTCACTCTGGAGTAGATAATGGTTTGTGTACCTGTCCACCAGTTCTATTTTTGAGGCTAAATCTGCTTAAGGTACCTATTAACAGTAGCACCTGTGTGTCTCCTGTCACCACATGGAATAGGAAGCAGAAGGCAGTTGGCTAAACTGTAATGTGGGTAATGTGCTAAAGTTTGTGACAAACTAGTGGTAGATCAGGGGTGGTCAGGAAATAACAGAACTCCACAAGTTTATTTTTATATTTTGAATGTCCCCTGAGGCATGACTTCTTGCTGATTATTCCCATTAGAAAGAAACTTGTGGGCCATTGTGATCTTCATTTTAGAGCATTTATCAGCAGCCATGTGTATGCTTTCCATTTCTTGTCTGCTTCAATATTTGTATGTAATAAGACTTCTCTCTATGGAATAATGAACAGCTTCTTTTTTATTATATCAGCCACTCTTTTTGTATTGGCCATTTTTTAAATTCTGTCACTATAAATTTTGGGGCAGCATACCTCTTTACTGAGTAAAAACAATATAATCCTTGGGTAGGAGTGGAAATGGTGGAAAACTCATTATAGGCACAATCAAAGAAAGGTGAGAGCTCATTTATGGACTTAGGCTATGGCAATGCAGAAATCTTATTTCTCTGCTGCTGTTGTATCTACAGAGTTGCTATTTAAGGTGTTTAATACTTTCTTTTATAGAGGAGTGTGGAGCAGGGTGTGGAGTTTTCAGAAGCCTGCTGCGATCAATTTGCCATATATTTTTGGAGAATAGCGCTCTTACTCTACTGACCTAGATACCTATTTGTTAAATATGGAGTCTGAGATGGGTGGGATTGGGACACTATCTTACTATCTTGTCAATATATCTAAAGTTTGCAGCCTGAAGTTGTAGAGAATCTGTTTAGAAGTTTAAGCTTACCACTTGGTGTCTGTGCCTTTCATGGTCTTGGATTGAGAGCAGACTTGAAGATATGGCTTTTGGGGGTTCTGAATACATCCTTGAGGAATCAGTTGGGTGATCACCACTAAATAAATCAAGCAAGGACTTGATGATCTATGAAAATTATTCAGTGTTTATCTTGCCTTTTTTGGTTAAGATGTCAAAGGAGGTGATGACTTCTCAACTCCAAGTGCTTTTAGAAGATACTGATCATTTGGATATATTCTAACATGCATTGTATCATAGTCTTTGGATGTAAGCCTGAGGCTTCTTATTAGAAGACCCAGGTCAGGAGCTGGATTGAGGAAGTACAACCTGGTTGTGCTCTTCAATCTCTCAGCAGCTTTTGCTGCCTTTGCAAGTGGTAACCTTCTGGGACTTCTTATTGGGTTGGGCTATGGGAGCATGATAGTCCTAGAAGGTCATGCTGGGGACTTTTGTGCTACACCATGGAGCCCTGTGGGGCAGATCAAAGTTTTAACTTGCCTCTTTAATATCTACTGTTAAATGCATTTAAAATCTACATGACACTGTGGGGAGATGTCGTGCAGAATTTAGGTTACAGTGTCTCTAATATGAGGCCCATACCTCACTCTACCTCTGTTTTCCATTTACGAGCCCCAGAAACTCCCCAGGCATTTGTAGATAGGTTTTAGGTTTGATAAGGAGAACAAGCCTCAATTTAATCCAGAAAAGATGGAGGTACTGTGGATTGCGAAGTCAGTTGAGCTGAACTGAAGGAATGCAGCTGGTCTTGAACAGGGTTATATTCTCACTAACCAGGTAAGTTTGTAGCTCAGGGGTCTTCCTGGATTTACCTGTGTCTTTGGAGGTGCATGTGACTTTTTGGTACATTAGCTGTGACCCTTCCTAGATAGGTAAGATCTTCTGCTAGCTATTCAAAGGCTACTGGAACTTGTGAAATGAATGAGGTATCAGATATACTGTTGCTAAAGTATTTTTGGACCACCATGTGTGAAATTGTAATAGTGATTTTATTGTCCCATTAAAGAAGACCAGTTCATGTTTGAAACATGTTTGGTGTCTGTTGTAGAAAAATATTGACCTGCTGTTTACTTTAAAGGATGAGCAGCGTTGTTTAATTTTTTGATCCTGTAACTATTGTTGCATGTATTTGTATAGTGTTGTTTGAATTCATTCATTCTTTCATCATTGGATATTCCAAACTGTTGATTTTTTGTTGCCCTGGTTGTTGCCATTAAGTTCCAGTTGTATTTTCTTTCTGTGTTTAAGCACACCTTTAAGATTGGTTTGCTAGGTGGGTTTGCTGGTGGCTCCCCGTGAACTGCCTCCCAGCTGTGGCATTCTGCCAGCATTCAAGCAAATTTTTGAAATTTATCCAGCTTGGGTTGTTTTTTGTGAACAAGGTCTTTATCTTTTCAGCTTTGAAATTAATCTGGTTTATGTTATCATTTGTTTTAAATGACCTGTCTTAACATTATTTTGCATTGCTGTTGGGTTTTATTTTGATTCAGTTTTATAGTATGTTTATTTTTGTTTTATTTTTATATGAGCTGCCTTGTAAGGTCTATATTCTGTGTATGTATAAGTAACAATTTAGCTGATTCATTTCAATGAAATGGCTACCTTTTGATGAGGGAGATGGGACGACAGTGCAATTTGATCATTTGCAGGCTTATTTTATTAATATCCATGTCATCTGTTTAAACGGCATTTTGAAAAGAACACCCTTGACAGGATCCTGCTGTCAAAGGTCTTAACATTTAAAAATAGACACAAGATAGCAGAAGAGGAGGAAGGAAATGAAGGAGAAGAATATGAGAATTCAGTTTTATGTGCTTGGGAAGCGATTTGAAAGAAGTAAGGGGATGTTGCAGAATATTTTGGGATATAGTTTGGGGAATGGGGGTCTGCAGGGGTAAGTATAAGGGTAATTTCATAGGACTTACAGATGACAGAGTTGTGGGCACATATGTTCAGTAATGGGACATGCTGTCATTATAACCTGGGATGTGAATGGCCTGCTTCTTAACACACTTATTAGTAAACAAGTTGCATTTGGGTGCCAGTGCTCAGCTACAAAGATATTCATATGTCAGTTAGGAAGGATGCATGTGTCTATAATTTGATGTTTTCCCCTCTAAAATGCTTGGAAGGGCTGGCTCATCTGCAAGTATTTGAAAAGGAGAGTAAAGGAGTATCTGATAGAGCCAGCATGGTACATATTTAGTATTCTTATTATGAAATCTTTATTCCTTGAGTTCTTAAGTCTTTATCTGCTCTTTCAAGTTGTTAATATTTGGTTTCATGAGCAGGGAAACATGGTCTGGTAGTATTTGAATTTGTAAACAGCCATTCTTAACAAAGAGCTTTTGGAGGTTGGCTGCTACTGCTTAGTGCAGCATTCAGCTACTGATTCGGCACTGGATTTAGTCACATATAAGAAAAGAGTTCAGTATAGGCTGCTATAGGCCTTTGATAAGCAGAGACATGGTAATAGCCTTCCAGGTATTAAAGGAAATGTCTTTATAAAATACCATGACTTGGTTTTCTTTAATGCACCTAATCCTAAAACTGTTTGAACCTAGCTGTTTCATTGATGGGAAATGGCTGTTACAATTACAGATCAGTGGCTTTTACAATGCCATATCTCAGACAGTTGCTTCATCAGTTCCTGTATAGAATTGTTACTAGTTGCGAAGTTGCGTCCGACCTATCTTGACCCCATGGACAACATTCCTCCAGGCCTTCCTGTCCCAGAGCCCACACCAACTGCTTCAGTGACTCCATCTAGCCACCTCATCCTCTGCTGTCCCCTCCTTCTCTTGCCATCTATTGTTCCCAGCATTAGGCTCTTTTCCAGGGAGTCCTTCCTTCTTATTAGGTGGCCAACGTATTTGAGTTTCATCTTCAGTATCTCCTGTATAGAATAGGTCAACTCAAAGCTTTCAGTGTGTAATGGGTCACAATTAGTATTAGAAACTGCAGTGTGAGAACATAATATCAAACCTGCATCGGTCCAAGCAAGGGAAGCATTCCAATAGCACTGCACAGCAAGAATATCTAAAACAGGTAAACTGTATTCTCTTTGGACACAGCAAGTAATACTGTAGGATTCTGCTTAGTCAGGACAATAGTAAAACATGCTTATTTAGAATTAAAGCCCAATGCATTAAAATAGATTTTAATTATTATTAAAAGAGACAGTGTGGTATAGTGGTTAAGGGTGTGGGACTGGGATTCAGGCAAACTGAGTTCTAGACCCTGCTCAGCCATGGAGCCACCTGGGTGACTTTGGGCCAGTCACAGACTCACAACCCAACTTAATTCATAAGGTTGTTGTTGGGGGATAAGATTGAGAGCAGGAGGAGGAGAATGGTGTAAGCTGCCTTGACTTCTTTGTAAGAAAAAAAACCAGGATATTAATTGGATAGATAAATAAATAAATAGGATTTGCTTCCAGGTGCATGTCTATATGGCTACAATCCAAAGATCAATAAGCTACAATATGCTTGTTTCTTAGACCACATTATTTCTTAACTCTAGCAAAAGTCATATGATCCTAGTGTGTCCGCTTTCCTAATGGATTTTTCAGATGGTGTCCTTACTATGATCTGGAACACAACATTGGTAGAATAATAAGATATCTGCTGATTTCATTCATTGATTTTGAAATTATGGTAAGCGTATTACTGAAGAATTACTGTAATAGGATAAACTTTGGAGCATAAGCTCTATCTGATGTTTAATGGCATATTTTATTTAATAGCAATAGTGATAGTGGCAATACTTGTAGTTGCAATAAGATGTAGTTGCTGATGCATGTACACTTAGCTGCTTATGTAAAATATCTATAGCAAAACCAGTGGCATTAATAGATAGACTGATACCTACAGCCATAAGTGATCAGTTCATTTGATATTTATTTTAGTTGGCTGAAGTCCTAAATGTAATTGCACTAGGAACATCAGTGTGAAACAGTTGCAGCAGGTGTATTTCCAAATGCTGGAGTTCATTTATGATTGCTGTATTATGGGCAACATGTTCAAATGTTAGTTTAATATGTGACTGTATTTTAGAGTTATAAGACCTATAATATAGCAAAAATTTATTAAATACAGCAATCTGTGAAACTGCCACAGTATTCTGCTTTGCGTTATATGAGGGGCGTTCAATGTATTCTCAGTATCAGCATGAAGAAAGAGGAATAATAAATTGAAATAATTTTTATTTTTCAATGTAATCCCCCATAACTTCAATACACTTATTACATCTAGAAATTAACTTTTCAATTCCCTGTAAAAAATACCCTCCCCCTCCTTGTCTAAAAAATGTGCGTTAATTGCTGCCTTGAGCTCTTCATCATTGGAAAATTGCTTTCCATGAAGATCTTTTTTTAAATTTGAGAATGGGTAGTAGTCACTGGGGGCCAGGTCTGGGCTCTAGGGTGGGTGGTATATTTCTTCGAAACCACAGTCTCGCACAGCAGCCTTCGAAACACGCACCATGTGAACAGGCACATTATCATGAAGAAGCAACACACCTGCATTCAGTTTTCCCCGCCTTGCTTTAATTGCTGCTCTTAAATTATGCAGAGTGGTTGCATAAGATGCTGCATTTATGGTTTCACCTTTCTTCATGTACTCAATGAATAAAATTCCCTTTGAGTCCCAAGACACTGTGGCCATGATTTTTCCGGCCGATGGAGTGACTTTGAATTTCTTCGGAGGGTCAGTACCTTTTTTATGCCACTGCATGGACTCCTGCTTACTTTCAGGGTCATAGTGATGAACCCAAGTTTCATCTCCAGTAACAATCCGGTCGAAAATACTCGATGGATCTTCAGCACAGAGCTCTAAAAACTCCCTACAGCACTCGACTCGCACTTGTTTCTGAGGCACCATGAGCATCGCAGCACCCATCTTGCACAGACCTTTGAAAGGTTAAGATGGTCATGAAAAACAGTAAATATGCTACCAACAGATAGGTTTGTCATATCTGCTCACATTTTGATTTTTATTCAGGCATCTTCCAATACAAGTTTCTCAATTTTTTTCACATTTTCATTCGTAGTGGCAGTAACCAGCCCGCCCGAGCGAGGGTCGTCTTCAGTGTTTTCTCTGCCCCTTTTAAATTCACTTGGCCACTTTTGAACAGTAGATAATGAAGTTGCAGAGTCCTGGTAAATGGCCACCATCCCTTCGTGAATGATTTTTTGACTTTTTCCTTGTTTTGTAAGGAACTTAATCACAGCGCGGTGCTCGATTTTCTTCAACATTGTCATGTCAGTCATCATGGTCATCTTTCACTGAGGATTACTAGGGAACTAATGATCACACTTATTTGAAATTTTGCATGTATACCCTCAGGTAGTGTCATTAGCTAATGAAATAATTAAATTACCCACATCAATAGCAAATCAACTCGATACCGAGAATACATTGAACGCCTCTCGTAATAATAGTTTTACTAATATGTGCAGAACATTTTATCCATCTAAGTGTGTATAAACAATATCTAGGATTGATAAGCATGGAATTATCACTTGGAGCATCCAAACAGGGGAATTGTCAGGCAGGCCAAGCTATCTGACTTGGTGGGATATGTTTTAAGAGCTTAGTGAAGTCTCAAGGGATGCAAGTATCCATTTGAAAAAGAGAGAGGAAATGCATCACCAAGGTTTGTATGTCCTGATTTATACCATAGGAGCAAATTTGGAAAGAATGGTTATTAGTTGAATAGAAATCCTCTGCTTCCCATACTTCTCATAGAAGACTGTGACCAGGGCATCTGTGTGCCGTGCTCGGGCTGCTGTCCAGGTGCTGTTGATGGGGAGCTTCAGGCCCAGCTCTTCCTTCAGATGGTGCTTTAATTTTAGATCATGCATAGACTTAAACAGCTCTTCAGGTGGAAGATGCTTTCAGAACACAATTCTTCATATGGAGAACTGTCCTCTGGAAAGGTGGACACATGGCCACCCCACTCACAAATCATGTGGGCCTGATATAAAATAGAGCAGTTCTGAGTCAGAAAATGAAGATAGGAAAGACATGCTAGAACAAAAGTACCAGAACTGTTGGAAAAGTTATGACTTCCATCATCCCTAAAATACTGTGTACAATTTTAACACCATCCAGCTTCCCTAGAATTGTATTTACATTTCCTCTGTTAGTTGAGAGTCAGTGTGGTGTACTAATTATGACAACATGCTGGCCTGGAGATCTTGACTCCCACCCCCACTCAGCCATTAAATTCACTGGGTGACTTTGGGTCATAGACCCTCAGCCAACTCCTACCTCACAGGGTGGTTGTGAAGATGAAATGGAGAGGACGAGAGCCTTGTAAGCTGCATTTGATTCCTTGCAAGAGGAAGCAAGCTAGGATATAACTGCAATGTGGTGGTGGTCTTATGAAATGGAAGATTTTCTGTAGGAAAAATAAAGCACTGGAATTTTTTCCAGAACATTTTCTGTCCTGGAAAATGTTCTACCCCAGATCACTGTGTACCTGGCTGATTTAAGCATTTGATCACATTGTAAGACTTTTGTTGTTATTTTCAAGTAAGCCACTTCCCATCTCAGTTGTAACAGATATCTTGCAAGTGTGGTTACAGGATGTATTTTGCACAGCATTTCTTGGAAGCATCACCGTGGGTGCCTCTGAATACAGGGGGATGCTGTCATGGCAACAGGGTGTCGCTTAGCAAGCGTCCACTTTGTTCAGCCAAACCAGGAAAGGTTTTGAATGTAGAAGAGTGTTAAAAGCAGTCAAAGCTGCCTGAGGATGCGTGGCTGCCTGCACGGGCTACAAATGGATAGGCTGCCAAAGCAGTCTGATCTTCAGATCCATTGGGAAGGTTGAGAAAAGAGGATATGAAAGTTAGGCAGCAGCGACTTAAGAAGAAAACCCTATTGCAGGCACACAGGAAGTGAAAAAACAAAGAGGCTGCAGACCACAAAGACACATGAAAAACAAAGAAGAGATGGAGTACTTTGTGAAGCAGGACACACAAAAGAAGCATTGGAAGTTGAAGGACAATTAAAAGGATTCAGTGGAAAGGACAGATTTCTGTGGTTTTGTCATGATGTTGGCTTTGTACAAAACACTTGGTTAAAGTCCATGATGATTTTGTAAAAGGATATGACTTCAATAACTTTTCTTAATCTGTAAGGATCCTCAAATATGCCAGACTTCTTAAAGCAAACAGGGAGGATTTTTAACTTTTGCTGTTGCAAAACATTTCGTATTTAAATGCCGCCATAGGCTCTGGTGTGTATTTGTACGTGTGTTTGCAAATCAATCCTATTCTTGCAGAGCATTGCAGTTTATAAATCGAGCTCGTAGTCATGCTGGACCACCATTTGCCATTCTCTGTAGAGATTATGTCCCCCCACAGCACAAGAGAAGGCTCACACTCTTGTAAAGGTACAAATAGACCTTGCATTCCTTGTGTAGCAGTGTTGTCCTCAGCAGGTGCAAAGCGTTATTTCTCCTTTCCTTCTCCAGTGACTAAAGTGGTACTGGGAACAGAGCCACTGGAATAGTAAGACTGAAAATGATTCCTCAGATTTGATCATTTAGAAAGTACCTCAGCCTCCTTGCTCCTGTCCTTCTTTGAAAAGGTCACTTGACAACTTTTGTATCTCCCTTCCACTGATCCTGTAGCAGGCACTTGCATAATGTAGTCATGTGTAATGAGGGATAAAAAGTTCTGTGTTGGATGTTAGAGTACGATGAGGAGCTGGAAGCACTAAGATTATCATTATTAATTTCATTTTTTTCTGGACAGCCAGTAGCCAAAGCTTTCTCAGATGTTCGTAAGAATTCACAAAAATTATAAGTAACAGACTACAAAAATTTAAAGGAATTTTAACATTTAACTGGACTCGGAGGAATGGTGGAGGACAGGACAGCCTGGAGGAATGTTGTCCGTGTGGTCATGATGGGTAGGGCACGACTTTGGGACTAACAACAACAAAACATCTAAAAACCGTTTTGATAAAATACTAGATCTGAGTTAACAAACTTATTATCATATGCCATTAAATGTCTGGGAGTAGAAGAACAGACTTAACATAACATCAAAAATATGACAATGTTGGTACCAGGTGGGCCTCAGTAGGGAGATGGTTCCATAGCCATAACTGAGCAGGCCTTCTCTCTTACTGCTTATTGCAAGCATCCCTTGTGGGAGGTGCTCAGAGGAAGGCCTCAAATATTGAACCATAGTGTCCAGGTAGTTTTATGCTGGGAGAGGTTTTCTATCAGGCATTCTGGTTCTGAGAGTGTAAGGCTTTCCAGATTAAAACCAGCAACTGTAATTGGATTCCGAAACATACAGGAATCCAATGCAAGTGGGATATTTCCTGTGTTCACAGTTAATTTGGCTGCTGCATTTTGCACATGCTGCAGCTTCTGAACAGTCATAAAGGGTAGCCCCCCATAGAGTGTCTTGCAGGAATCTAACTTGGAGGTTATTAAAGTATCCATTACTGAAGTCAGGTTATTTCGGTCCAAAAATGAGGCACGGCTGGATTATCATCTAAAGTTAGCAGAAGGCCCTTCATGCTACTGAAGCTACTTGGAGGTTCAAGGGACAAAGGTGTCTCCAAGAGAAGCTACAATCCTGTATCTTCTGACCTGGTCACAAGAACCACCAACTCACAGTATCTCAGTTTTATAAGGATTTAGTTTCAGCTTATTAGCCCTCATCCAGTTCATTGTGGCGGTTTGGTAATAATTTAGCACATCTACAGCCTCACTTAGTGAAGATAAAAGGGAAATCGCATACTGAGGGCAACACACTCCTCAACTCAGAGGTTTCACATAAATGCGGAATAGCAGTGTTGATACTTTCTTTGTACTTCCACTGCCTTGAGAGATGCATTCATGTTCTTAAAACAATTTTTAGTTGTGATCATGGTGCCCGGGAATAATAATGACGTGGATTGCTCTGTGTGTGTGTGTATTTGAATGACAGAATTAGCATCTAATTCATCAGAATGTTTTTGGGTTATTGGTAGCATTATTTGTCTGAAAGAAATGAGGAGTATGGCACTCTGTCATTATCAGCAGAGCCCCATTCCGTGAGTCAAGGGAAAGCAGGTCAATTAGTACGGCCAAGCTTCTTTTTAGTTGTCCCTTCTTATGGCCTTGTCCACTTTCAGCAGCTGGAAATCTACCCTGCCCGCCCCCACTGGCTGCATCTACCAAACCAGGCTCAGAACCCTCTGGGTCTCCACTACCTCCTTTAGGTAGTGCCCTGGCTAGGTAGTGTCATGGGACAGGTAATGCAAAAAAAAAAAAAAAAAGAGAGAGAGAGAGAGAGACCACAAAATTTCAGTTAAGGATGTGCTAGAGAACATGTTCAGCAGTAAAGAATATATATATACTTAAGCATTTTTTCACTTCTGTTTATATGCTTCAGTTCAGTTGAGCACTAGCGTAACTCTTCCAGGATTTATTAGCCAATTTCCCAATTTTCCTTTAATTTTCTTATACTGAGAAAAGTTCTCTCATCTCCTTTTTTCCTTTCTTTCAACTGTTTGAATTTTTGAGTCCTTGACATTTCTGTATTGCGCCCCTCCCCCTGCCTCTTCTCCTCTTTCTCTCCCACAAAGATAACCCAGCTATTTCTCTTGGCTTCACTTCATTTTTTTTAAGCAAATGCAGTAGTTTTATCATTCTTTTTTCTCAGCTCATGTCCAAGTAAATTTACTTTAGCAAATTGACTTTAATTTTTTTTTACATTTACAAACTGTTCCCTTAGCCCTTCAGGGTTCTCTGAAGAATGTGCAATCCAAAACTAATATATCACAGTAATATTCATGTTATAAAAGTTCATACAATAAAAATCCATAAAGTAAAATACAATGAACTCTGAAAGATAACTGCAACTGTTGCTAAAATTACTTCATGTACAGCAGTGATTAAAAATCATTAAAATTCTTTTAAAATATAAAATGCTAATTCAGCAATTCTTAAAATGTCTGTGCCTAGCTCCAGAAAGATAGCAATGAAAGTGCCAGGTGTACTTCTCTGGGGCATATTCCATAGATGGGGTGCAACTACTGAAAAGCCCCTTCTCTTTAATGCCCCCCTCACCTCTTTAGGGGA
This sequence comes from Varanus komodoensis, assembly GCF_004798865.1. Classification (NCBI taxonomy): domain Eukaryota; kingdom Metazoa; phylum Chordata; class Lepidosauria; order Squamata; family Varanidae; genus Varanus; species Varanus komodoensis. The sequence goes on from NW_025336480.1 coordinate 9,327,448, forward strand.
CAACTCCCTAAAAAGGGCCTTTGTAGCTGATCTTATTGGTAGAGTAGGGTGTTCCCTCAGGTATCCTGCTCTTATTCCGTTTAGGGCTTTACGTGTTAAAACAAGCACTTTAAATTGAACCTGGGCCTCAACAGATAACCAGTGTAATTGGTAAAGAATTGGTGTAATATGGGTGCACAAGTCTATTCTTGTTAACAAATGTGCTGCCCTATTCTGAACCAGTTGAAGTTTCTGTACCATTTTCAAAGGTAGCCCCACATAGAGCATGTTATAATAATCTAGCTGAGAGGTTACTCTGTCTCTCCAGATAAGACTGCAGCTGATAAATCAGCCACAGCTGAAGAAGGGTGTCAGCATCTGGGGCATGAGCGGCTGGGTATCTGGTCAGGGCACCAGGACCCAGACAACCGGTGCAATATACAGGCCCTTTCCAAATCGTAGTCAGGCAGTCCAGAATCAAGGTGTGTAACAGAAGTGCAGGGTAGACCAACCTGAATAGAGCAGCGCAGTCAATGCCAGTCAGGAGTCGAAAGCCAGGGAGACAAGCCTAGGAGAAGCAGATACCTGAGACTGGAGCGGAAGCTGGAGCAGGTGAAGCTGGGCACGGTCCAGAAGCAGAGGCAGGAGCAAGGCAACGGGCAGTTTCCGGAAGGGACAGGGACCTCCTCCAACAACATCAGGACCCCTTACTGCTGAGGCAGCATCTGAAGGGAAGAGCTGGTTCTTATATAGCTCTTCCCTCAGGGCTCCCGGGGGGGGGGGGGGGTGCTCGTCGCATCCCAGGTGGCTGCGGTTGACTGTGGGCCCAGCCCTGCAACCACCAGGGCTGCTATTCTGGTCTCTGGCCAGAAGAGGGAGCCCTAATGCTGCCTCAGAACCTCACAGAAGGTGCTCCTGCCCACCAAGTCCACTTGAGACTCAAGTGCTGATTTTGGTCCAGGAGCACCCCCAAAGTACAGACCTTGTCCAGGACAGGTTGAAATATTTCCAACCTGATGGATAATCTGCCCACCATCAGAGGCCTGCCCACCTCCATCTTATCTGTACTGAGACTCAGTTTATTGGCCCACATCCAGTCCATTACTGACCTCAGGCATCAGTTCAGAACAGATATCACCTCACCTGGGTTTGATGAAAAAGACAGGTGGAGCTGAGTGTCATCTGTGAATTGAGGTCCTCTCAACCCATACCTCCAGATAATCTCTTCCAGTGGTTTCATGTAGATGTTAAAGCGCATGAAGGATAAAATGAAGCCCTGTGAAACCCAATGACATTTCTGCCATGGCGCAGAGCAGTGGCAAATAGTAGCTTGGGGCTGGTTCAGTATGGGGGAAAAGAGGTAAACCACCTCCTTTATCCATGCTGCCGCATTACCACAACAGCGGCTGCTGCCGCTGCTTCCTCCTCCTCCTCTTCTTCAGGGTAAAAGAGTATGCAGCTCTACATGTGACCCTTCATATAATGTACATTTGACTTGATTGACAGTAAACATTCTTTTTTCAGTGGCTGGTGCTCAGTGTAGCAGAAGAGGACTGGAAACTAATTTCTTTTTTGTGTATAGCTGAAAGAGAGGAAATGCACTGTTCCTGGTTCTAGGAGAGTTGCTTGTTAAACCGTGGGAGCTAAAGACAAACACTAGGACTCCTTAGGATTTCCTTCCTTCCTCTCTCCTAAGCAGAGTTCTGAAAATTTAAATAAGGTGCAAAAGACAACATTGTACTTTTTGAAATAAATAAATCAATATTTGCATCTGAGCCAAGTTTTCATAACAAGTAGACAAATGGTAAGCCTGTGACTGGATTGGTCTATTTCCACCTGCAAGTGGCTGAAATCATGGCTGAACATTTCCTGCTATAAAATATCCACAGACAGAAAACTAGCGTGTGAGGAAAATAACTCGTTTGGTTTATTATATGCAGGGATTTAGTTCTCCTGTGGAGGAACATTTAATCTTGAGAGCCCCCAACCGCAGTGCAGACACAGGGTGGCTTCCTTGTGAGCTGTTGGCGCATGGTGTGCAGTGTTCATGGTCTCCCGTCACTCCCTGCATCCATTTGCCCTGCCCTGCAGAATGCCGTCTACCCAGTAGAATGAATTCCCGACTTCTAGACTTGATTATTTACAAATCATTACCCAGAGGAATGACGCCAAAGAGCTTGGAAAATCTCCAGATACACAGAACAGAGCAGTGTCTGTCAGCTTAATAGCACGCAGGAACACTGATGCACCCTGTCATCAAAGCTATTCAAGAGTCTTCTGGCTGGACAGCCACTCAAATACTCAGTTTTATTGGAGCAGTGAGTCATTGGAGAAATCCATCCGTTCTGGAACAGAGTATTCCCAAGAACAGACCTTGTGGGGATGAGCACTGGGGAGCTTGTGACCTTTGCTGTAAGATGTCGCAACACAAGATGGATCTCTTTGTAGAACCCTTGGGTGCATTTTACACATGAGCCCCATGATCAGTGCACTGCCATGCCATTTTGTTCAGCACACTCCATGTAGTGTGGAGACAAGCCCAGTATCAAAAGGCCCTCTGATAAAATGTGGACACGTGTTCTCTAATGGCTCTGAGTGAGAAAGAGGCATTTTTTGGTTTGGTTTTGGGGTTTTTTTTTTTTTTTTTTGCAATGTTGCTTCTATAACTATGGAATTTACTGTTTTTTACAGAAAAGTCTGCTTTCAGATTGAGCTATGGCTTGCCATAAGTTTGTCATTAGGGCTAAATGATATTTAAAATGGGAAATAAGTAATGTCAAATCAAACTTTTGTTTTGTTTTGTTTTTGAAGGCTGCTATTCAATGGGCTTGACAGTTTCTTCTCTCAATAAAGTTGTGTGGAGGCTTTAACTGCTCAGGCACAACAGCTTTAAGCTGGTCTGTATAGTACAGTGGCCACTGGCAGTGGCATTTCAATTGCAAAGCTCCCTGGAGGTATTGCGAAGCAGAAATCCACTACAGGAGTCAGCAGGTCACTGTGGGTGTCCCTTTCCCCCTCCTCCCCTCCACCCTCCACAGCCCCAACTTGTGTAGTAGGATTTGTGTTATGGCACCACCGCAGTGGTGGCAAACTCATCATGGGGTCAGTGTCCCAGTGGTGAAAGGACTCTGTAGATTAACCCCCCAAATTCTGCTTTGTTACAGCTAACGTCACTCTCAGTTGCTTTAGACCTTTTAACATTTTTGCTAAGATCTATTGCTCTGAGGTTGCATTTGGAGTACAAGTTATTGGAACAGTGCAGTCCAGGTTCTGCTGTCAGCTCATTCACTTTTTCTCCATTGCGTTTTCCAGAGGTTGCCATTTCAATCTTTGAAAAGATGCACGCGCAAGAGATGTTAAGGAACCTGCGACTTCCAGAGTTCGAAGACTTCAGCCAGTTCTTCCGAAGTTTGCCAGCCACCGCCTTGGTCGGGGTGGGTGCCTTTGCAGTCGTCGTGGCATACTGGCTGGCCAGCCGGCCCAAAGCAGTGAAACCCCCGTGTGACCTCTTGATCCAGTCAGAGGAAGTCGAGGTGAGGGTACAGCTTTTCATGAGAAAACAGAGTTAGATCTGTGAGTGGTAATAACTTTTCTTGTACTTTTTAAAGCAGAAGCCAATGCAGCTTTTGTTATTTGGATATTTCACGTATTCATAGGTGGTCATCTAAAATTGTTATTGTTGCAGTTGTTTTCCTTATTTTCATTTCTATACCACCCAATAGCTGAAATTCCCTGTGTGGTTTACAGCAGTACATAAAAGCAATACAATAAAATACAATAAAAACACCACAAACTCTTATGAACTGATGTTCAAAATTACAACTGACTATTAACAGAATGGCTTGTCCAGAGTAATTTTAAGATTTTTCTCTGGGCTGTGATGGTGAAAGACCCATCATTTTCCAAAGCTGAAAGCTGATATTTCAGTATGATACTTCAGTTGCACAGGGAGTTTGTGAGTGAGTGGGTGTTTTATATCATATCGCTTTCTAATGTGGTCATCACAGTGTGATGTGATACATTACCTGTTAATAGATGACCGGATGCTCTTACCATGTGGCATGACAGAATATCCAAAGTGTAGATGAAAGGTGAAGCTGAAGTAGGAGGAGGGAAAGCCTGTTTGGCAGTGGGTGGGGATTACAACCAGGAGCACGATGCCTAGAGAAAGAGGACGTCATGCAGCAGGGAAATGGGATCCCTGTTAAGGCATACATCAAGACAGAAAGGTCAATTTGCCCCTTCATCTTTTGCTCTTCAGTGGCAGCCATTGATATTTTTTCTAGAGTAAAAAAAAAAGTTTCTTCACACAAATTATAACTAAATAAGAACATAAGGAAAGCCATGTTGGGTCGTGCCAGTGGTCCATCCAGTCCAGTGCTCTATCCAGCCGCCCATCCCTCCAGCTGGATGGGTGCAAGATTCTGCCTTCCCCTGGGTTTTCTAGTACCACAATGGAGGAACACAATGCTGCCGCCTCCACTTTTTCCGCAGTATGCATAATTTTAAACATTTCTGTCATGTCTCCTCTTTCTTGGCTTTTTTCTAAGCTAAACATTCACAGTTGTTTTAACTATTCCTCATAGGAGAGTTGTTTTAACACCATCATTATAATTGTCCTTCTTGCAGTTTTTTCAGCAATAATGCTATTTTCCAGGTATGGTGACCAGCACTGCCCAGAATATCCTTAAGTGTGATTGCACCAAAGATTTGCATAGAGGGAGCATGATTTCGGCAGTTTTATTTTCAGTTCCTTTCCTAATTATGCCTTTGCTTTTTTTCAGCAGCTGTGCTCTGGGTGAACATTTTCATTGAGCTATCTACCAGTAGCTTTTTTTTTTTTTTTTAATACGCCTGTTTTCAAATGTTTTCAAAGAATCACATGCTAAATTAAATTCTGGTTTAGTAAAGCAAACTAATTTTGGGGATTAGTTTGCTTTACTAAGGAAAGGAAAGGACAGGACAGGACAGGACAGGACAGGAAAGGAAAGCCCACCTTAGGACTAGATAATATTTTTTTCAGTACTGGTCTTCGGAATAACTTAATGAGTAACATAAATGATGCAATAAAATATCTGTGTGACTGTTCTTGTTTGTAACACACTTTGTAATCCTTGGAGACATATTTGTAAAAGCATAAACAAAGTGAACTAATTATACTATTGAGATTCCTTTTATGGTTCTCAGAATTTAAAAGCATACACAAAGCATTACTTATGGCAGTGATGCAGTTTCATGATGCTTTGGAAGGAGGTACCTAGTATTAATTCAAATACATCATTTTGAGATGAGCCCAAGCAAACTACTTAGACATGGTGGGTCTTGAGAAGTGATTGTAGGCCATAGGTTTATGTTAGGCTTATTGCTGAATCAGAGAGAGTATTTATTCCATGGTTTTCTTTACCAAGAGAGTTAAGAACCACACTGTAAGCCAGCAAGATCAGACAGAGAAAAGAGTTCAGGAAAATACTGAACAAAAGTGCACACACAGGAATATTTTAAAAATAATCTCTGAAATAGGATACCTAGTTTGCTCATGTCGGCTAACGCAAGCTGATAAATGTAGGAACAGAATGCTAGACTAAGTAAGGGTTCAGTCCGATTCAACAAACCTTTTTTTCATAATCTTACAATGGTCAGCTACATCAAACATGATACTTTCTTCAACTGACCTAGAGAAGCAAAATTATACATTTGTTAAAAATCCAGGCTGTTTAGTAGGATTGCTTTAAGAACATGGCCAGCTTGGTCCAATTGTTGAAATCACACAACCCCTATAAGATCTGAATGCCTGCATGTAAAAGCTCTCCTCTCTCATTTTGCCTTGGCTAACCACCACTCCTCCCATGGCTTGGCCTTTTGGTTGGTCCTGCACATCTTTCTCTTGACTCTCTTTAGATCGATGTGTCTTTGCTATCTTTGGCAATCACTTCCATAAAACAAGGAAGACACACTTGGGGTACACCATTTTGCTAGATCTAAATGAGCCTCTACAATCTGTTCCTAGTTGTATAGAAAATCAAGCTTTATCTATTTCCAGATAAGTGGGAGTTGGAGGAGGAGGAATATTATTTATTTAATTTCTATATGATGGTATGATAATTGCTTGCTAAAGGTTTCTATTTATACACAAAATTACAGAACATTTCAAACCTGCAGTTTTACTGTATTGATTTTTCAGAACACTTTGTTTTGTACCTTGTGCTTTCAAAATATTTTCATTGCTGGCTGCAGGAAAATGCTCCCTATGGACACTGGTATGGAATTAAATGTATATTTCATGAGTTTTGCTGCATCATTCATATTATTTACAAAGCCTGGCAATAGTGGACGTGGGACAGGAGAGAAATTGTCCTTTACACAGCTGCATGTCTTAACCTTTTGTTATTTTATTTTTTTCCTCCTGACCTTGATAGTGTCTCTTTATATAGTTGAACTTTGCATAAGATGAATCTATGTATCTGCTATCATTGTTCCAATCCAGTGGATAAGTTTTAGTGGTATCCCTATTTTATGATTCAAAGGTTAGCCTACAAATTAACCTTCCTATTTCACAGGACAGAAAAACTGATAGTAAGACTGGAATAACCTTGGTTTTTTAAGTTGGGGAGAAACAAATTCTGCCTAAATAAAGCAAAGGAGCATAGAGACGGAGCTGCTTGATAATTTCTTGTACATGGCTACCAAATGCATTTTATATAATTGAAGAAAGGAGGGTCAGTGACTTGTTGATGCACCTTTTCTCCATTCATATTTTAAGTCTGGAAATGGAGAAGACCAGGATATTTTAATGTTGCTATGTGCTGCAGATCCCTTCTGACCACCCATGAACACAAGAATGCCCATTTGCAAGGTATAGTTGGTTGTTTAAACAATGCCAACAATCAGAATGACGGTTTATACAGTCATACAAACACAAAGGTAGGTCTTTGTCCCAAGGAGCTTGCAATCTACATTTTGACAGTGAGGTGGACACAAAAGGGTAAATGTAAGGATAAACCAGGCACCAAGGGAAGAATCTCAACAAAACTATTTACATAAAGTTAAGCTTCAACTTCTGTTTGTATGAGAATTAAGGAGTGTTTGCAATAGATTTATGAGCTTGCCACTGTGTTTGTAGTTTAATGGCTTTTATAACTTTGAAAAACTGGAACAAGCTCCAAGGGCCCATGTCGAATGTACAGGTTTGCCTACTGATCTCCTTTTGTGTCTACATTATTTTACTCTAGAGCTGGGATGGTGCCCGGAGATCTGTAATTGGTGACCGCTCACAATTGCTAACTCACTACTATGATGATGCAAGGACCATGTATGAGGTTTTCAGAAGGGGTTTCAACATATCTGGTAAGTCTTGAAGGTATTGATATTTCATACTTGGGAGCCACCAGTGGCTCAGGGTTAAGACTACCCAGAATGTATGTCTTAGTTCTGGAATGTCAGATGTTTCACGGCTGAATATGCTGGTAACATTAACGTCGGTATTAAAAATGGAATGGGCTAGAATATGATGAAAAAGTTTGCATGCTTAAGAAATCTACAAATTGTTTTGAACTACTGTAACAACTTCTAGCAATGTGGATTGCATGTGCTTTCCTGTTATTATTAGTAAGTGAAAAATAGTTTTGGAAGTACAGCAGATGTTTATTCTTGTATTTCACGTGTTTCTCTGTTCTTGCATACAGCAGGAATCTTAGATTATATGTGACTGAGCTTATAGAGCTTAGTTTTGACTCCCATTCTCCTGAAAACAAGCACAATATAATTAATATAATTAATTACGGTTTTCTTAAGCTTCTTCTTATAACAAAGGCAAATTATAAGTAGAAGTAGGGATTGTATAATGGTGCTGTTGTATATTAGAGAAAAGATAGGTTAATAGGGCAGCAGATGTTCTAAATGTCAGTCACCATCCCTTCTTTTACATGAGAGCTCCCAGCAGTACTTGATGGAACTTCTGGAGTATAACAATCCATTAGGCAAGACAGCTTCCCTAAGTCCTTTTGCATTTGATGATCCTCTGTATGATCTGTTGGATTGCTGACACAGCACACTGACCTTGATCAGCAATAATGGTTTATTCTTAATCATGCTGTCCTGCTGTGGAGCAGTCAGGGTATGAGGAAGTGCATTATTCACCATCTTTTCGGAAAGGATGGTTGTACTTACTGCTCCTGTCATCTGTTTTTCTTTAGAAAATGGTCCCTGCTTAGGATTCAGAAAACCCAAACAACCCTACCAGTGGCTGTCCTATAAGGAGGTGAGGTTGATGTTATATTACTTTAATGAAAAAATTAGAACACATTTTTGGAATAGTTCTAAGGTTGCTTGGCTCCAAATGTTGGCCTCTGGATGTGTTAGACCACAACTCCTATCAACCCCAGGAGAGGGCATTAAGTTGGGAGAGGCCAGTCTAATAGAATGTACAGTATTAGGGTTTTTTTAAATTTACCTCCTATCACATGCACAATCAACACAAAGGAATCATACAAGTTGAGCAATTTCTGCAGCTGTTTAGTTTTCCAAAGGTGTCACTTCTTGGCACAGGCCTGTCATTCAGTGTAGGTTCCTACTCCCTGCCACCGTTGTTGAGCAGCCTCTCACGGCAAGGAGGCATGAGAACAGATGCATTGTACTATAACATCAGTGAGTCATGCCAGTGCAGAGTCCTAAAAGTGCTGTTTTGAACTGGGATCATTGGCTGCTTATTCTCACCCTTGCAAGTGAGAATAGCTAAGTGCACAACTGCACAGGCTACTTCTGTTTAGTTCAGCTTGTTGAAGAATTTGGAATTCTTCAGGCAAAGGCAGAGAATAGAGGAAAAGGTAGTAAAGGATACAGGATTATACTGATAGTAATCCTGCTTAGAGCAGCTCCACTGAAATGACTGGGAATAGAGTTAGATTAACAGTGGAAACTGTTAACGTGATTATGAGAGCAAGACTGCCATTATAGGCTGTAGCTTCATATTGAACAAGCCTAGATTTCCCTTAGCAATACTGCATGTTATTTGAAAGTGTTTTCTTTCATTTTGAGGTTGCTGAAAGAGCGGAAGCTTTGGGCTCAGGCTTACTCCAAAAAGGATGCAAGCTGTCAACAAGTCAATTTATTGGTGTCTTTGCACAAAATCGACCAGAGGTGAGATTTAAGAACACAGGAGTCCATCTCCAACTTCTATTTTTTAATCATATTTATTGCAAACTGTAATTTATACCTGTTGTTACCTTCTTCCAGTGGATCATTTCTGAACTGGCTTGCTATACCTATTCCATGGTTGTGGTTCCCTTGTATGATACATTAGGCCCTGGAGCCATTCGTTACATTATCAACACAGGTAAAAATAAAAATTAAATTCATCTGAGTAAATACCTTCTTAGAATGTTACATTTTATGTATAAAATGTATACATTCTGGCTATTCAAAGGAATAATTATTTCATGAATTCTGATTCCCCAGTTTTAGTAAAATAATAGAATACACAAGCAGTAGATTTTGATCAACTGGTTACAGATTGTGATTTGACTACACAGCTACACCTGATTACTGGTTACATCCTTTGATGCAGTGATACAGGTCATTAAACTGCCCCAGGGCAGTTCTGTTGTCATTATGTGTGCAGTGTACTTTCTCAAGCCAAAATCCAGATTGATAACATTTGACAAGCACTTTAAGTCCTAATATCAAAACATATTTTTGGACACTTTGCAAACTACTAATTATTACTGTTGGGGTGCTAAAACACACACACTATCAGCATTTCAGCAGGGGAATCAGACCTAAAGGCTGGTCAAATTTATACCTCAGAATCACTTCAGAAACTATACAAGATGGAATATACATATTAAAAGTAGAGTCTATTTGTAACTCTCTTGTGGAGTTTGGGATTTTGGAGTAACGTTGTAATAATCCACTGGTGTGTAAAACTAAAGCACTTCACATTTTCATTTTACATGTTGGTCTTTTGCCGTTGACATTCCACATCATATTGATTGAAACTGTGAGGCAGTATTTTAAAAGGGAAACCCTCACAAACCATTGTGCTATCTATTTTATTAAAAGATTGGTATTTCCTTTTGGCTAAAGACCTTAAAGTTGTCCTTGACATTCATACAGTGCAGTAAGTCCATTCTAAACAGTACACATTAAAAACAAAAACCATAAAACAAATTGATCACAATGAACAGTCAGCACAAGAGAGGAAGAAGATGGAAAGATGCTGGTTCAAAATTTTAAAATTCTGAACCAGCATATATAAAAGGGGGAAAGCATGATAGCTGTGGTAGGAGCTGGGAGCTGTGTTAAAGTTCAGGGATTAGTATATATCCCTTTATCACTTTGTATAACTCTCACCCAAATGTCAATGGACAACTATGGCTTATTTTAAAGGGAAAGCTGTTTGATTGTCATTGTCTAAAACAGCTTTTTTCTTCTTTTTTGGTCTAGCTGATATTTCTATAGTAGTTTGTGACAAGCCTGAAAAAGCCAGAGTCCTGTTAGAGCATGTAGAGAAAAAAGAAACTCCAGGCTTGAAATCTATTATTTTGATGGACCCTTTTGAGAAAGACCTTAAAGAAAGAGGACAAAAGTGTGGCGTTTATATCCAAACTATGCAGGAAGTGGAGGTGAGGTTTTCTCTTATGCTACATCTTGTGTCAAATAAAGCAACTGTTTGAAAAAATAAAAACAAATAAATGTGGGTATACTTTTTTCTTTATATTCTGTCACACTTCACCAAGCCAAGTCATAGTTAGCACAGATATAACTGATTCCAGGATGCCAATGATGGGCAATTCGTATTGGTTAACAATAGAAATAACAATAGAAACATTTGATAATTCTAATTTCAAAACTCCTTATTACAAAAGCTGCTTTGCAGTTCTTCCCTTATCATTCCTTATTTGATCTGGCAACGTGACATAAGCAAAGAAGAGATAAATTGCATAAAGGCATCTGCTGAGATGATGTTTCAGATGAGGTGAGCAAGAGGACCAAGAGCCATGTTTTACAAGGGAAAGGAGCATTGCTGATTCACAGGTATTGAATCATGATCCCTTTATTGATATTTTTCAGGACTGTGGTCGGGAATGCTGGCATGCCCCTGTGGTGAGTATAGCCTGCCTCTCTGTATTTGTTTGGGAAAAGGGCAGCCCAGTCCACTGTTAATGGTTTTTGTTTGAGCCTTGCAAAGTTACTGCAAGTTGCACAAGATCCAGTGTCCTTGTTCATGTCTTGTTTGTTCGGTGCAGGGGTCTTTGCAATTGTTCCTGTGTTTAACGGAACTGTCATCTTAAATAGTTCCCAGTACAAGTTACTTGGGAATAATACAACTGGTCATAAACTTACATAATGCATGTCAGAAATTGTGTGTGTGTGTGCATAGAGATCGGGGGTTACTTTAGCATGTGGAGGTAAGATAGGAGTAGCATGGGAGGAAGAGCAAGAGAAAGTCTGGTTTGGAGCAGGAAGTGGAGTACCTGGTAAATCCAGGGCAAAACATTATTTAAATCCCCTATAGCAAACTTTTGCATAGCTGGATCATTTACTTCAGTGTAGGTGAACTGCAACCTTTATCTGAATAGGGACCATATCACTGCAGGAGAGAAGGATTAAAACTTTCTGCCTCTTGCTTTTGTTGTGAAATTCCACGGCCATGCACACTGCAGGTGCAGTTAAAAGGGAAGAAAAGCTTTACATTCCAGTAGAGATACCTTTTCTTTCTTATTTTTATTTTTAAGCCAGAGACTTTAAGATTTCTGGATGAAAATCAGAGGAAGAAAGATCAACACCACTCCCACTGCGAGGACCAGATCAGGACTATGGGTGCTAACACTGAAATAGATCAACAGAGAACATCTAGTTTGACTCCCAGTCTAGTACAGAGAAGCACAGAGCTAAGCTGCCCATTATATGTAGCCAACTTCACTTTTGCTGTGAAACACCCTATTCCATGAGGATGGGGGAGAAACATGCAGAATGAACTGGAAGATTCACTTCTATACCACCAAATAGTCAAAGCTTTTGATTACAGCTGTCAGAGTTGTCAGACCTGTAAGAATCTTCTTTTGCATAATTTGAATCAAGGGTTTCCTCCATATGAAGTATGAACCCTTTCGCACATTCAGGAGACGAATAAGAGAGGAATAATTCTTTGATGCTGAGTCTTCCAGAAGGCTGTCCAGTAGCACTTCTAGCAGGGCTGATGAAACTTAAGCAGAAGGGTGAGGGTGAGATTCTACTGGAGGAAGCTTGGCTTTCCTTTCCTCTTGTGATACTGTTACTCCACCAAAGCTTACTTTCTATGCAAATACTGAGGATCTGGGATGAGAATTCCAAAGTGATAAGAGCTATAGGTATGAAGGGACTTCTCAGCTTCAACTTAAAAAACTGCCACCTTTTGGGGAAATTTGCATACCGCTAAGAGTGATAAAGTAAATCACTGAGACCTTGATATTCCTAAGAAACTATTAGCAATTTTTTTTCACATGGTGTAGCAGCTGAGAAATACAAACAGGAGAAAACATGTACTCGTGAGTAAAACACAGGGCTGGGGATCTAGTGCCTAACCACTATTAGACCTATTCAGAAGTTGCTTTTATGCCTTAGCTCAACTCATGAGGAGGGAGTGAGGTCCTTCCAGTTAGCTCCCCTCCCCTGGCCAATACACGTATGTTACGTGGACTGAGCAGTCCCTCTCCATATATACAGTTTGGAGATGTGCAGGGAGCCTAGAGCTGCATGCATGAGGCTTCTGTCCCTGCAGAAGTCTGCAGTGTTTGAACGCCTGAGGAAGGGCTACTCAATGTACCAAGGAGGGAGCATGGCCAACTACTCCCTCAATGAGTATGGGAGTAGTTGGCCATGCTTCCTCCTTGACTTGATATATGAGGATGATTTCTGAATCAAATTATTTTTAAAATGCAAATAACTGTAACAGCTGCTTGGAGGCCGGCATTGAACTTCACTGGGAAATGGCATCAGTTAAACTAACAGCACGGCCTGTACTTGCTGACTCAGAAATAAGTCCCGTTGTGTCTAATGGGAATTAGTCCCACTTAGGTATGCATAGGGTCACAGTCTAGGATGCCTGCACAATAAACTATTCCCACAAAGGTTTCTATAAATATTTGAAGCAAAAGCTTAGGAAAAACAAAGAATTGACACTAGACAAGGTAACACTCTATGGAAGAGTATTAGAAAGGCATAGTGGGGTTAAGAGGCTGGACTGGGAACCTGGGAGGTCTGGGCTCTAGTCTGCACTCCGCCATGAAGCCGCCTGGGTGACTTTAGGCCAGTCACTGCCTCTCGGCCTAACCTGCCTCCCAGGGTGGTGGTGGTTGTCAGGATAAAATGGAGAGGAGGAGAGCCTTGTAAACCATGTTGAGTTCCTTGCATGAGGAGGAAAGGAGGGATGTTGTATTTGATTAACTATGGTGAGCTGCCCAGAGAGCTTTGGGTGGTATAGAAATAATAAATCTAATAATTTCTTGTAAACCTGCATTAGAAAGTTAATCATTGTTACCCAGAATTAATTTTTCTTTTATTTTTTCTTATAATTTTATAATATTTTTTCATATACTATTTCTAGCCTCCCAGACCAGAAGATCTATCTATTGTCTGTTTTACTAGTGGCACAACAGGTAAACTATACTACTTTTGTAATAGTGTTCTTTGATGGTACAATGTACAATGCAGACATTGTACAGAAATACCACTTAAATCCATTAAAATAATCTATAGATAGAAATGAAATAAATGCATGTGGAAATTATATATGGGAGTTTTTGTTTAACATACATCATATGTACCAGCAAGAGTACAAAAGTTTAATGATATACAAATTAAGTATGTGGAATGTATACAAATATAGACAACTGGTATATCCAATTAGGCCCTTTGTACAGTTATTTAATATATTCCAAAAGTAATAGAACAATTGATAGTAAGTACTCTGGGACAGTAACTACTGTGGTATAAACCAAATGTGTGAAATTGTGTGTTATTAAATTCAACTTGTTATTTCTAAGGAGTCAGTCTGGCTGAATCTTTAACTGTCAACAACACAAAGTTTCTTTTTTAAGCCTCCTACTTGAAATGATACAATGGTGGACCAGTTTTGGTAGTGAACTGTTATTTTGTAGTTTGATTGCTTCAACAAGGTTTCCTCCCTTCTTTCTGTTCAAGTAGAATGAGCACTATAATTGTATGGTTCAACAAAGATGATTATCACTCCAAATAGGCAGGTTTCCATGTCCCTCAGCAGCAAGATATCTTTAAAGCCATAGAAAACTTAGAAACAGTAACAGCCACTGCAATAGATCTGGTTCTCATGAAACAATTTGGGTGATTTTTACTCATTAATTGACTAAATCTAGCACTTATCACATCCACTGTCAGTCATCAGCTTGCAGTTGCCCTCTTGCAAATTGTGCTCATGGCATCCAGCCCCAGAAATTCTCATTTATTTAGGGGCTGAGCAGCCCAGAGTTAACCCAAGAACAAACTGCTCATCCCAAGATCTTGATGACTATGTTACCACCACCCACAATCATAAAGTTACCAACAGTGTTTATATTTTAGCCATTGATGTAAAGGAACCAATATTGCAAAGTAATGGCAGAACTGCTGAGATTACAGTACTTAATTTGTCCCATACCATTTCCCACATGAAGTGCAAAGCCTGCGGTATCCTAGGTTTCAGTACAGTTATGATCAGGAAGCTTGTATATTTGGTCTCAAGGTTATACGCTTCCTAGGAAAAGAATTTAAATTATCCCATGCCACCAGTGTTTCTCACAGCCATTGTTTATCACACAGTAAATAGCAGGCTTATGAGTGTGTCATTTGGGGTTTCTGAGAATGGCTAGCAGATGCATACAACCCCCGATACCGTCCCCTACACCTGAAGTACCTCACTTCAGCTGTCTTCCTAAAATAAGAAGACAGTTGTCTATAGCAGTAACTTAGGCTATCTTATGGATGTGGTTCTTATCTTTTGTGATTGTTTCCAAGACTGCGGTATTTTATTGTATTTTATTTGATGTTGTAAGCCGCCCCGAGGCCTCGGCAAGGGGCGGCATAGAAATGTTTTAATAAAAAAAAAAATAGGTGTCCATTATAATATTGAAAATATGGTGGTAATCTATGGTAGGAGAATAGCTATATATACATGATTTAAGAAATTCTCTTCTCATTTCTTCAACGCTTATTCTGGCTAGGTCCTAAGAATGGCTGGAGTGCTGGCTCACTAGTGTTCTTTGTGTACTCATGGTGGGACCTTTCCTACTATCTCCCAAAAGTATTTCCCGAGGAAAAGAATCTTATATAGAGTGGATTTGCTCCATATAAATTGCTGTGATTGAAGAAGCTGGTGTTTTCTTGTTCATTTGTATAAGGCATATCTTTTCATTTTATTCCTTCTTTATTCAAACTGGTTTTGTGCTCTCATTGCAAAGCTGCATGCCTAACAAATACTATCTATTAAATGTATTAAAGTATGATATGGTGTAGCGGGTATGGTGTTAGACTGGAACTCAGGAGTTCTAGGTTTTAGATCCCACTCAGCCATGAAGCTCACTGGGCGACTGTGAGCCAGGCACTGACTCTAAGCTTAGCTTACCACCCAGGGTTGTTGTGAGAATAAAATGGAGAGGGAGGGAGATGATAAATGCAGATTGGGTTCCTTGGAGGAAAGGCAAGAGATAAATGTAACAAAGAAATGATAAAAATAAGTTAAAATACATCTGGGAAATTTTTAGGCACCTCCCCAAATATTGACACAGTTTCTGGTAACATGAAAGATCAGTTATATCGGTGTTTAACTGTGCTTTTTATGTGAAATATGATTGGTTTAAAAATTAAAATACTGCAGTGATTGGATTATTTTACTTAAAGCAAGTTGACTGTGGTATTTTGAGTACTGGAGACAGCCTGGGGATTTGGGTTCCTGTGGTTCTGCTATTTTGTAGTCTAGAAAAGGGAAAGGGATATCTTTAGACATAAGCTTTCATGTGTTTCTTATATATCTATCTATTATCCTTCCATCCTTCAGGTAACCCTAAAGGTGCTATGCTGACACATGGGAATGTGGTTGCTGATTTTTCAGGTTTTTTGAAAGTGACAGAGGTGAATATTTTATTTATTTGTACAGCAAACATTGACAACAGACTGAGTTGTATAAATTAATTTGATGTCGAAACACAGGATGTAAAATAATCTCCTCTGTGAGATTCAGAAACAATCAGATAAACCAAAATAATTCAAGTGGTCTCTCACAGTAGCATTGGTCTATAACCATAGGGACCCAAAGACACACATTTTTCTACCCAGAAAGGATTTTAAAATTTAATTACTCATCTAAAAGAGGATGACATCCCAACTTGAAGCTAATGGGCTGGATCCAGACTTGGTTATGCTTAGAGTAGGTGCACTGAAATCAATGGGGGCAAATGAGTCAGGAATAATTCAGGTCCCTCTGATTTCAAGGAGACTGCTGGTTTCAAGGGATGTGGCTAAGTCTGGATTCAAGCCAATGTTTGAAACATTTTGGAACATTCCCAAATCAGGTTTGCAACCACAGGCATTAAATATTTAGGACATCAGCTTCAAAATCAGGTAACAGTCATGATTACCTCAAATGGGTCAGGCAACATTGAATAGTACTCTTCCTATAATATGCTCCATCTACTGGGCTGGGAATGGCTCTTTTCTCCTTTTATTGCTGTGCGCCAGACACAGTATATCTAAATGACTTTTCTACAGTAAAGCAGTATCAGCCTTTATTTATCCTTAAAGGTCAATCATGTGCGATGTCCCCTGGTAGTCCTTTGCACTATAACTACAATTATAGCTGCATTCTACCTTCATTAAATGTAGGTCCCATTCACTACCATCATACATGTTAATTATTTATTCTGAGATGTCTACATGGATGACTATAATCCCATTTAAATCTAAAATATAAGGAATTCCTCCCCAGGTTGAGACTGCAATGTAACAGTCAAATGGGAGCATTTCTGCTCCATGATTTCTCTTGATTTCGAACTGAAATAATATAATGCTTTGGGAGGTTGCAAGAGAACATAGAATCAAGCCCAGGACCAAATTATAAATCATGACTGATCAAGGGAACTCCTAACCCCATTTGTTTTATCTAAGCTTGCTAGTACTAAGGGCAGAATTACCTACCTTTTAATTCCTTTCCTCCAACACCCATTTTCTTCCACAAGTGTTCAGTCCCACTGATTCTATTGGACAAGTGGGATGCATTAATTAAAGGAAGCCACAGCCAAAAAAATAAAATAAAATAAAATAAAATCTGCCCTGTCTTATACAGATCTTTGGTCCACTTAGCTCAATATCCTCTACACCAAGAGTAAGTAATCTGGTGCCTTGCAGATGTTAACATGACCAGTGGTCAAGAATTATGAGAGTTATAGTCCAAAACATCTGGAGAGCACCAGAGTCACCTACCTCTGTGCTCTACTAACTAGCAGTAGCGGGAACTAGTAACATTGTAATCTGGTCTTCTGATCTTAATCTCCTGACTGCCCATTTATGCTAAAATAAGCACAGATTATTACGATATCAGGTTCGAACACTTGCAGCAGGAGAGGGCTGCTTTTTGCTGGCAAAACTTTGCATTCCAAGGGTACCAGGTTCAGCCCCTGACATGTCCAGCTGAGGCTGGTCAAGCCTTCTGTCTGAGAGGCCAGAGAACCACTGCTGGTCAATGCAGACCAAAGGCCTAACTTGCTTTAAGGCAGCTTGCTGTGTTCCTTATCCCTGGGGATGTAAGCACTCTGCTTTGTTGCTGAGGAAGTGGGCACTCCTTACATCAAAGAGATGTGTCTTACTTTGGAACTAAGAGAAGTGTCAAGGACAGCCAACACAGTGTTCTCTGGGTGGATGTTTTTATCTGGCAGCTCTAGCTCTTTGGAAGAAGAGCGTATTCATGCCCAGAACACACATGCTCTGTGTGGTGGAGGGAGCTCCCTGAAAACATCTTTGTGTTCTTCATCACTCCTGCTAACATAGTTCCATTGGTGTTGTGGCCTAACACATTACTTCAAAAACTGTTCTCTTTCTCGCTTAATAATCTTTACCCCTTTGCTCCTGTTAGTGCCATTTTTCTTTTTTATTGTTTTATGACTTTCTTGTTGTGTCTTCCTGTCAGTGTTTCTTTCCTTTCTGTCTCCCATGCCCTTCATCTGCAGAAAGTGATATTTCCGAAACAGGACGATGTGCTCATCTCCTTCCTGCCTTTGGCTCACATGTTTGAAAGAGTGATACAGGTAAGAAATCTGTCTAGACTGACCTGAGCCTTGCGGGGCTCCTTGTTGTGTTTTTTTTTCCAGAGTCAGTGGTCTCCTACATATGAGGATGTACACATTTCCTATTTGCCTTTAGCACACATGTTTGAGAGAATGGTACAGGTAAGGTCTTAGAGTCAGTGGAAGTCAACTTTCCCCTCTGATGATCAGTAAATTTATGAATTAACAGTGGGCTGATTCAGATGTACTGTCGAACCATAGTTTAACATTAGAATATGGGCATCACTCCACATTCACAGTTTCCTTCTCCACCCTGTGATAAGGTTGGAAGAAGGAGTTAGAAAGCTTTTGCTTCTGTTTTAGGCCTTGGCATGTTATTTAACCTGAACAAATTATGGTTAGTGGAAATAAGCTGACTTCAAACCATAGTTTATGAAGCTGGCTTGTCTTCACTTAGCACAGATAAGATTGGGCACAATTAAGGTTTTGGACAATATGATAAATTTCATTGTATCTAATATTAGAGCAGGGGCCTTCAATCTTGTGCTGTTGCCAGAGGAGTAGAGGGGAAGGGACGGCTAGGCACATTCTAAGCATGAATTTAGCATTAAATCCACACTCTTCCAGTAAGTCTTTTTTGAAAAACAAAATCACTTGTACTCAAGAAGTATGATGCAGTTGTTTCTCCACTCAGGAAGGCAAATTTTCAAGTTCGGACCTTGTAACATAAAACATTCCAGTTTATCATCTATGCTTAACACTGATACTAGGCATCTACCTGTCAAATACTGTCTTTCTGAACTGCTACAGCCAGAGGAAGCTCGTGCTAGCTTCTGTGTGGCCCACAAGATGTTGCATATCTGCTCTAAAACTAGTACTAAAATTTCTAATGAAATTAAATAATATAAGCAAATGTCTAAATAATTCCCTACTTATGGGAATTACAGTACTGTACGTTTTAGGGCTACAGGTAGTTCTCACATTGTACAAAGCACTTGGATTATGGCCTGGACTGTTAGATTAGGCCTGTTTCTGAAATGTTGTTTTATAACAGGCATATGAAGCAAAGAGAGATTCATCAAATAATACAGTAATTGTGCACATGCAGCTTTTTAGGCAAAATAGCATTCCCAATTTGAGAATACTACTTGGATTTTTCTACAAACATTTCCTATTGAATTTCAAGAGATAATGCCTGGCCTTTATGCTTCTGCCTTCCACAAGCATTAGTATAGGAAACAGCCCTGTAGACCTCATACGTGAAAATAACACTTGATAATGCATAAAGATCTGCATCCAGAAATCATGGATGTATTTCAAGTACATTTCCTTCTGATGGGTTTTTTTCACCAGACATCTTGCTGGATGTCTGGTGAAAAAAGCTACCCCAGCTGAGCATGTATGTGAATTAATGTAATTGATGAGCTATGCAATAGGTGGCAGAGACAGTAGCAATTTACACAACCACAGGGGCACTTTTAGCAGGTACCATACATAGATTACAAATGGATACTTTGGGGAGGACAGGACTGTTTACAGAAGGAAGAAATTGCGTGAACTGTCCCATGATACTGCTGAAATCCAAAAGAGTCTTTCAGAAACACCCGAATCCTTAAGAGAGCACCCTTTAAATGGGCAACAGAAATTGGGGTTCTGTTACAGAAATTAATTTTTCCTTTGCTTTTCCTATCACAGTCTGTAGTGTATTGCCATGGGGGCCGAATTGGGTTCTTCCAAGGGGACATTCGCCTGTTATCTGATGATATGAAAGCTCTCCGTCCAACCATCTTTCCTGTTGTGCCAAGACTGCTGAATAGGATGTATGACAAGGTAAGTTTAACATACCTAGCAGGAATGAAAAGAATCAGTGGTGATTACTGCACTGGTATTGAACTTCCTTGCTTCTTGCATTCTTCTTGCTTGTGAAATCCCTTGGTTGCTGCTATTTGCCGAAAGTCAGTAATAATCTACTTGTTTTGTGTGTTACATCTGAAATGTAAAACTCACAGATAAACTGATGTTCATGTATTTCATATAGACAGTAAAACTTGTATAACCTTTGAGTTAATAAAGGATATTCCATACTATATCTAGAAATGGATTGATCAGATATGAAATAATAAGATTTGGCACAGGGGCTCAGGCAACGTGGGTGCGGGGGAGGAACCAATTAATTTGGGAAGACCAAGCGCTTTGGAATGGCTTGCATCAAGAAAGCACCCTGGTCTGTGTCATCTGGCAGCTTTGATCAAGGCTCAGGTCTCCGTGTGGCAAAGCAGTGCCTTGTTTGTAGAGGACGAGGCACAATATGGGTGATGTCTCCATGGTGTGCCGGCTGTCACTATTGATAGACTCGTAAACTTTCTGTTCATGTATAATGTGGGGATGTTGGTGACCGACATTGTGAAAAGTGTAAAGTGGCAGAGATTGGGAGAACCTGCTTTGTTGTTGTTTTATCTTTTTATTCTAATAAGTAGTGTGGTGTTGACTTTTTATCCTGCTCTTCAACCTCAACCAAAAAGCCTGCTGGAGTAGCTTACAGCTAATGAATCAGACAAGACAGTGGAGGGTAGGGAGGAGGAACAATGGGGTGTTTTAGCAGTGTTGCTGGGATGGGTTTGCTTTCCTGATGCCTCTCCCTCTGTTATGTCTGCTGGGATGGCTATTGCTGGTGACAACTGAGCAGTGTGGAAGGCTTCGTGAGAGAGAGTCCAGCAAGGCTAGCAGAATGGTCCCACTTTCCCTCTCATGACTACATTGCATTGCCAGTGAAACATAGAAACATAGCGAGTCAGAAGGGGCCTGCTGGGTCACCTGCTCTGATCCCTGGCTCCAGCTGGCTCCGCTTGTGTAATACCCAATATGTGGTTGTCCACTGCTGGGTACTCAGCGTTAGCGACACTATAGGACTGGCCACATGGCAGTATGGCTGAGTATAGATTTTGGAGTAGGAAAGGGAACATATGAATCAACAATAAACTGCAGTAATCTAATCTGCATGACGTCTGATGCTACTTTTTGTATTTTTTGGCAGTATTTATAAAACAGCTTTTGATGAATATTAGCTTGGTTTGATTGGGAAATTTGGGATGATTGT
The DNA here is from genome assembly GCF_004798865.1 of Varanus komodoensis. Classification (NCBI taxonomy): domain Eukaryota; kingdom Metazoa; phylum Chordata; class Lepidosauria; order Squamata; family Varanidae; genus Varanus; species Varanus komodoensis. The sequence goes on from NW_025336480.1 coordinate 9,348,790, forward strand.
CGCAAAAGAAAACATTAATAAAAATAAAGACCAGCCACAATTAGCTCATTAAAGAACTAGAAACTTCTTTGCAGTTACCAGATGTTTTTATTCTGTTGCCATGATATCCCAAAGAACTCTGTATAGCTGTGCCAAGTTAATTAGACAATGGAAGCCTTCAGGCTACCTTAATCTCTATATTTCAGCAATTTTGTTTTCTTAGTTCCTTTTCCCTCAGGAGGGAAGAAAACAAAAAGCATAGCACAAAATGAATTGCATCAGAATAGCTTTTGTTAAGTTTTAGCACTGGTATATTTATGATTAATTCAAACAATTAGTTATCCTGCTGGCATTTGTGAAGCCATGTCTGCTTTAGCCAGTGATAAATTTGGTCATTCTGTTCTATCCACATAATATTTTCAGTCTGACCCCTCCCTGCCATTCTGTTTTCCCTTAGGTTTTCAGCCAAGCAGACACCCCTGTGAAGCGCTGGCTTCTGGAATTCGCTGCCAAGCGTAAAAAGGCGGAAGTTCAAAGTGGGATCATAAGAAATGACAGTTTGTGGGATAGGTTATTCTTTAACAAAATACAGGTAAGGATCTGGAAATTTGAAATCAGTCTGCAAAGACTGATTCTAGTATGAATAACTCAAACTGGCTTTATACATCTGTCTAGCCACCTTTGTAAGAGGTGGGAGTTGCTAGGCTAATGTCCAGACCAATTTATTTTCCCCAACATAGCCTCAGAAAGCATCTTTTAAAGACTGCTTGGGTTTGAGGGGTAATTGCTGATGGATGTTTCCTGTGCATGGGATGAGCTTTCCCCCCCTCATATCAGTTTTTACAAGGGAGTCCTTTGAATGCAGCTCCTGTACAATTGAATGGAGTTGACACATGGAGTAAGAGAATCCCCTGCATGGGGTGGGAGTTTGCAGGGTATTTTGGGGAGTAGCCCTTTAGAAGCTCCAGAGTTCTTCTCTGACTCAGATTAAAATCCAGATTGGAGGAAGCTTCTCTTACCACTCTGCTTTGAAGTGTGGAAGGTTTGAGGCAAACATTATCATGCTCTCAGAGCAAATTCCCAGGACTGAGCCCCAAGACAGAACTTTATACAGCAAAATGAAGTGAACTGCTTCAGGCAGCACAGGTTTGGGGTAGGGAGTGGAACAGATGAAGGTGGCTGAATAGTGAGTGCCTCAAGATCAAATGTTATTCCCAGCCTGATGAGGAGTACCATTTGGGCCTTCTTCAAGCAGTGCTTCAGAGACTTTTGATGTAATTTTGATGGCGCGCCTGTAAAATATTTGTGTAGGGCTATTATCTATTTGTCATGGCATGACATGCTAGAGTACTTCTCTCTGTGATTGGAGGTGGGCCTCATTTACTTACATGGGGTGCACTGTCAAGAAATTATTGCTGAGGAGTGCAACTGAAGTGTTACTGGTCTTCCACTGTCTGTTACCTTTTTGTTTTTCATTCAAGCTTGCAAGAACATAAGCTGTGGATCTCACAGAAAATGTTGTCATCAAAGTAATAACCCAGAATTATAAGAATAGAAAATTAAATGATTTAAGCAGGTATCATTCGTGTGGAATCCCTATTCTCTTAACATGACAATCCCAACAACAAGCCATGCTGACTTTCTGGTTGGCTTGTGTGTACACACTCATATAGCAGGGATGTGATTTTAATTTGCCAAGAATCCACAGAGCAAAGGGGTGTTAGATTATATGACTGTTAGGTTACTGCTAGTCCTGCAATTCCAAGATTGTCCCTCAAGTGTAATAGTCAAGGCATGGCAACGCAAGCCAGTTCAGGTTAGTAAATTTTGGTTGGACTTCTGATAAGACCAGTTACAAAGCTGGTGGCTCTGTAACTGCTGTCAGATAGGTTTAAAACATTCTTGCCCTCTCACCTGCTGAGATGAAATTTTCAATCCACCAAATGCTGCTAAGCCCAAGCAGTTTTCAAGAAGCTTGAATGAAGAAAAGTCTGATGAATCTCCACACTAATATATAACAATTGCATGTAGATAAAATGAGATAAGTTGTCAAGGAACAAATGAAAGCAAGACTGTCAGGGATAGCTGGGTAAGATACGAAACTAAATAATAAAACTGTGCCTCATAAATGTACAAGTGGTAATTAATGTCAAGATATTGTATTAGACTTCCAGGTGACAACAGAGAGTAAAACAAAGGGTCCCAACAAGTAACCAAAGCAACACCAACAGATTGAGGGAATGAAAGCCAGAAAGACCTTAACAGAAATTCGAAAGAAAAGGCTGAGCGGATAATGAACAGGCATTAATTGAGGCCTTGTTCAGTAATACATGATCCAACCAATTGTGTTTCCCGGTAGAAAATGGTACACAAGAATTAGAAGAAGGCACTGAACATCCAATTTATTTGTCATAAGGGAACAAAATGCCTTATGGCCTACAATCCCTGCTGATTTAGAAAGATCCCCTGCTGTAAAATTTTAGACTATAAACCAGAGTCCTGTTTAATTTATATTGTTTTGGATGGCTTGTTTAGCCAGAGAAATTTTTCTTTGACTTGTGAACTGCTTGCCCTCATTCTGTAGTTGGCAGGATCTAAAGACTGAAATGTTTGAAGCAGGGCATGGATTCGGGATTTGGAAAAATAACCTTGGCCACCTTCTGAATTTCAAAGAGATGCATTCTCTAGTTCTGACTTGAGCAGTACAAATCAAGGGAGCTTACAATAAAATATATTGGTATGGTAATGGAATCCCCAAATCATCGGAATGAATGGGAAGATGTGTAGCATAGTTAACTACAGAGTGGAATCCAACAAGTGGAAACCTCCTGGAATTTGCTGTGGCAAGAAGAGGACTTCCTGTTTTCCCAACCCCACCATGTTGCTCTTGGTAGATTTTTCAGGGAGTGAGCATGTGTTGTTAGTGGGTGGGGGGAGTAGGGAGGTTGATTGGACCTTCTTCCATATTGTGTGCATACCAAGGACAGATGTGCTAGTGACTCTTCCCCCTCTGAAGAGTAATCTTTATCTTGTGAAGGAGAACAGAGATGGAAGGGTTAAATTCTGAAGCAGAGTCTGTAGATCTGAATGTTTGGGGGATCTAATAGGTTGACTGCCTTTGTGTGATCTCAGACGATCCTAAACATACCGTGTCACTCTGCACAACACCACTTGTCATTGTGTGCTGTTTTAACATTCTTCTAGGCAAGCCTCGGAGGCTGTGTTAGGATGATTGTCACGGGAGCTGCTCCTGCCTCCCCCACTGTCCTGGGCTTCCTCCGAGCAGCCCTGGGATGCCAGGTATGTTGCAGCTAGTCAGCTAGGCAGGTGCATGTTTTTTGATCTAAAAAAAATCTGTTCTTTTTAGAGAAAGGCACTTAAATGTCTGTTGGAGAATCCTGTAAGGACCATAATGGAAGTAGGCTCAATATATATTTAGTAAAACCTTATCAAGATGAGTTTTATATTAAACATTTCAGTCCCTTAGAAACATAATCTCAAGAGAACAAGCTAGTAACAAGGACCAAATCTGAAATTAGTGCTTGGATGTTTACCATGTTAGCAGGGAGAGCATCATTACAGACAGAACGGGCCAAATTATAAAGTGGGGGCAGGGGGAGCTAATATGTCTTCCAGCAATATCTTAGGAGAGCATCCCTAACAGCATTTGTGTTCCGAAGATAGTGCCCCCACCCCCAGCACCATTTAAATAATAACATAAAGACATTCGCTACCCTTAAATCTGCCAGTGAGCAGGCAGTGAAGCTGGCAGCATGGGCCATGCATCCACATCTTTCCTTCTGCCTTGGCTGCAGCCACTAAAATACCCTGTAGGGATGGCAGAGACCTGTCACACCAGCCTGGACTAACAATATCACTGGCCAATGTCAATAATCCAAATCTCAGTCAGTCTCCATTGTTCTTCTTGACCTGGGGTGCAGAATTTGAAAATATGCCCTCTCTCCATTCTTCCCAAGGAGTTTGTGTAATGGAGAAAATTCTTCTTTATCTCTCAGTTGTTTTTGTCATCTCCAACTTTGGGAATCAGAAGGGGTTTTGTTATACAAAGTTGCCATGTGTATTAGTCATAAGGATAGAAATGTGGCTCCTGAGCACAGTGCTGCAAAGAAAATATTGCTTGCTCCCTGGTGTTGAAGTAAAAACTAAAATTAATGTTGCAGGTTTATGAAGGCTATGGTCAAACAGAGTGTACAGCTGGCTGTACCTTCACTACTCCAGGAGACTGGACGTCAGGTACTAGATGAAAGATCTAATTACATTTTGAAGTACCAACACATTTGGTCATTTAGGCCTTGAAAGCAGCCTTGCATCAGCTAAGATGCGATGTGGGCGCATGGAGGAGAATTGCATGTACAATAACTGTGCATCCTTGCTGTCTTTTGATCAACATTTTCCCTGCCAAAGAGGAAAGCAGCTTTTCCAACCAATCAGTCATGTGTTTTTTCTACAGCAGGAACTAGAACTGTGACTAATGTCAGAGTGTATATTGTATAACACATGTACACTCCCTGACTGTATCTCATTTAAATTCTGTAAGCACCCATCCCTCTTTTGGAACCCAGCCTAAGTACTTATGAGAGATTGTGCTCCTGTTTGGATTTTGCGTTCCCCTTGGAATTGTCCTCGGGAACAGGGGGAGCTCATGACTATGTGCTTCTTCTCTGCACTGCAGGGACCAGTAATTTTGCCATTTCTTTTTTATTAGATAAACGATAAGCATGCATATAACTGCTTCAGCAAAGTTGCAGTAGTTATGTGACACTAATCTGATAAGTTTATCTTACTTTTTTTGGAAACACTTTAAAAAGGCACTATTTCTCCATGTAATTTGCAGGTCATGTAGGAGCACCTTTGCCCTGTAATTTAATTAAGTTGGTGGATGTTCAAGAGCTGAATTATTTTTCTTCCAAAGGAGAAGGAGAGGTAACATGTATATTATTAAATTTATTCCTGTTTCATTTATTCTTTTTTAAAACCAATTAACTACAGTGGTACCTTGGCTCACGAACTTAATCCATTCCAGGACTCTGGTTGTGGCCCAAATTGGTCGTGAGTCAAGTTAAATTTCCCCATAAGGTTCAATGTAAATAAGGTTAATTTGTTCTGTAGCTATTTTTTTACTCACAAAAAATTGAAGCAAAGTGACAAACAACAACAAAGATCCATGGCCATCCCCTCCCCCCTGCCGAGCGCAAGCACAGCTATCTCCCCGCCCTTCCAGCCCGACCACGCCTGTCATCCCTGCACGCGCCTGTGATCCTGGCGCACTGGGGTGGGGGGAGAGGGGACATGAATGTGGGCGGTGTGGGGAGAGACGGGCATGAACGTGGGCACACACGGGGGGAGACGGGTGCAATCATGCTGAGGGGCGAAATGGCTGAGATCGCGGTTGTGCTCTTGCAGGAAAGACGGGCGCAATCACGGGTGTGCCCATGCTGGAAAGACGGGCACGATCCTGGCCATCTACCCCCTGCCCCCAGCACAATCATGGCCATCTCCCCACTCGGGGGTGGGGGTGGGGAGTTGGTCACGATCGCGGCTGCCACCCAATGTGGAGTTCATGCTGAGTCAATTTTTTAATGAAATTTTTGTTTGCAACCCAATTTGGTCGTGAACTGAGGCGTTCGTGAGCCGAGGTACCACTGTATTTGTGGGGGGCAGGATCCATGGCTCCTCCAGACCAGGTGTGATGGGCAGCAAAGTAGGTTGCTCCTGGACATGATAAATCGGACAAGAAGTAGCAAGGATATCCTTGGGTACTCTAAAAGCAAAGCACGCAGGCAAGTCAGTCTTTTGGCTTCATTCTTTTGAGTACTGATGGTCGTCCCCCAGTGCCTGGTAGTAGCAGGAACAACTGGAACTGCCAGGAGCTTGGGGTTGGGGGTATGGGGTGCTTCATGGTAACTTACAGTACAATCCTGTGGTCCTCAGGAAGGCATCTGGGGGGCCATAAAATAGTGTAGATCTCCTTCTCTGTCTATAGGAAGGAAGATACACTCATGCAAGTTCTTTCTTTGGTGACTTCATTGTCTTTACTGCTCCTCCACTGGTGCCTTAGCTGCTGCCAGAAAGTCCTTGAATCTGGTGTACTCACATGTTCTTCAGACATTTTTAAAGTTATGCTCATGGGCAAGTGTTTATAAAATAAGGGTTCCTTGGGTGTCAAGAATGTTGTCCCAGTTCAGCCTCGAGGTTGAAGGTCTTCAGGATTCTTAATGTACTTTTCCCCATTTATGTGAAATCGTGACTGAATTTCACCTCCAACTTTATTAACCTCCAACTTTATCTCTCTTGCAGATCTGTGTGAAAGGTCCAAATGTTTTCAAGGGCTACCTGAAAGACGAAGAAAGAACCGCTGAAGCACTGGACAAGGATGGATGGCTTCATACAGGGGATGTTGGAAAGTGGTTGCCAGTATGTACAGAGCTGCTAACTTTTCGTGTCAGAGGAACCCTATTAAGATTGCAGTTGAAAATCTGCATCCTTGCACAGAACACTCCCACTTGGTGTACTGGGACTCAGAAGGAGTAAAGGAGTTTGGCCGTGCATTCATGAGTACAATGGCAAGCTAAGGATCCAGAACCTTAGTTCTATGAGAGTAAGGATACTGCTGCCACAGTGTATATCCTCTGCCCTGCAGTCCCTCTGCTGCACCCTCTAAATCTGCTCTGGAGGATCGGGGGACCCTTCACATGAGATTTGGAGGGTGCATGACATTGCCGGCAAGGAGCAAGGGGAGCAGTGGGGTCCAGAAATCCATCCCACCAGTGATATCCCTCTGCTGGCTGGATCCAAACCTGAAAGTAAAGGTAGCGTGATGCTAGTAAGAGCCTGTGTAATGTAATAGACTGTGTATCAGACTTGAATTGGGGAGATCAAGCTTCAAAGCCCTGGGTTCAAAATCATGGGGTGACTGGATTGGTCACTATTTTTCAGGCTAAACTGCCTCAATGGTTTGTTGCTAGCTGTTTAGAGGAAGGAAAAGATCTAAATAAGACAAAACCAGATTAATATCTGGGTTTGTGGTACTAAACACACTAACAAGCATGTAAGTCTCACGGAACATATATGGTAGGACTTTCATCCCAGGAAGCAAATACAGGACTGTGCTGAAGGCCACAAGCTGTACTCTTATTGCCAATTTAAGAAGCCAAAGACGTGACCTCAGCTTCTCCTGCCCATTAAAAGAAATTGAATTCTGCTCCACCTCAAGAGGCCTGCAACATGCTGCAGCCAAGTTGCCCCACGATTTTTCATAGACTGCTTGTTGCTGTTTTTACTCACAGAATGGTACTCTAAAAATCATCGATCGAAAGAAGCATATATTTAAATTGGCTCAGGGAGAATATATTGCACCAGAAAAAATTGAGAATATCTACATCCGCAGTGAGCCTGTCTCTCAGATTTATGTGCATGGAGATAGCTTACAGGTAACATTAATCATTCCTATATGTGTCCTGCAGTTTGGTCAAATTTTATCCCTGTTTTGTAATTTGAATGCCTCAGTCGTCACTTCCTGGGAATTCCATTTCAGAACAGGCCAGATGTAACCTTCATTTCATTTCTGGACTGAGGGTGTCTTCAGTGTTGTACCACATTGAAAATAGGATTTTGCAGAGTTGTTTAAATGTCTGAAGGAAAGTGCAGATGCAAATAGTTTGCTTCATCTTTCATGTATATGAAATCAGGGAACAGCATGCATGCATTATAATTTCATCACTTGCGGGTTCAGGATAAGGTGCATAGTGGATGTAGGCTGATGGTGAAGTGATTTGCTTAGCAGATATGTTAAAGTGCTAGAAAAGCAGTTTGCTAAATGCAACATTGCATTCTCTTACTAATGCCCAGTGATGGGATACATGGCAAGTTATCTGGATATTGTTAATCATGGACTGAGTTCTCATGTAACAGGTCACTGTGGGTCACTTGATTTGGTCACAGTTGGTTGGGACCACAATTGCATGTACTTGTTACTTCCAGCTTGCAGGCAGATTAGAAAACAGCCAAGGAACGTCCTGTTCCTGGGTGGTGTCAGTAGAAAGTGTGACCCCAAATTTCTGGGTTGTTGAAGGGGAGACATTCAAAAGTTTTAACCATGAGTTAAATTGCTGGGTTGCTTCCCCCTCAACAGACCAGAGTCACACTTGCTTGCTCCTGCATTGTCCTGGTGACATGGGTGGTTGTTATGTGCAAACTGGGCCACTGATTTGCATGTCTAGTGCTGCAGCAAGGAAATGTAAAGTCCTGGACATACGTAGTGGTCTTACAGGGGCCCCTTTGGGATGGCCTTATGTCAGCTGGAAAGCCCATAATGGACACTTTCTCTTCTCCCTCCTTCCCCACTGCCATTCCCAATTTTGCAATTGCATTCCTCGTGGGTAAGACTCAGCAAATCTGTTTGGCAACACCTATAAAAAAAAAGAAACCCTGTGTACATGTGGGTTGTTCCATTTCAGGGCTGCTATGGAATGTTCCTCAGTTGCCTAGATGCTCAACTCATTTACTTTGGAATAAGCATCATTTTGTTGCAGAGAATGATAATGTGTTTTAGAAATAACAACATGAGCATTTGTGACTCTGTACTTTCCTGGCTGGCTGCCCCCTGATTATAAGGATTTCTTTTAGAAATACTGTAATGAGATTACTGATTCTGCAGCAATTGCTGTCAGCCCCAGTGGACCATTTCAGGCCCACGCCTGCCCAGCTGGTGAAGCCAGACCTGCTGGCCACTCCACTCATCACCTGTTCCTCTCTGTGTGGATTTGGAGCGGTCCTTTCCTGTGACCCCTGGATGTCTTCCTTAAGAACTAACTCATGTGGCATCATTGCACAGATCTTGCCATGGCTGCCTGGATAGACAGGCAGATCACTTGTGTGCAGAGGCAGGGCATTTGCACACACACATGCACCCATGTTCAGATGTTGTCACTGGTCAATACTGGGGGAACTGCAGAGGAGAAATGGAAGTAATGTTTCTGCAAAACCATTTGCTTGAAAGCTGTTATCAGAAGTTACAGAACAGCATATGGCATCCTGCCCCACTCTCAGTCCCCTTCCTGCCCAGTTCCACAGATTTGTACCCACGCACAGATCTCTGGTGTTCAAGGTAAGCAGCAGCTGCCAGGCCAGTTTTGGGAAATGGGAGCAAAGGTCAACAAACATTAGCAACACTCCTCTTTAGAAGCAGGAAGAGCACGGACAAGGACAAGGACAACGAGTTGAGCATGTTATGCTGTGTCATGGATGTTTCTCCCAATTTTATCTCTTACCTTGCAGGCCTTCTTGGTAGGGATTGTTGTACCGGATACTGAAGTCATGCCAGGCTGGGCCAAGAAAAAGGGCTTTGATGGAACTTTCGCCGAGCTTTGTAAAAATGTGGTATGTTCTCTATGCACAATATGTGCATGCGCTAGAAGCATCAAGGATGTGCTGGTTTGGCAAAATTGTAAAAGAGACAGACATAAATTATGTTCTGCATTGATGGATCACAGTTTACCGGTGCACTAGAAAAGCTTTCTGGCCGAGCCTTTAAATAGCCAGAAATAAAGGTGATGGCACACTTTGAAATGCTTAAGGGCCAGATTGCATCCTATTTGTGCAGTAAGAAAAAAGAGCAGGAGTGTAGGGGTATGTAGGGTAATCTGGACAAGATCAACAGCATGTGGGAGGAGACATGACTATGTGCCATTGTTTTGCCCCAAGGCCAATATTTGTCCAATAGGACTTGTGTCTGTGTGTGTGCTGGGGGGGGGGGTGATTTTCACAGGGAAATTGAGATTGAACTCACAACCAACCTCAATTTAAGACCAAAAAGTGGCTTGTTTGGTCATATAAATGGGCCATGGACATTTATAAGTGCACTAATTAAAGTTGCTTTTAAAGTAACATGGTTAGACCCCATGTGTGTAGCTCACCGCTGTTTTAGGGGCTGGAACATCTGTTCAGAGGATTCCACTGGATAAACACAGTTGCACATTACGGAAGTAGCCAGCACAGCATCTTGAATGCTTTCCACTTTCTTTTTCAGTATTGTTCCATTGCTACATAAGAAATCCCTTGTTCACGTTTTTCTTGGTTTGAGCTGGGAATTTTAAAGCTGATGCCAAATAGTAAGATTCCTTTGCCATTGCCTAGTCTAGAGAAACTGGCAATATTCCAGAGAAAATATAGCCAAGCTGATGAAGAGAAGGTTTTAACATCTGCTGCGGATGCTCCAACACTTCATCTCCATAGCAGAAATGTTAACTTCAGTGGGAGTCGTAGTTGTAACTTAGTTGGAGAGCTAATGTAGCCATAGGAATGAAACTATATCCTTCTAGTAACCACTTCCACATTGCTGGGATGTGTGAGACTAATTCAGATGCTTGATTAAGAAGGCTGAGGAAGCAGGTATTCAGCGCTTTTTTAAAAGGTTGCAACCGCCTCAGAATAGGCAAAGCTCAGTGTGCATGGATAGCAAGCATTATATATATTCTAATGGTCATGGACACTGTCATAGCTATGGGGAGTTATGGCACTGTAGCTACTGCTTTCCGTGGAATAGCAATTACCAGTCATTTTAGAACCTCCATTTAAAAAAAATATTTTTTTGGTTTATAAATTCCTCCATACTTTCTGAAATCCCAAGTAAAGAAGCAGGAGTTAAGAAAGCTGAAAAACAGACCCATGCCAAAATAAGGATTTGAGTCCCTCTCCTGCAAGTATATACAAATTTACTTGGAAAATACAAATCCATAGAAACTTGTGCACAGTGATTCACAGGACCAAAATGCTGGTTATTATCCTACAGCAGGGACAGGGAGCCATTTTCATTTGAAGAAGTGTTACTGGCCAGAAGAGTCAGTCAGGGCCAACAGTCATTTGGGGGCTGAGCCAGAGCCAATGATAGGCAGAGACAGAACCAAAATTAGACAGCATTTGCAGTGCTACAGAACCCCTTCCCTCTCCGTGCCACCTATGCCTTCTCCATCTCCCTTGCATGCAGAAAATACAGTAAATTCAGAAAAAAGAAGGATCATTTGAATGTTGATAGGGCTATTTTTTGTTGGTAAATAGAACCAATGTGGTGTAGTGGTTAAGAGGGAGGGACTGAAATTCAGGTGATCTGGGTTCCAGTCCCCATGCACCCATGGAGCACTGAGTGACTTTGGACCACTCACTGACTCTCAGCTCAACCTACCTCACAGGGTTGTTGTTGTGGGGATAAGACAGAGGAGGAGGAAGAAAATGATGTAAGCTTGTTTGAGTTCATTGGGGGAAAGTGGGATATAAATCTAATAAATAACGAGAACTTTCTGTCTTAAATATCTCCTATGTTCTTATTTAGGAGCTGAAAAAAGCAATAATGGAAGATATGGTGCAGTTAGGAAAAGAGAGTGGACTTCATTCCTTTGAACAGGTAAAACTGAAATGCTAATAGTTTTGTTCATATCAAATGAGCCTCTTTTTTAAAAGGAATAGGTAAAGATCTTGGCATGTGTTATATAAAATCCCAAGTGCCTTTGTGATTCATTCAGTTCACTTTTATTCTGTATATGTATTTAAAAATCTCCATCTGTTTAGGAATGTATGAAATGTAATTTTAATGAAAGTCTCCTTATGATAGATAACATGATGAAACGTTTGATGTGCTGTTCCACCCACCCTAAGAACAGGACTGGAAAGATAGTCCAGGCCCTTAATTACCATTCTTATAGCTGACCTGGAAAACGCAGCTGCTATGTTTGCTCTTTGTGCAGAGACTAATCTCTTCCTGACGTATGCATGGATATTTTTGCAACAGACAAATAGAGGAAGTTTTCAAATACACAACCATCTATCACTTAAATATTACTTTTCCCACATGGATATGCACACAGACACATGGATGAGTACTCGTATTAAAACCTCCTTTAGGAAGTATCATCTTAAATGTTCTGTTGCAATTCTGTTTTTTTAAAAGTAGTTATAGCAACTATAAGTAACATTCAAATTATTAAATTTCTTATATGTGTGTCTAGATGTTGAAACATCTTGAAAATACACTATAGAAAGTCTCACAAAGCTTTTCTGAATTAATAGTTTGCCTGCATTTTTACTTTTGAAGTGAGCCAGGAAGGAATATAGAGAAATCCATCTGGTACACGTGAGCTATAGTTTGTTAACCACGCCACAATCATACGAACCGGAGCATAATCACATATGAAACGTTGCTATTACTGGTTGCTGCATCATGCATCTTAATCAAGCCATTTTTTCTCTGAACATCACAGCAATCATTCTGGAAGCGATTATAGCAGGGGTGGGTGACACAGAGCCCAAGTTGCCCAAGAACCCGGCTGCTTGCTAGCACAGTTTGGAAGCAAACCACTATGAATTCTTAGGACAGACAGGCAACTGTCTGCTTTAAGCCTCTGCAGCAGCTTGCTGCCGAATTTCAGGGATGTGGCTGTGGCAGGAAAGTGATCCATGGAAGAGTGCAGGCCAGGAGTGGAGAGTAGCCCTAAGACTCTGCAAGGCTGCTCACCTCTCAAAGCCCCTCAACTGGCCTTGCCCCACCCTGTGGTTCCTGCCAGTACCAGCCAGGTAGATATGGTTGGGCACCTGCCAAGGGCCCTCACCCCCATAGGGGACAACTAAGCAGAGTCCTCTGGGGTTGCTCCTCCTCATCACTATTGCATTCTGCTTATTTTCCTACCTCTTGCTGTAGAAGATGGTGGTGGAGAGCAGTAAGTTGCCACAGCCTGTCTGCTCTTAGCCTGGCAAGCAAATAAATGGCAGCATTGATGAGAGAGGAAGCAGAGCGATAGCAGCTGGTGCCCATGCTGGTACAACTCAGTGAGGGAGGGGGCCTGTGGAGGGCATCTCTTCTGGGGGTCATGCAAAAACTGGAGTTGGCATGGAGTCAGGCACCTCCCTTGTGCACTAAGTGCCACCCCATTTTAAGTGGAGAGTGGCACGCAAAAGGATTTGACTGGCGAACCACCCCTGCAGGAGCAGACTGAAGAGCCCTAAGCTTACCCAGATACATTTGGTTTTCTCTCTGCTGTCATCACTCAAGGGGAAGGTATGAGAAAACTAGAAAGCATGCAGAATACAACCAAGAGGAGAGAGCTAAGCCCAAGATGCTGAAAAAATGTTCTGTCCTTTAAGAATCCCAAGGGCATTTTGGCCCAATATATTATTTGCAGTCTTCTTTGGGGATTTGAAGATAGCCTTCTTAAAGAATAAACCAGTCTTGGGGTTTCTTAAAGAATAAACGATCTCTTAAAAGGATATTTTTGCAGCATGCTCTTGAGGCCAGCTCTCTCTTCTTAGATGGAGTTACTGTAGTGGCAAGCTGCCTTCTCACTGCAGGATCATCCACAGATTGGTACCACCAGATTACTTTTAACCCACTATGTTTACTATCTGTGCTAGATGCTTCACAGCTTCTGGGTGCCTCCATGGCGCATCATTGTGCTCAGGACTTGATGTGACCCAACTGAGCCATCCGATGATTGAATGGACAGTGTCCTTTTCCAGCATTTTGATCCGTTGCAGTAGCCTGTGTGGCATATACACTATGCAAGTTGTTCTCTTTCAAGAGTAACACACTCTTTAGCAATACCTATCTCTCTGAGCTTCCTTTAAGATGCTTCCAAAATAATGCCTTGAAAAACTTCTTCCTAGCAGAGAAAAATCCCTCTTTGTTACATTATTGGGCAGTGCAAAAAGTATTTCTTGATTTTAAACTCGCATTTTTCTATGTCAGTTATCTCTGCCGAAAGTGAAGAGATCTCAGCTTGCCCTAATTATGTCTTGGTTCTAGAAAATTGAGTCTTTTCATATTTGTATTTGATGCTGATATGCATTTTTAAAACCCTGTTGATTAAATATGCATTGTGCCTGCAATTAAATGATAAGTATTAAGAGACTGAATATTCACCACACTGTGTTTCTGCCTATATTGAGCAGACATTTAGAGTAAGGAAAGGTCTCTGGAACAGAGGAAATACCTGTTGAAAGAACCTGTAAACTCCAGCCTGTGCATATCTATGAGGTACCAGTAGTAGAAACTGTCCTTCCTTGCCAAATAAACATATATAGGATTGCAGCCTAAATCCACAGTAAAATTCACATTTATATTTCTTGGCTACCAGCACATGGCAATAAAACAAACAAAACCAATATAATATTGAGGGTGATAAAAACAAAATAATACAGTAAGAACACAATAAAAGCAACAAGAAACCCCAAGAAAACCAGCTATAATTTCAGAAGGAGGAGAAGGCTAATAATGTTATCAAGGTTTTCTTAAAAACTTGCAGTGATACAGCATTGTGAACACCTGGTGGCAATTTATTCCAGAAGGATGGGGTCACTACAGAGAAAGCCTTCTCTTGTATGATCACCCACCCACTTACTGCTTGCACTGGCAGGCAATTTATTTATTGTAAGCCATCCTGAGATGTTCTGTAGGGGATGGGATAGAAAAGCTTTGAATGAATGAATGAATGAATGAATGAATGAATGGGAAGGGTCCTGTCTTGCTGGTCTTAATGTACAGGCAGGTTAATATGTGTGAAGGCAGCCCTTTAAGTCATTTGGACCCAAACCATTTAAGGCTTTAAAGACTAAAATCTTTAAATTGCAGAGGATGATGATAATGTAAACTGCCTTAGATTTCTGCTTGGTGTGGGGAGAGGCAGGATATCAATATGTAAAGGCTAGCACTTTAAATTAGGTTCAGAAACACAGTTGTAGCCAGACCAGGTGGAATGGTATAGGTGCCATATGACTGAATTGTTGACCAAATAAATGGTCAGAACCCTGCTATTTGTTAGACTTGGATTATTGCACGTCTGAAGACCCAAGGAAAAACTATGAGCTATCACATCAGCTATTCTGCTTTATTGAACATGTAAGCATTTTTTCTAAATACAATATAATAGGTTTATATTATTTTTCATTTTCAGGTTAAAGGTATTTACATCCACTCTGAAATGTTCTCTGTACAAAATGGCTTGTTGACGCCTACACTAAAAGCTAAGAGACCAGAGCTGAGAGAATACTTCAAAAAGCAGATAGAAGAGCTTTATTCAAGCATCTCCATCTGACAGCACAGGAAAGTTCTTCAGAATAATGTACTCTGTAGCAATATTAGGATAATACTGAAGAGTGAAAAGGATGCCATTGAAATGAATAAGTATCTGACCTCCCATGTGAGCCTTCCGCTCTCTGAAGATACAGTCACTGATTCTTTGTCCCTCTAGTTCTAGTTCTTGCTGTAATGAATGCTCTAGAACAGGAGTGCAGAACATGTCATACTCCAGATGTTGCTGGACTACAGCTCCCATCAGCCTTAGCCAGCACAGCCAATAGTGAGAAGTTGTGGCAGTTGCAGTCCAGTGACAAATGAAGGGCCACACATTCCCTCTCCCTGCCTTAGAAGATTGCTTAAAACAAAACTGGACAACCATTAAGCTGTTTTAAGTTCTACTCCTTCCAGAAACAAATTGTTTTTACCTTACCAATTCCTTACCAACACAAAGTGGCTTAGATCTACCTATTTTGCATGACTGTCCTCTAATCTTACTGAATCTTGTTTCAGTAACCAATCTTAGTAGGGTTACCAAGGTATTTCTCTAGATGGAGACTCTTAAGTACTCTGTAGCAGCAAGAAGTTCTTGCCCTGATTGACAGGATATACCTCCTGTACACACCTTCCTTAGTAGGACACAGCCTCCTTTTCTGGTTGCTGTTGTGTGCAAACATAGCCAAGAACTCTTGACTTCAACCAAGCTCTTAAAAGTACTAGAGTCCTGCTTAGGGAGGTACCTGACAAAGACTAGTGGTCTACCTCAAATGATCTCTGATGGTCAAAGCCACAAATAAATTGGTTTCTTTGATCTAGAACTTAGAACTGGAATTGCTCGATTGTTCTTTAAATCTTTCTCTTTGTGTGTGTAAGACAGACAAAATATACCCTGAATGTATTTGTGTAATTAATTTGCACAAGAACAGAAGTAAGAATTACTAGTGGCACGTGGTAGATGAAAAGTAACCTCTAATTGTCAGCAATGCTGTGGGCCTTGAAATTCTTTGTATTTCTTGTGTCTATAATGACAAGCACTTTCTTAAGGGCCATGTTGAAGGTTTCTAAAACGTGAAATATACTGTAGATCAGGGATGGGCAAGGTCCGTGGGCTGTACTTTTTAAGGAATTTTATCGCCTTTTGTTTGGGGTGCTACAAACAAAAGAAACTTAGGAAACAGGAAGATAGTTGGAATAAATAATATTGCATAGTTTTGCTGCTTCCACTCTCCGCACTGTGTGCCCTAAGTATTTCATTCTGGCAGATTAGCTAAACCATGGAGGCTTTGAGTCCCAGCTTTCCCTTGGTGCCACTATCTAGTGAACTTCAGGACTCAGTATTCAGCAGGCTTCAAATAGCTGAAAGACTCTGCCCAGCCTCAACATACAGCAGATTAGCTGAATACAGCATCACATCTTAAGGCGTTTGAGGCTGGAATGAAGCATCTTTCTCTTCAGAACTGGCATCAACTGCTTTTCCTCCCATAACTGGCTTGTTCTCACCACCAGACCTGTGTCTCGTCCAAATCACAGTTTCTTACCCCTTCCAATCATCATCTGCCTCCTTTCAGTAAATCACACCAAGCACTTTCCACCCTTGATAGCTATTTTGCAAAGGTTAACTTAGCTGAATGAACGATGCAAAGGCAAAAAAGAGGCTTTCCCTACATCTTAAGGCTTCGTTTTTGTCTGCAGCATCAGGGCACATCTGCCTAAATGTTCATGGTTTTAGCAGGGAAACTTAGTACTCACTGCAAAGAACCTGCCTGCATCTTCATGTGGTGAAGCCTTCTCAAACCTGCTGCCCACCAGATGTTTTAAACTTCAATGCCTATCTAGCAGTGTCAGTAGTCAAAAACATCTGGATGGCTTTAGATTAACGAAGACTGAGGTAATATAGTTATTGCCAGTTCTGAAATAGTTTGAATCAAGGCTTATGAGTGGTATTGCCACAACTGTATGAGCCTTGCCATAGAACTAAATCCTCTGATAGAAGGTTATGCCTTCTCTGAAAGCATCCGTGCGCAGCAACTTGCACAGAAATAGTTTGTGATCATGTGGACAGGTGTAGCCTGTCCAACTTGGCTCAAATGTTACTTCTTCTATGGAACTTCATCCACCTGGAAGTTTTTAGAACATTTGAAATTGTCCCACTACATCAAGAAGTAATCCAGGGTTTGAGTCAACTGAACTTTGACCCATAAATATCTCCATATCATTTTACTAATTATAAGTACAAATATATTATCTCTCTCTACATAAAAATGGGAGCTAGTGTGGTATAATAGTTAAAAGTGCAGGCTGGGACTCAGGTGATCTGGGCTCTAGTCCCTACTCAGTCATGAAGCCACCTGGGTGGCTTTGAGCAAGTCACAGACTCTCAGCCTAACCTACTTCACAGTGTTGTTGTGGGGATAAGATTGAGAGTAGCAGGAGGAGAATTATGTGAGCCACTTTAGATTTTTAAAAAATGGTGAGATATAACTCAAATAAGACTGGTAGGTCAGTGAAGGCAAACTTTGCTCTTTTTTACAATAGACCCTAAAAGATTTAAGCTGAACTAAACCTTTGATCTAAATTTGCCATATAATTTTCTTAGAATGCCATAGCTGGAATTGAACATAGAAAAGTAAAACAAACAAGAGACAGTGAATCAGTGAACAAATTTTTAGGCAGAGCCTGGTTTATTGATGTCTGGTCTAAAGAAACTATTAAGGTTTCAAATGGGACTGCACATGTGATGCAGTACTTCTGGTCCATAATAGTTTCTCTGTGTTTTTCAAATGCATGTCCTGCCATCTTAATTGGCCAACTACAGAAATTTTGCCTAATGCTGGCAAGAGGTTATTCTCAAGCTTCTTTCTCTAGTCATATCAGTGCATCGTAGTAAAGAACAGTATTGGTTTTGGGCAGCCTTCCTCAATTTGGTGCTGCTGAGAACAATGAGATTTGTAGCCCAACACAGCTGGAGGGCTCCAGGTTGGGAGAGGCTGGTTTAGTATCTTAATTCTACCTTTAAACAATGGTCTGTAACTTAAATCCAAAGCTGAATACTAAGCTGCAGTATAGCAGGTGATGATAACACTTAACATTCTTTGGATAGAGAAGTATAAATGCATCATCTCCACATTATTCCTAACTAGATTGATGTATCACTCGGGAAGAACTATTTTAATGCTCATGTTCGTAGCTATAAATTCTGCAGAAAATCGGCACATACATTAAACTAGTCCACATGGTTTTGTCTGTGTGCAGTTGGCACTGACCCAAAAACACTCTCATGGCCTCATTTCCTTACACTTGAATTTGAGGTTGATGTGTATTAAACTTTACTTTTACTTAAGGCAAGCATAGGCCTATATTTGGTGTGATCCAGACAAGTACTCTTAAATTGGATTTTAATTAGAGAATCAAGAATGTTCTTAAACCTTTCTCATTCAAATGAAAAGGACTTACATTGCTTCACGATGACTGGATGATGCCTCTTTTTCTGAGTAACGAAGTTTTTGTTTTAGTTGTGCATTTCCCGCTCAAGGATCTGCAGTTTAAAGCACTGTGAGGAAAATGCCAGTAAATCTAACCTTCCCCAGTCTTGTGATTGAGTTGTGCATGCTGTTCTCTGCTCAGACATTCACACTAGGTTCTGTTCTTTGAAGCATAAAAAGGACTCAAGCTAAGACTTGGCCCCTATATCCATATTAGACTTGGAAAAATGCATACCACTGTATTTGGGCAAATGGGAGGAACACTGTAGCTTGGGGATGGATTGGTACTGGCAATCCATTTCTGATATAACTTGAAATATCTGTCCTGGATTCAAGAAGTATGTGGGATTAAGTATCTTTAAACTTTATGCACTCCTTATTGCACTATCATGGACTCTGCTTTACTCATGGCTTTATACCCCACTGTTACCATTACATGTAAGATCCTGGCAGCAGTGAATCAGATCAAGTGTATTGGAAGGCCCCATGCTCTACTCTACCTACACAGGGCAGTATCACTGGCGCCATGCCACTAGCCTAAAGGAGATCATGCTGGTAGAAATTAGGTTCTGAACTGCCCAAGAACCGTATCCACTGCAAGTTATATTGGTGCAAGTGGTTGCACAGTAGAAAGATTTGGTGGCACTCCTGTAGTAATATTTGAGGATACTTCCCATGGTTTTGTACCACTCTAATGCATCTACTCATGGGGGAAATACGCAGAATCAGAACATTGGCACTAGTGCTAATAACTCTATTCGAAAAGATGCCAGTAATATGTAATATAATGCATAGGTGTCTGTGTCTAGCACAGCCAAGATGTTATGCTGGCAGGCAGAAGCCACACACCAGTCAGCTAAAACCAGGACCAACAGCTATGAAATCCTATTCACAAGCAAGCCAGGAATACTTGGCCAGTGGAGTCAACATTTCTGACATATTTTGATTCATAACCTGGATGCTAGGGAAAAAGAGGTTAATTTGGTAACAAAATTACTGGAATTACACTGACACACATTCATCATAACAGTCAGAATTATACAGAACTGCAGTTCCTGAACTAATTAGTAAATGAAGCAGCTTGAACTACATTTCATTCTCATGATAGCAACTATGATACTTAATTTGCTCTTTCCTTCAGAAGTCCACTAAATATGGTCCTGCAGCAAAGTTTTGCAGCATGAGATTAAAATTTGCATGCTGGTTCTAAGATCTACATGAAAATTCTCAGTATTTCTATGTCCTTAAATGTGTTAAAAAAGAATTTATCCATGAACTAATATGTACATGCATGTTCATCACCTGAACTGTGCATATGTACATTGGAAAAGACTACTCTCTGAGTGAGGTAACATAGGCAGAATGAAAATTCCATCTGCAGCATTTGATCTATGTGCCACTTGCATGTGCAGTCCCATTAGGTGAAGAACATGCATGTGTGAATCTGCCATAGGACTGGACCAGGGTCTGTCTACATAAGTAATATACAGAGACCTACGTTTAACAAGAAAATTCAATTAGCTCTTCAGGTTTTAGAGAATGTGGCCTAGTTTTGCATTGTGAATAAATACTGCTAAACCAATATAGTTTTCCCCATAAAATGCCAATAATCCTATATCCTAGTAAAAAACAAACTGAACCATCAAAATGTAATCATATTTCAAAAAATAATTCTGAATTCAAATATGAACTTGCAGGGTATTCTACATGAAACAGAGGCAGGAATTTCTTTACAAATATTTTTACAGTGCATGATTGGTAATGATCAGAGTAAAATCCTGAGTTTTTGGATTTTATTGTTACTCTGTAAATCAAAAAATAGCTTCTGTCTCGTCTAATAACTTACTTGGAATGAAGCAAATTAACTTGAGGTGATAACCTTTGGTTTTCCATGTGTGAAAAGCACAAGCCAGTGATCTGTATGTAAATAAACTTCTATGACATGAATGTAAACTTTAAGAGAATATACTATTTTTGCATGGAATCCGACAACATAAAAGATGTGCTGATGTCTCACTAAAGGTATAGATTTGTTTTATTTAGAGATGGCTGCTACATTAGTTGCACATTGTTTTCTCCCTGTTTTGTATAATGTAAACAAACCTGTGCTGAAAACATGATTTTGGTTGCTTTATAGAAATCACCCAAATGAGGGTTGGAATGGCCAACATACTGTCACTATTTAAGTACCAGCTTGTCCAGTGTATTGGTGCCTCAAGTTTGAAGTCCCGATGCAGCCCTTTCCCATCCCCCCCTGAACTAGTGTACCCACCACCACTGCTGCTGTTGGAGAATTTTGCCTGACAACTCATTTTCCCATAAAAGCTGCTGCACCATTATTGCTGCTGCTGCTGCTCTGCAAAGTAAGATGAAATGCGCAAGTTGTCAGTTTAATAATTACTTTGATTTTTGATGTAGAAAGGATATCAGCTTAAACTTAAAGCAATAGACTGGACAAATTTTGTCTGACTGAGAATTGAATTGTTTTGATGGGATTATAGCTGATGAGATTTTTGCACTTTTATGAGTATGTTTAAACATTGATGTCACATGCTATATTTGTGAATTGATCCTTGACACCTTCCTTTCCTATATCCCCTTTTCTTTCTTATTGTATCTTTTGAACATAAATTTTAAAAGATTTGGGGGAGGGGGAAAGAAAGGATATCAGCAACAAATGGAAGACAGTTCTTGGATCCAACTTTTTGTCTTCCAAAAGCAAAGTTTACATACCAGCAGTACTTTTTTCCCCACAAGCTGTCTAATAAAAGCAGTTAAATCATTGAGGATTTGATCTTGATAATCCTCGGTTTGCCTTGAATATGTAAATATGGCGTGTCCAAATTTTAACCCCAGTAACTCCATAAGTAAGGGAACTTATTTAGAGGAAGAACTGATGGTGGTAGGGTTGCCAGGTAATGAAGGTGGGGCTACACAACATCACGAAACACATTACATGCCATACATTGAAACCAGACAAGACTGCAGGGCTACCTTTGGCCACTTGGGAGAAGATAGAAAAATTAAAGGCTGGGGAGAAACAAAACCAAATCTCAGGAATATAGAGCCAGCTAATGCTGCCCATGCTGGAGAAAAAGGATTAGCATGGAATCATGGATTGATGGTTATTTCTGTGGATCAATGGAAACACTTCATTATAGTTACTATTGGTAGAAATTAACTGTGTTATCCTACTGAAATAGGGAGGAAAATCTGTTTGGTGGGGCAATAAACATACTCATGTTTTTCTATTATAGTATCTCCTTTAATGAAGGACCATACAGATCAATCAAGTAGAGAAACTAGTAGTGTAGACCAAAATCGGCTCCTGCTAAAGTGAATTTCATTTCTGAAGAAACTTTTCTGTATGAGCTCATATGTGGATATGTGCCCATTGTTCCATTTGTATATGTAAGTTCTAATACCTCCTTAAAACTTCCAGGTTTTCTGGAAAATGGTAGTCATTGATTAAAGCGCCAATGAAGGATAGTGTCAGCAAGAAATCTGTGTACTAAATATAATTTTACCATGATCAAAAGTCTTGTGGGAACAGGAATGGGCAGCAATATTTGGCATGAACAATTACTAGAAAAGTCAAGATAGGCCGAACAATGCTAAAATGCAGTGGGGGAAGTTCTGCAGCAGAGCTGTTTCCCAGATGGCTTATCTGTTAGCACCACCTCCTGCCACTCTTAAAATCAGTGGGTGGTGAAGTATCCATGCCAGCTCAAGGTTGGAATAGGTTAGGAGCATGAGGAGTCTTTGCATCAAGCAGATCTGTGGCCACCCAAGAACTCACTGTTTTGGCCTCTTACCATCACAGTGATAGAGCTTTCTGTGTGGCCTCTGGTGGACCATCCCACCGGCAGAGAAGGTCTTCCCCACCCAGTGTCATTCAGTAGTCCTCTGCATTTGGGATCACACTCCAGGTACCTATATCCAATTATACAATAGCTCAATGCTGTTTTTAAAGGACTGCATGTTCCATGTATTACAACAGGAACCAATTTAGGCCTCTTCAAGTAAAAGCTTTTTTTTTTTTTGCATTTCCATGGGATATACATACAAGTAGGTTTTTGGTCTTTTTTATTATTGAAATGTATATGGGGAGAAAGGTTTAGGTCATAAACTAAAGCCCCATGGGGCTTACTTCTGAGTATCCTTATACAAGAACACATTGTTAGACTGTGAACTTGATCCATGATTTAAACAAAAAAAAAAAAAAGCAATAAATAGCCTGCTTGTAGAGTGTCCAATTGCAAAGGATAGCAGGGTTCCTCTCTTTAGTACTTTTGTAATAGAGGAAATTTCAGCTAGCACAACTTTAATTCTGCATGAACATGGCAAAACATCATCTACAGAAATATTAAAAGGTACAGAAATCCTGCATACTTTTGCATCTGGTCACACTATCTGTCTTCTTTAGGAAAGAAAAAAGAAATCCTGTGTATATCAGCCACAACCAAGGTTCCCCATTCAGGATTTTTTTTCTGTGAGACAACAGCACTTCTGTGCAGCCTTCACATCCTGTTTGTCATGCAATAGAGCAATGTCCCTGCATCCAAATAAGAGCAACACAGCAAAGTAGCAGAGAAAACAGCCAGTGTTTCCTACATATTGCTTATTCTATTTTCAACTAAAGAAAAGTGAAGGGATAAAATACAATGACCTATACATATGTGTTTAAAAAAGATCTTAACTGTAATTAAAGAAGTTTTTCAGTTTTGGTATATCTGCATGTATATCTTAAAAAATACAGAGAGGAAAGTGTGGGATTTTTGTTTTGTAAAGAACTGGCAAAATGTCAAGTTTCTCAAACTTGTTAATATTCCTCTTGACTGACAAATAAAATATTTTATAAAATCCTGTTTTATTCCAATGTACTGTCTGTGTAATTCAGAAATAAGTGCCTTTAGTACATCATGCTGATTTGGTTTTGTTTTGTTCTTTTTAATAACCAGAGATATACTGGAATGGAGAACATTTCAGAAATGTTCAATGAACTTACTTGATAATAATGCATTTTATGATCACTGCAGAGAATGCAAATGGGTGGGGGGCAGAGTGAGGGGCTATCCCAGGCAGCAAATACCGGCAAGAGTATGCAGCTTCGAGATGCTAGAAGGCAGAGATGCCCATGTAACAGCTTTCCCTGCTGCCCTCAGGTGTGGTGGAAGATTGGTGCCCAATCTTCAGTGTAGAAGTAAGATTTGACTGCCAATCCAGTAAGCTTTTGTGTGTGGACTGAGAGGAAGGGCACCTTCTTGTCTTCTTTCACTGTATTGGGCCAGCTCTAGAAAAAGAACAAAGTGTCACTCCGTTGCTTTTCCAAGATTTTCTGCATCCCTAAAGTGCAAATTTCTTAAATCTGGTATTTGATTATCTTTTGCATTTTTCTCTCAAGCTTCTGGAGTTTATTGACAAAACACAAAATTAAAACATACTTTGTATGTTTAATAAAACTTCCGGGACTTTCATCATTCCTCCAGCTAGTTGGGGAATTCTGGGAGTTGGAAGACCTTTTTCAGTCCAAATCAGGATCACACCCTAACAGATTCTTCCATTACTCAGTACTGGTGTCACCTGGTCTGCTCATTTGTGGTGCTGCTATTTTCTTAACACCAAAGGGCTCATCCAGCATTTTCATGGGTACAAAGTTAAAGTCATCTGGGATGGGTTATCCTCTTAAGGCCCTTAGATATTCCAGTACATCTTTAATAGCCTCAGCATAAAGGGCTGTCTCAACCTGGTGCTGAAAAGATGCCAAGGTTGGCACCAGGCTGTCCTGAGTGGGGAGGTCATTGCATTGATGGGAGTGGGACTAGGATGGAAAATACTATTATGGAAGAAAAATGTTAGTAAGTTTTGAGCCACTGCTCAGAACATTACCAAAACATGATTGCCTTTCTTGAGGCACATCAGTAGTTTTTACCATAATTTGACAGAAATAAATAATACATCAAAGTGCAGTCAAAGAAGTAAAGGTGTCCATCAACCGCACTTTTTCACTTGCTGTAACTATGGCGATTTTTATTGGATTGGTTTAAAATTGGGCACATTTATGGAGCACATCAAATAGTTCATGAATGCCAAGGTCATATCTCAATTGATGTCACTGTTACAAGCAAGAGATGCTCACAAATTACAAAACATAATATTGTGACACTCTTGTGTCCATTTTTTAAAAATACGTTATTCTCACAATGGAAACCTCCAACTATTTGGTTCGCTATTTTTTTTTTTTTAAGTGCATGTCAACCTCATTGCCTTTATTTAGGTTCACTGCCCAGTGCCATGGAAACCGGAACCAGGTGAGATGAGCTTTCATCAGCATGACTGGGCGGCCAAACTGGAAATTGAGGAAGATGAACCACAATTTTCAACAGATACTTCAGAGCGCCCCCTACTGATCAAACCGAGCTTTCATCTCTCGGTTTCGGCCAAAAAAATTTAAAACCACACACTACATGTCACAATACATGCGTTTTCCGTTAATCCCAGCCTAGTGCTTGATGTTCTTGACAATCAAGAGCTAGTAGAAGAACAAACCCACTGGTTTCATTAGCGCCCCGTCAAATATGGAATACGATGACCGAAGAACTGCTTTTTTAAAGCCCCAGGACGATCTTCTATAATTAAATTACCAGAAATCATGAAATCAAAACCCAAAAGTTTACCGTCCTTTGAAAAAATGTTCAGTGAAACTGCGCAAGACTCTGCTGCAGAACACAGAGAGAGATCGCTTCGGCTAATGGGCTCGACTGTAATAAATAAAATACGCGTCTGTCTACACACACGCACTATCAGCATATAGTAAAGGAAACGCCCGATTTCTACCAGCGAGCAGCTAACCACGGAGAGCGTGCGTGATGCAGCGGTTAGGGTTAGCCTGACTTCGGGAGATGCGGGTTCCTCTCCCCAGTCGAGCATAAGCTCGCAGGGAGACTTCAGCCCAGTCGCCGGACGCACCTTACAGAGTGGTTCTTGTGAGGATCAAATGGAGCCGCACCTAGTAAGCCTCCTGGGCTCCTTGCAAAAGGAAGCAAGGCGGGCTATGAACGTATCGTTATAACACTGCATAGAATTACTGTATAACATTAGCTTATAAGGGAGCTCAGAAACATAAAATATATTTCAGTAGATCTGTCGCGCTGCCACGCTAAGCAGGAGACGCGTTAAAGACACTCCACTACCGTTGCCAATCCTGCCCTTCCCCGCCTGTTTCAGAAGAGGGCGGGGCGAGCTGGCGGTCGGTGGGATGGTCTCCTGGATCGCGCAAAGCGATTCTGAACATTGATTGGGTGGTGGCGCTGCCTATTAGAACACCGCTGAATCATCCGCTTCCAACAGTCACCTGGGGGCGGTTCCGTTTGTTGCGGGGCGCGAGGGAGCGAGCGAGCGCTGCGGGCGGCGTGTGGGCGTCGAGGGCTGGGCTGCTGCGGGAGGGAGTCCTCTAGGAAATGTGGGTGGCAGCTCGCCCAGCCACGCGCAGTTGCAGTTACCAGCTTCACTTGCAGCCTTTGCTAAATAAGTTTCCGAAGCCAGGCGAAAGCTTGAACGTAATGGAATTGGCAAGGGAGGGTAACTTGCTTCAGTTTTAGTCAAGTAGAACGAATAGGGCTCTTTCATCGCCCATGTGTATGTAATTAACGTGGGTGTGGATCAGGTTCAGCGAATTGCAGTTGGGTTTGACTCCTGGAGTCTTTTTTTGAGGGGAGGGATTCTATTAAGTTTCTGTACGGCCCGTTAGCTAAAGCTGTTTGGGCAGTTTGCGATAATTTAAACCATAAAACACAACATGTTTGAAAGTAATATAAAAGATTAAAGTTGCAGTATAAAATGAAGATTTTAGCTTTTCCACACACGTGATGATTCTTTTTTGCTGCTTCTATTCGTACTCTTTCAGGATCGGGTGAAGTAACCAATACCGGTTTCAATTTCTGATGCTGGGGGAGGGGGTGTTAGCTGATATTTGATGCTAACTTTTGGGTGTCTGCCCCCATAATAGCCTTAGAGTACAATATGGTGCATTTCTACTCAGAAGTAAGCCGTAGCGAACTCACTAAAATGGGATCAGGTGGGCTTAATCCCACAGTTTGGACTACATAGGCATGGGATTGTAGCCTTCAATTGGTTTACTAATAACTTCCTAGAATGTTACGTAGTGTAGACCTGTATCCTTGAGAAGAACAACCTGTAAAACTTGTTTCTGTTCAGTGGATCTACTGCTGAGTAGCTGTAATTCATTTGCAGGTTTGCTCCAATTATTTCATTTCTGTAAGGTGAGCTGAGTTAGGTTGTGCTTTATTTGTTGTTTGCTTGGGGTTTGATTCTCTTAGACCAGCATTTCTTAGCTGGGTGCCCTCCTTTCATCCCCAAGCACAATGACCAAGGGTCAGGAATACTGGGAACTGTAGTCCTAAAACTTCTGAAGGGCACAGACCAAACTCATCTTGCATTCTTTCTGTTTCCTCTTTATCCTACAGTAGGCAGAGTTACTGTAGAGGGAGAGAAGGCAAACAAAGATGGACTGGATGAAACTGCATGCTTATTCCAGGAAGAGGCAGACTCAAAAAAATGTTCGCTGTCCTTCTCCTGTGCCAGGCGTGGCAGCATCTGTCACTATGGGCCGAAGGCATTCTAAAGCCAAAGGACCGCAGCCATGCCAAGTTCTGCTTTCCAAGCCTGGATGTAAACCTGTCAGAAGTAATTGTTTGTGTTTTACTCAGCTAGCTTGGCTTTCCCTGCTAATTCCATGTGTGTCTTGATTAAATGTTGGATTTGTTAGGTCTTTGCACATGGGTAAAAATGGATCTATCCTACACAGTACTATGTGGCAACTGTAGGGATGAGAAAGTAGGCCTAATAGAGGCAAAATAATAAAGTGCTAAATTTGTGCAATGGATAGTGGAAAAGAGAGTGGGGTGTTCATAACTCTGTATTTATTTGATTATTTATGAGAGTCTTATACTGTTCCCTGACAAGATTCTTTCATGGTTCAGCAATAAAAAGAAAAAAAACAGGAATAAAAGAGAAACAAGAAGCTGATTGGAGGGAGATTCCAGATAAATAAAAGGACGTGCTTCTTCACAATTCATAATTAAACAGTGGAATCAACTGCTACAGAAAGTAGTGATGGCCACCATTTTTGGATGCCTTTAAAAGGGAGTTAGACAAATCTGTGGAGGAGAAGGCTCCTTGTGGCTACTAGCCTCATAGCCTGTGTTCTGCCTCCTTTAAAAGAAGCAGTATGTTGGTGTCCACTAGTGGCTGAGAAGATCATAATTGAAAGATCCTCTGTGCATCTGGTTTGCCCTCATGTGAACATGGTGCAGGATAGGGTACACTGTTTGTCTGATCCCGCATGGCGTTTCTTGCTTATTTAACCTCTACTGCCCAGTAGCTGAAGCTCTCTGGGTGGTTTAAAATAATCAATTAAAACATGCTCTAAAATGCACCAAAATATATCACAATATAATTTCTTATGTTCATAACAGAACAGAATAGTAGGATATTTAAAATCAGATTATGCTAATAACATGGTGGCTGGTCAGTCAGGGAAGATGAATGTTCAAACTTCTTTTTAAAACGTGCATTTAGAGGCAGATAAATTTCTCATTTCCCGTGATGTGTTGTAGAAAGCTCCTTCATGTTTGGATAGCATGGGATGGGCTTATATCAGGGATGTTGAATCTCTTTCACCCTGGAGGCTCAATTTCATTTTGGGGAAGCTCAGTAGTGGGCAAGGTCAGAGACAAAAGGGCCAAAAATTTCAACATGTTTTAGCTTAAAGCTGTTAATGGCGATAACCAAACCTTAGATAAGGCATTGCCCCTTTTAGGATGGGAGAAATGTGCAAAAGCTAGAAAACCATGAAGTGATCCAGGGAAGGAGGGCTGGATGTGACCCTCAGGTTCTGCATCTCTGCGCTGCATGGTCCAGTGAGGCAGAACATGCTCTTTGTATGTAGTTTCTGATCCCTGAGATTTTCAGAGAGGAACTGAGCAGCAGCTGATTAAACAGACCTCCTCCTAAGGTACTGTGTGCTGCTGCCAGTAGGAATAATTGACAGTACTGAGCTGCATGAACAAATAGCCTTATCTGGTGTAAAGCACATTCCTGGGAGTTTGGGAGGTGCATTTGTAACCTACTCCCCTCAATTGCTTCTTTGTGCATGTTTGGTATGTGACTGTCATGGTTTGGGAAGAGAAGCAATGTAGCTAAAACCTTAGCTATCCTGCATGAAGTTGATCATGGGATGTATTAAATTGTTAACATTACTGTAGACCCTGAGCAGGTTGAACATGGTCTACTTAGACTATAGTAGGGCCATGATTTAGAGAACTATAGGCCTAAACTCTTCTGTCTTTACAATTCATGGTCTGGTGCTTTTTGCAGTAGGGCAAACCACTTTCATGAATGAGAATGTCAGAATCCATGTCAGAATGCACAATGACTAGGACTGTGTGCGTTTGCATTAACATAAGGCATGCCGTCCCTGTGCACCTTGTCTTATGGCAGAAATGCAGCTTTTTTTCTTATCACTGAAGAACTGAAATTTGGTACAGGCAACTGTGGCAGGGAAAGTTGCTCAGCCCAGTCTAGGGATTAGGGCCGCAATTAGGAAACCTGTAGGCTTCCAGAAGCTGCTGTACTACACATTCTGTTAGACTCAGCCCACCTGGCCAATTGGTGAAGGATGAAGGGAGCTGAAATCCACAGCACCTAGAAGACCACTGTTTCCCCTCTCCCCTGGGAGAGCTTTGAAAAATATTTCCTCTAGAAATGGTTCATGCGTCACTTCTGTAATATTGACTCTAAAGTGGTTGTTTTCTGTACTCTTAGAGTCCTTGATTTATGCATTCTTAAGAGGTATTGGGATGGGAGAATGTTGTGCTCTGATTGTGTTTCAGCTCTAGAAACCCTTTAGCAGCAAGAATTGGGTTCCAGTTACTTAATGTGGCATATAAATATGTACTTTTACAGTCAGGACACTGATGCATAGTTGAAGACTGGCAATTGTCCCAGGGCTGCTCTTTTGGAGACTTCTCATGAAATTCAGTGTATTAAAGGAATGTATTTCTAACCATATTTGGAAGCAACCATTTTTAAGAGTTGCATGCAGGCTTCACTGAGTTGGGACACCTGTTTTTATCTGTCACCAAACATAAGTTGTCCCATTGTTCTTGGTGGGATAGAAAAGGTATTCATGCAATGAATTCTGCACTGGGTTTGCTTTGCAGGGAATACCCTTAGCATTTGATCCTTTCAAAGGGTTCCTTTGAAAATGATCATGGATAGATTCTTACCAGATGGGCTACACTTATGAAATTTTGTCTCCACATGAACAATGAAAGGAGAATGCTGCTCCTTCCACCTCAATAAAACTAGCAGGATTCAACTTATGCCGCTCCTGTAACAGCACACTGAAATTCTTTTCTTGACTATTTATGAAGTGTAATAAACTAATTTGCCAGAAGGGGGAGCATTTCTCCTTTGGAAGATGCAGTAAACTTGCTTGGGACTTTTTGCATCGGGATGGCTTTGCTTCTTTTTCATACTCTGAGACAACGATGCTTATAGTAAAACCTAATGGCAAATTTCTCGAGAGAGAGTTTAATGATAGATCTCAAAGCTGTGTTAAGGCCACTGGAAAGCTGCTACCATTGTTTCTTGGAAGATCATGGTCAACCAGATCACCTCTCCATTGGTCAGAGAAGGAAGAGCTGCAGGGAGCTTGCTTTGCCTTTTTCTGCCAGAAAGAACTCAGACAAAAACGCTTCAACTTATGTCAGAATTAGCTTTTTTTCTTCTCCTTCCCAATCCCTTTTACTTTTGGATCCAGTCCTTGCACTATAAGCCTAAAGGGACAGCCTGATTATGGCTCTTCATAAGCCACTCTGAGAGCCATTTTTTGGCTAAAAATTTGGTAAAATTAATTTATGTAGTAGCAGAAGTGGCAATAATACTAGGGCATCCAAGTGATTGTGGGTGTTAGAGGGAGAGGCAGAGGATCGATTCTTAATTTTTAATGTCAAAACAAGTCCTTTGGATGTATGCAGGACTTTGACTTAGGTTCAGGTTGTAAGATAAAAGATATTAAACATGTGATTCTTTTTTGTGCATTGTGATGGTTTGAGAAAATACTCATTTTTCCATAGAGCAGTTTGGGAATACCATTGCAACAGCTTTACCAAAGATTCAAGAAACCTCTGATGTGGCCCCGATGGGTTGCCTTTCAGCTGAACAAAGGTGTAGTATAGTTGTCATTCCAAATAGTCTATTATTTGATTGAGGTGAAGGGATGGGGGGGGGAGCTATATATGATATGGCCAGTAAATGTGTACTGTATGTTTAGGCATTATTGCCAGGGTAAGACAAACTTGCCCTATTTTCAACAACATTCCTTGAGCAACAATAGTATGAGTTGCTCCTTTGGGAATCATAGGATTCATGTTGATGAATCATATTAAGCTTCAAATTAAGAGCAGTCCCCATTTGTCCAGATGACGTTCTAAATATCAGAAAAGATTTCAAATGTCTTATTGAAAATAGAGGTCCCTAATTGTGCTGTATTATCTTCTAAATAGCATTGAATTCAATTACAATGAAAACAGATGTGTGGAGAAGAATATAGATATCAGTGAAACAGACACTGTATTAAAGGTATGAATACTATTATTTAACCTCTGATCCCTTAATAAATCTGACTGTGGAAGCACAGGTGCTGGCAATAACCAGAGTTCCTTTTACCAATGTCAGTTGTAAAATCAGCTGTAACTCTATCTGGGGAAAGCGGATCTAGCTTCAGTTATGCATGCACTCGTTATAGCCAGACTGGGACTCTACTGTGTGGGACTGCCTTTGAAAACTACTTAGAAGCTTCAGCTTGTGCAGAATGCGGCTCCTAAGTCCTTGTTAGGGCTAGATGTTAGGGCTAGATCACATTACACTAATTCTGCATCAGCTGTGCTGGCTGCCAGTGTGTTTCTGGCTCTGATTAATAGCACTGGCAATGACCTTTAAAGTCCTAAATGGAGCAGGACAGGTTATTTGGATACATAAAATGCAATGCAAGTAACCTGGTCTGTCTGCATCTGTATGAACCTGTCTATGCTCTGAGATCATCTTTGCAGATCCTGCTGATTACCTCTGTTAAGCTCTGTAAAGTTGGTGGTTTCTGGATTGATGGCCACCTCAGTGGTGGTCCTTAACCCATGGAATCCCCTCCTAAGGAATATATGGTTCACCCATATATTTGTAAATGCTTTTAAGAAAGTTTCAAATACCTGTTTTCTCTGGCTTTTAATTGGAAAGTTTTTGTCTAAAATATAGCTGAAATACAGCTTCAAACATCCAACTGTAGCAAAAGTGGATGTTTGAAGCTATATTTTATTACAAGTTACGTGCTTTTTAAATGTAATGTGCTTTTATGATGTGTTTGTGACTTCAAAGTGTACAGCTTTTATGTCATATGCCATACTAGGAAACTATGGTTTTGAAAGTTGGCAAAAATTATATTAATTCTGTGGCTATTTGGGTAGCAAGGATGAAAACAAAACAAAAAACACCACTTTCCCATTCCATCCTGCCAAAATAATTGAAGTTATTTAAAAAGGTTTCCCTGTAGCCATTAATGTCAGGTACCCAACTTAACTGGTCCCATCTTGGAGAATATTTTGTTCTTTTTGGGAAATTTTAATGTTTAGCCTGTATGCTGTGGCCCTTTTTAATTGCTTTTATAGATGTGTAATTTATTATGTTTTAATTGGTTTTTAATGTGTTTTTACTTTATTGGTATGTTTTGCATTGTAAGCACCTAGGAAGGCTTCCGCAATTATAGGCAGCTTATAAATATATGTAAATAAATACAAAAGCAATAACAGAGCCTAACAGGTGACTGGGTAAGAAAATCTTTGCTTAGAAGGATTTTTTCCAGGAAGTACTGTAGGTCCAGCATCAAGGGTAGGAGTGGTTGGGCGCCTGTCAAGGGCCCACACCTCAGCTTGGGCCTAACTGCCAAGAGCCTCTTGGTCTTGTTCTTTCTTTTCACCATGAAGACTCGCTTCGGCCCCACTTGTCATCTGACCCAGATGGGGTGGGGGTGACAAGGAGGAACAAGCACATGCTGTTACTTGCTCACTGACTCCCTCCCTGCCAAACAAGGGAGTGGAAGTACTGATCAGGAGAAGCAAGAGCAGCTGGGGACAATGGGAGCAGGAAGGTAGACTCACTAAAGGAGAGCTGCCTTGATAGTGCCTTGCCCAAGAGCCCTCCAAAGTCTGGAGTTGGCACTGTGGATTTTGCAGCATGAGAAGCAGAAGTTAAGGTTTCAGCCACATCAGGCTTTGTCATCTGCATCTTCATTGTTGGTTTTAGGATTCTTTGCAGTTGAACTCTGCAAGTAAAAAGAGCCCAAGAAACAGTGAAACTGCTTCAGGTGAGTGTGCTTGTGTCTACCAGGGTCAAGAAGTCTTGACTTCCAAGTATGTGCTGAATTTTTAACTGTTCTTAATTGACTAATATTTATTATTTTCAGCTGATGTATATTACCTTTGGTGATTTCTGCCAAAACATAGTAGAGAAATTGTTAAAATAAAAATGTGAATTAAAGGAAGAGACATTTAATAATAATTTTTCTGGCCTTGGTGCAAAATGCTGCCTGTTACCTTTGGGGCCCTAAATGGCTTTGTACATGCTATTTGAAGGACTGCCTGCACCTGTGTGGCATGTCATGAGTGGAGGTGGCTGGAGCCAGAGGTCAGACTAGATAGCCCAGGAAGACCCTTTCTGACTTGCTCTATGTTTATAAATCTGGCTAGGTAAGATAGGCCTAGAAACTTGGTTTATGTGCCTGCTGGCAGGAATGAATAAGAAGGATTTTTTAGTGGTGGCCTTGTTGTTGGGGAATTCTCTTCCTTGGGAATTGTGTTTGGTTTCCTGGTTGGTGGTAGAGGCCAGAGTGTGTTCCCCTTCAGGCCAACACATTTATGCAGTTAAGTTGATAAGCAGTCTGATACTACTGTCTCTCTGTTGGTGTTTAATAAATTCTGGTTGAATTAGCACTGTAATAATGTGTTGCTGTCTATTGGGCAAAATTGGTGTCAGTATTTTAACATCTACATTAATTAATGAAAGGTGTTGACAATTGGCACAATAAGTATAATCCTTGCTTAGGCTTGGGAATGATTGTAATAGAGCCACTATTTAACTAATGCAGAGAGAGTCCAATTGAAACATACAAGAATGCAAACCAAGTAGTTTTAGAACCAAGAAACTAGAAAAGGTTTTTATACCACTCAATTGTAAACCCATTGGGACCAGGTAATTTTCTAGTATTCACATTTGTAATTTCCTCTGCTTATGCAGGAGCTGAAACAAACTGTTACTCTGAGGAATCTTTACATGGAAGATTAAGCTACAGGAAAAAATCCTTCCATATTCTGTACTGATACGTTATTACCCTACTCTATGTATCCAAATCAAACTCTTAAAAATAAAATATGCATCCCTTTCCAAAATTGAATATTGTGCCCTTACTCAGACAGTATTATGCAAAACAGGTAATTTCAAGTTTGAACAATGCATTTATGTTTTGCCTTTTAATTCCAGGAATGACTCTGCCCACAGGTGTTTCAGACTTCCTGCTGCACTGTTTGGATGCAGATTCTACCATGTGCTGCGATACAGAACTTAGTGACTATACATGTAGTTATTCATCACCTGAAATCTTTAGGGAGGAAAGAAGTTTAGGTATACACTTTTTATGTTGTACATGTGAGAGGAATGTAGTTGAGGAAGGCTGTATCCCTGAATACATCTGTATTTTTGTTTGTGAAAATTAGAATATATGGCACTGATAAATTGCTTTTTTATTTGTTCAGCCAAGTCCCTCATATAAGCATGTGAATTAAGCTGAGCTAATCGGTAGTTGCCAAATGCCTCTTAATGTGTGCACAGGGGCTGTTTCTTTAATCAAAAGTATGAGTTCAGAATGTGCTTTCTTCTTGTAAGGTTTAATGTGGCGACTCCTGAGTTGAACTGAAATTTCTGTTTGCCCAGTTCTGGAGATAAAGCAATCCTCCATGCATAGGCAGCCAGTTATTTCAGATTATATCTTCAGTAATTTGTTTTAAGGGGATATAGAGTCTTTGCAACTTATTATTTAGCATTTTTGTATACTGTCTCTTAGCCGCATGGCTCTCTAGATGGTTTTCATAATAAAACTTTATCTCAGTCATCAACATCTTGTTACTGCCATTGAAATCTATGGGAATTCAGAATCATTTCTTACAAATGTATTAATCTGGTAGAACTTCATATATTTCAAAATCAGGAGGACAACCATATTGTCTTCTCTGTCCAGAAGGAAGCACTGCTAGTCCTGAAGAAGGGTGGCATATCCGATGCAAAAATTCAACACTCTTGGATACCAGCAAAGCTATCAACATAGACAAGATGCAGCAGCTGCCAAATCTTTCAAAGATATTGGGTAACTCTAAGCATGTTAAGTAAGTGTTTGATTGTAAATTTGACATTAACAGTTGTATCTGTGTTAGTCCCGCTTATAGCAGACCCACCGAAATGAATGTGGTTTAAATTATACTGCCATGGGATATAATCACGAACGGCAATTCTGTGCAAAGTGGAATTAAATGTGCAGCAGTGAGCAGGGATGTGGTAACTTGGGTTGCTCCTTCTGCACTGTGGCAGTGTGGATAATTTTCAAGGAGGAATCAGGGAGTTACCAGTTTGCC
Organism: Varanus komodoensis; assembly: GCF_004798865.1. Taxonomy (NCBI): domain Eukaryota; kingdom Metazoa; phylum Chordata; class Lepidosauria; order Squamata; family Varanidae; genus Varanus; species Varanus komodoensis. The sequence continues at coordinate 9,384,087 of NW_025336480.1, forward strand.
TTCTCCCTGAGACCTGCTGGGGAAGATATTCTCCACAGCCTGTTTTGTGTGGCGCTGTAACTCACAGGGAGAACCTGAAGACTTCCACATATTGGAATCCAATTCCTACTACTATATCTCTGACCATGGCCAGTGATCAGGAATGATGAGAGCTATAATTCTACAACACCGGGAAGGCTACCATGTTTCCCATCTCTGCTGAGGAACAGCAGAGAGCCAGTAGTCTTGTGTCTACTAGGAACAGGCTACCTGTTGTGCTTCAGATATGTTTGACTACATCTCCCATGATAGCTGACCATTGGTCATGATGGCTAGGGCTTACAGGAGTTGTAGCCAAAACCCAAGTAGAGGGTGCCAGATTACTGAGCCATATCTTACACTGTGATGGTGGGATGTGTAAGGCACGTTGCAGACCTTTTTCCTAGGCCGTGCAGGGTGCCTAGTTTTGATACTGTGTCTGTCTGGGGATAGTGAAGTGGAGGCTGCAAATCAGATGAGAAGGGCAGTGAGTGGCTGGGAGATTAAATGCTGCCTCTTACCACTTACCTCATGCAAATCCTCCCCATCCCTCCTGTCTTTGAGCAGAGAAGGTGTGCCTTGGGATCCTGGTCCTGTGTGCTGATGGAGGCTTAATTTGTCCTAAGGCTATTGAGGGATGCCATCTGCATGATGTCACATTGCGCTGTTAGAATCATTACTTTTACTTACCAGTATCATACTGCTCTACTGAATTTAATCTTCACTTTAGGAGGTCAATACCGGAGCATTACAAGGTTATATATAAGAAGATTTGCTTTTTTATTGCTGCTGTTTATGACACTTCGAGTTTGTTCCTTTCATAGTGGAAGTTTTCTCCAACATGTAACCACAAAACCACGATTCATCTAAATTAAGATATGGTTAAAGGCAACTTTAGTGGGGTCTCAATGTGTTCCTTCAACATCGCAGTCTCAGTTAAACAAGCCTTGCATCCTGGCTAGGATTGTGAGAGAGCATTGCTGTCTATGAAGATCTTTAAGGGATCACCAGTTGAATGGGATCATAGTGGTGGTGGAAGCATAATTTAATCTGCCACGCTGAACTGATGATTGGTGCTGTCAAAGTTGAGGGGGTAACTATTCAGAAGTCTGCACAGGATCCCAAGGATTCAGACCAGAGTAACCTGTTCCCCCGTGATTCTGGATGAGATCATGAGTGCTTGATGTCAATGTCCTTTTATGTTGCACACTGCAGTTTTGTAATCAAAAGCTTCCACGGCTTCTCATTAGGCTATTCCGCACATTCAGTTTTGTCTTCCCACAATTACTCCCTGAAGGGCATTTGTGTAGAGAATGTGCCATAGGAAACCTGGGTGCTCCCGCCATTCTTGTTTCCCATGTCTGGGAATCTCCCCCGATTGAAGTAGCTGCTGCCTCAGTCCTGGAAATTGTTGCTGAGATGTAGCAACTGTAACCATGGAGATCCCCTCTTTCAGAAGGCTTTTTCCAGACACAAATGCATCTCCAGGGATGCTGGTAGAGCATCATGTTAGGACAAAATTGACCATATGAATTGGCCTCTTGACTGGTTTCCAATATATATAAAGTGCTGTTGGCTATTGGGGAAGAAATATCTTTGCTCTTCCACCTTGGAAACTTTTATGAGCAGCTAAGCTAGTAACTCCTTTCTTGGTTTTTGAATGCTTTTAGAGAGGAGGGGAAAAGGGGAGAGAGGCTAACACTTTAGTTTCTCCATCAGCGACAGAACATCCAAGCAGAAACTGCATTCTGAATTGACAAATGCTTCAACCCTGGCACCAGGTAAATAATAATGCTGAAAATAAGAAAACTGTCATGAACAAATTAATGATCCAGCTAAGAGATTTATTTTTGTTAAATGGTATTGAAATATGTTCATGTCAGGGACCTGTCAGGGACCTGTGGTATGATGTTGCCCTTCTAATTATATTTGAAATTGCCCCTCTTTGTCAAGATTTGGAGTCTTTATTGTGCACTTATCATTCCTACTCAGTTTATTTCTTTAATTTCTATACTTCCCAGTAGTCAAAGCTCTCTGGGTTCGGTGCGACAGTTAATATAAATGTCGTAAAATACAATATAGAATAAAACAACAAGTAATCATAAATTTGCATTAAACATTAAAACCACATTTTAAACCAAGCAACTAAAACCGGTCCATACCACTAAGCCTGCTCAAAAAAGGCTGACAGTGGCAATACTTCTCACCTCATAGAATAGTAGAATTGGAAGGGGCCATCAAGGCCATGTGGTCCAACCCCCTGCTGTTGCAGGACACTAAGTTACACCATCCTACTCCAAATAGCACCTCCATCTGCTATTTGGAGTTTCTAAAGTGAACAGTTTTAATCTGGTGCCAAAAGATAGTAAAGTTGGCTCCAGGTGATCATTCTGTAATTTGGGGGCTACCACAGAGAAGGCACTCCTCCTCCTTACCATCACCTTGGAGGTGGCATTTGAACGTAATGATATTGAACGTAATATCCTGGTAGATTGCAGTTGGAAGAGAGGTTCGCCCAAGCCATGTATAGGTTTATAGACTTTATAAGTTAAGACCAAAACTCTGAATCTGGCTGAGAAGCATGTAGGCAGCCTGTGCAAGCAGGTCAGAACTGGAGTTATATGTTTGGACCATCTAGTTCTGGATATTAGTCTGGCCGCCACATTTTGTACAAGGTGGAGATGCTGAACTGTATTCAATGGCAGTCCCATGCAGAGTAATCTAGCACAGTGATCTACTCTGGCAAAGGAGGTAGCACATAGTCAGGCTAGTAGCCACTGAGAACCTCATCCCTCATGAATCTGTCCAATCCCTTTTAAAAGCCATCCAGATTGGTGGACATCACCACTTCCCATGACAGCGAATTCCATAGTTACACTATACGCTGTGTGAAGAAGTCCTTCCTTTTATCTCTCCTAAACCTCCCGCCAATCAGCTCAAAGTCTCCCACTGGAAGTCCCTCACTTTCAGATCCCTATTTCCATGCCCAGCTGGAGAAAAAAAAAAAAGACAACAACAAGAACAAGAACAAATCCATACTGTGGCTTGCTACATGTGTTGAGGCAGTGATACGTTGAGACGGTCCCATGGCTGTCATGGAATCCTGAGCTGCCCCAGATAAGGTGTTTTCAGCATGGATGTCAATAGCCTCCAAGACCAACAGTCTGGGGGACCTTAGCATTTCAGCTGAGTCCACCTCTGTCAGCTCAGCAGGGTGGGCATTTGGTTACAGGTGCTTAAAATGGTGTCAGCATCCAGGGTTTTTTTTTTGGGGGGGGGGGGGGACTGTCACTGGAGTGAAGGGAATCCAGCATTTTTTTGCCAAAGCAAAACAAAGTGCAAGTCCCCACCAGTGTAGATGCATTATTCTACTGTACTGCAGCACAAAGTATGGAGAGTCAGGAAAAGAAAGTAATTTTATGTTGATCACTGGTCTTAATTCTACAGTGAAACTGGAAGTAGAAACTGGAAACAGTGTCAGCTAGAAAAGCTTTTGATGGCAATTCTCATACTAACATTCCCTTAACTTAAAACAGCTTCCTTTTCATCATTTGCACTGTTTCCCTGACTTGAGTGAAGCAAGGTAAAAGATGAGAAAGAAGATCTTTTAGGTTAAGGGGCGCAACACACAATGAAGCAATGCACAAACTGTATACACATGCTAGCTCTGGGGCAATTCTCTTGAGGTTGTATAATACTTCCTTTCTGTGCTACCCCATGTTTTCTTTTTTGAACCACATAGTGATTCCTGAGGCATCTTTATATCCATGCTTTTCCTTGTCAGGATTTCCATAAATGATCCACCAGACATAGTATTTATCAGTTTATCATGGTATTTATCATGGCATTCCTAGCCAGCAGGAAAATTTATAGAAAAAATAAATATAGTGAAAAATAAGTGTAGCTCATTAAATGATTTCAAAATATGTGGCTTTTGAGGCAGTTGGACTTGCACAGTAGCTGCATTTTAAATGTTGTAATGTCCACTCAAGTAATGCTCCTGCGGGATATTCAAAAGCCGTGCACTGTTTTAGCAGAGGGCCCTTCCCAGAAGGGGAGGGCCATGCTCTAAGCAAGCAGGAAGTGGTCTCTTGGTAACGCAAGTCCCTGTCCCTCATGTCAGTCCAGTGCCAGTAATAACCAGCGTATGTTATTGAAAAAGCCACTGCCCTTATGCACCCCACAATTAGGTTTAGGTAGCCCCAACTCATAGACCTGCAGTATACTTTGTTCTTATTTCTAAAAACATTTTCTGTTTGGAGCAGATGGCTAGTGATGGATGAGATTATGGTTGCCTATTTTATTATTATTTTTTACTTACAAATATTTTCCCCTTCAACTAAATAGTGCTTATTCCCAAGTAAATATGTTTAGCATCTAAAAGGCAGAGGCAAACTTCATAGTGACACTGCTATGATATGATATGGTATATCATATGATATAATTTAAGACTGGTAAGCAGTGTTTGCTTGCTCTAACACATGAGAAATATAGAATCAACTGTAAAGCGTAGAATGGCTGTGGGGAAGGAGGGAGAAGGAAAATGTGAATGCGCTTTCACAGCTGAAGTAACGAGGAGAGCTTTGGCTATTGGGTGATCTAGAAATACATACAAATACACAAAGCCGCCTAAAGCTCCCCCCCGACCCCCGCCCATCCCTGGTAAGAGTGTTACACTCTGTAGTCTAAAATTACCAGCTGCGTTGTTTCCCTATAAACCAGAATATATGTAAGTTTCTAGAGAACACTAGTCTCCACCGCAACTGCCTCAATTTCTATTACCAGGACTTCACTGAAATACTTTCCCATCTACCACAGCTATTTGGCTGTAGACATTTGTTCTGTGCACTTACAGTGTGTGTCATTTTTGCTAGAGCATAGTCCACTTTTCAACACTACATTTATAAAAAGGCCAGGGTACAAAATATTAGCTACTCAGATGAAACCCCTTCCAGTTTTTCCTGCTAACCTCTTCTCTTACAGCAGCTGTCAAGTTCCTTCTCCTTTCCCCCACCTCCTTCCATGTTTATTCAGTTTTGGAAGGACAAAACTGGGTGAATTTGTGAAAAAGTGGCTCTCCCCACCCCCATTGTTAGGCTGGAAAAAGGGGAGGGGTGAGAAAAGTCAACTAGGATGTGGGCTGGGGAGTAGTGCTATCGAGCCAGAGAGGAGGAGGGTGAGCATGAAAGAGGGAAGAAAGCAGAAATGGGCTGGGGGCACAAGAAGAATGTTTCAAAATGTTGCTGCCTCTCCCAGCCCCTGAGGTCAGGCAACCTCAGACTGGATTGGTGTGTTGGTACAGCAGCAGGGCAGGACTTTGGCTGCTGGCAGGGCAAACCTACAAAACGGAGTGGCTTTTTCTGGCTAGTGCAGCCTGCACCCCATCTTTCTTGGTTGCCATGGTAACCAGAGCTGTGAGAACTGATTCATCTGAAGTACCCCCCCCCAAGCCCCGCTTCAGACTTGCAAGCACAAATACAGTTTTAGAATCTCATTACACCCATGTGGAGTGATTTTGAGTGAAAAGACAGGCTGCAGCATTAAGGGGTGGTTCAAAGCTCAGAAAATGGGACTAAAGGAATGACACTGCAACTCAACAAACTGCAGTTGAAAATGAGCCTGGCAAATGGCAGCTCCCCCTCTGCTCAAGCTACTCCAAATGTTTCGTTGTTGCTGCTGCTGTTTTGCAGGGGGGGAAGCATGCAAACTGTTGTCTACAAAGGAAAAAACAGCCGAATCACAATCTTCTAGAGCCTTGCTACTGTCTCCAACACAAAAAAGACAGGTGATAGTTTTAACAGCCGTAGGCTGCCCTGTATGAATGGTGCTTCCTGTATTTAACCACATTCCCAGTGTGCACTGCATTGAGTGGAAGCCCCTTAGGCAGGGATATATTGTGCATCTTGCTTGACTACAGCCATGGCTGTGAGAATTTTCAGTTGAAACATTCCTGCTTATTGATCAGAGCGGGACAAGTGGAGGTATTTATTCCCCACGTGACAGGGAATATCTAACTCCCCTCCCATTCTGGAAGAGTGCAGGAACATCCCATGACTTTTTGGAATATCAAGCTATTAATCATTACAAGTTTATTTTGCCCGGGATTATAATAGTTCTCTTGCCATTATTGTATGGGGCAGGGTCTGTTACAGAGAGAACTGCGTGTTACTTTAACAAACATGCTTGCAATTTAATAGTATGGGAAAACATTTGCAGGTGCACCTTGCTAAATAGAAGGAACTACTTAACTGTTTGCTTGCTGGTTTTACCTCCATAGTTTCTCTTCTTAAGTGCACCCCACTCCCACCCCGCATGCACTAGATTTTTTTTCTGGTCTTGATGTTGGCTCGGTGAAAGGAGAAGGGGAAGATACTGGCTGTGGGGAGAGGATGCTGAGTGAGAAATAGGAAAAGGGTTATCCTTTCCCCTCCCATTCAGGTGCTTCACAGGTGTGAATGCTCCCCTCCCATGCAGTAGCTATGCAAGGCACATACAGGGAGCCTGGGCTTGCTTTGTAAAATGTGGTGCTACCCTAACACTGGTGGTATTGTAACAACGCTCTTCCAAATAAAGCAACCTACAAGTGGATTTCCAGTATAGCAGGAGTGGGGAACTCATAGCTTTCCAACTGTTTACCCTACAACTCCAATCAACCCTAGCAGCATAGCTGATTGTGATGGCTCATTGGTGTTGTAGGCCAAAACATCTGGGAATCCACAAACTGCCCATCCCTGTATTATAGCATTAATTGAATAGTTTTAATGGGAAATATTTGTTGTAATCAATTTAAGCATAGGGTACTTAAGTCTGGATTTAGGTGCACTGCATGAAAATGATTTAAACCTGAAAATATAACATTAAAATTGTCATTCATTTTCTTGACCTTAGCTTAAATGGGTACCTAGCAAGATGTTTTACAAAGGTAGTGTTTAATTTCAACATAATTTAATTATTTTAAAAAATAATGCACTTATAAATTGACCATTTTCCCCCTTGACTTCTGTTTCATATTATATAAGAGCAAGTGCAGTATGAGATTATGAAACAAGCAACTATCGATTCAAATCTTAACTTTCCTCTCCCATGGACTCAGTATGTGGCCTTACCTAAGGCACTACCTCTTTCAATCTCCCTCTTTCATTCCCTACAAAAAGGTAGTAATAAACCTGACCTGACACAAGCTGTTGTTGTAAACATTACTGAGACAATGGATTTAAAGCAGTTTGATCACTCTAAATGCTGTAACAGTATTCCTTCTGGGTTCCGATTTTGCACTAATACGGTTCTTTATATTATTGTAGATTGACAATCAGCAGCCCAGGAAAATGAAGTGCAGGAAAAAAATAAAGTTCAAAAACCTGTTAGAAAATACAGCTTCCTCATCTTCTCCTGTCATACTGGGTTCAGTTGGAAGAAACCAGTCAGCCATATCTTGTACAGGCACAGCTGAAGCATTTCTTTCCAAACTGTCAGATGCTGACATGGTAAGTGGTTTTGTCCTGGGCTTCTCCCACCATGTTTAAGACAGTGGTGCCCTTAAGCGTGATGTTTGAAGAGCACATAAAAGCTTTCTTCAACCTGTTGCCATTCAGCTGTTTTGGACTACAAAACCCAACATTCCTGGCCATTGACCATGCTAACTGGGGATGATTGGAGCTGATGTTCAAATTGTCTGGAAGATACCTGAGTGGGGAAAACTGCCTACCCTTCAATCTCCACTGTATTGAACAGGGAGGTCTGAAGAAGGCATCTATTGTATTCACGTAAAAGTGTATAGAAATACCACCAGCAGCACCATCTGGAGAACTCCATGGCACAGAAGTCTGGTGTTACCTCCCACCTCCACCTGTCTCCTCTATCCTGCTTCCCACTTATATCTACTGCATCATTTCATAAAGTCCAACCAAGGCCTGACTAACTTAGTTTGGTTTTCATGAATAGTTCTTCCTTAAATCTCTTTATCCAAAGCAGTGAACTTCTGTGTCCAAAATGAGTTCAAAGTATCCAGTGACAGATATGAAGTATGCTGTTTGGAGAAGAATCCACTTATCTATGTCAAAAGGATTTCCCTCCTGTGAAGGAATTCATTTTAAACATAAATGTAGAAACTGAAATGGAACTGCAAGTAGAATACTGTTTTCATATGTAGAAAATGAAATATTTTCAAATTAACAGCAGCTCTGGGAACTTGCTTTTGATGCAGTTGTATATCTTTATAGGAGATTAGGTCTAGAGCAGTGAACATAAGAAAGAATAAAGATTTCCTAACAAGTACAGCACTTCTGCAGCCAGAAGATTTAGAGGTTAGTGAAATCTCTTGACAGCCATTTTGTGCTTTTTCTTCATGCAATGATAAAATTGAAAGAAATGTGCCCTATTGCTGCATTTTTAATCAAACCCAAATTAACTTTTCAAAACCAGTCTGAGGTAACTGCTAAAGTTTATCAGATTGTGTAAACAGCTGTTGGGAAACTGAGGGCCACTTCTATGTAAGGCTTCCCTACACAGAAAATACGCTAATCACAGAAATAAAAAGTGCCAGTCAGAGTGTGAATTGGGACAGCGGGTGTTCCGCCTTCCAAATGTGTGGCAAAGTAGACACTTTTGTAAATTGCATGATATTGGTGTCCATAATGCAGAAACAAAGTTGTATGCTTGAGCATATCTATTACTTAAACTACTAATCGCTTTTCCATCTGTTTTGTTTTTATTTATGAATATTTTATGCACCCTTTTCAGAAGCAAAGAGTAACAGGCATGGTTGCTTGTCTTCCATGTTACTCTTAGAATACTCCTATGAGGAATATTTAAGAGAAGAGAAAATTGTTTATTGGTAACTTTGGATTTTGTATATTTAAGTGAGTGTGAACATGTCCACACCTTATTCAAGTAATTCAAGTAATTCAGAGAAGGGATGTCTCATTGACTGATGTAGACAATATGCATTGAATTACTTTTAACTGTGTGGTTGTGGAAAAAAAGTTCAGAATGATTGTACTAACAGACCCATAGCTACAAAAGATTTAACACTGGAAATAGTTGAAGGAGATTCAGCAGTGGAGGGGGGGGTGACTCAAGCTGGGGCTCATAACTGAGTAGGGATGTCAGCTAAAGCCTTTCCCAGTCTGCTTCAGCCAGTTTGTTTCACTGGTTCTTCTAACAGAAGCTCAAACAAAAACAATATAAAATTGCTCTCATTTGCCTTATTCATCATTCAAGGGAACTGGAAAACTGGTAGATATTTATTCTGGAACTCTCAAGATTGCTATACTAAATTTTCACCCAGTTCACAAAGTAAGTGTCCCTTTGTCTTGTGATGATCTACCATTACCCCTGGGTCCACAGAGATGTGTAGGAGTGTGACAAAGAAATTGCAGCACTGTCTCTGACAAACAGACTGTTTTCTTTTTCAAGACCCTGACAAGTTGCATAGGCAAAATGTAGGATGAGGTTCTACATGTGGAAGAGCTAATCTTAGAACTGGGATGGACAATGTACAGCCTTGCTGTGTGGATAAAATTCAACAGTTTGGTGTCAAAAAGCCACTGCTGAATTTCAGTAGCAAACTGCTTTGGAGATTTAGAAGTGACACAGCTTGAAAACAATCCTGCTAAAGAAGCTCTCCCCATCTGCTGATTCACTCCTTTTAAGATACTCATGGGACCATCCAACATGGCTTCCCATAAGCCACCAAACTCAGAGAATTACAAGCATCCGATGAAGGGCAAGAGGAGCATGGAGCTGAGAATTGTCAGTGCTCCTCCTGTTCTCCAAAGCAAACAGCTGGTTTCAGCCATCTTAAGTGTTCAGCCCTGACTTGCAAAGAGAGGAGACAGTAGTACAACCAGGATGCTTTATAGCCTTCTCTTCTTCCCCTGGAATGCCTACCCCACTTTTCTCTGACAGCACTGGCTCTGGGGTTAGTCTTACAGCTTTGGAGCTGCAGTTGGTACTAAAAGAACCATGTGGCTGTAAGAACACAGAGAAGGTGCTCTAAATTCAAAGTCCCAGCTCCAACCTCAGAGCACTTCTCTGACATTGGAGTAGGACTCCAAATTATCCTGTGGCCATAAGATTGCATCTCCTAGTATAGGTTTGCATATTTTAATTCACACTAAAATAATTTCTTGCTCTTTTATTTTGCTTTGGTATAGCTGGATTTGTCCTCTGTGCACAAGGTCTCTCAAAGTGAAGACATCTTGCCAAATACAAGTAGTCTGTATATCAATTCAGAAGAAATTGTTCCTGTGTCTCTGTCTCCAGAAAGGATGATTCGTCAGGTTATACATAGTTTTTTTTTCCTGTTTCAGTGCTACTTTAAAATACTTTGGAATTGCTGTTGTAATAAAGATAACATAGGAAGATGAGCAGCACTGAATTGAATGGACATGTAAAGGTAGATGTGGCATTTAAAGAGATGTCACATTATCGCACAGTCTTATTATACATTTATATGTAAATAAAGACCAATTCAGCTGAAGCAAGACAGCAGATAAGACTGATGGCTGGCCCAGAACATATGCCTTTCATGCAAAATGTAAGGTCAGAAGCAAGCTGAAAATGAGGACAGCCTAACTGAAGCTGGGTTGCCTTGAAGCACTGATTGCTCTCAAGCAAGAGCCTGCTACTGCTGGAATAATGTTTTGGATCCATGTTTTTTTCCCCATGTCTTTCAGCATTTGCGAAACAAACCAGAAATCTGCTCTATCATTAAAGCTTCACCAGGATTGAGACCAGTGAAAGTTATCCAACATCCACTGAACAGAAAAACATTCTTTCCACCAGAATCAACTGAAGGTAAAGTGAGAAGGAAGGGATGCAGAATATGCCTTTACTATGAGAGCAGCAGGAATTACTTAGGATTTTGTTTTTATTTTTAAAAGGTCCATAGCTCCGCCATTGACTGAAGGTATTCATGCAAAACTTAATTCACTTCTTTGTAAGATTCTAAAGCAGAAATTGGCAGGACTAAGTAAGGGCATCCCATTGGAGCTTGTGTTCAAATCCTTATTCAGCCACAAACTTTCTGGGGCTTCCTTGATTGTCATTTTTGATTTTTTAAAAAGTGGGATACCATTGGAATAAACATGCTGGATAGCTTGGGGCAAATCCTGATGTATTGACCACCATTTTTAATGTTGAAAATGGAGACCAAAGCAAGGTGGCCTGAAAAGTTTAATCACTCTAATTATCTTGGTTAATTTGCAAGGGCATATTTTAATTGGTGACACTGAGACTGAAAGGCATGTTTGTTAGTCTAAACTTTTTTGTTTTGTTATAGGGAATTAAAAAAAGCATAATAGTACCCTTTAGTGTTAACTGTTAGTCATAACATATATTTAAATTCTTATCTTCAATGTTATCAAAAAGGTTATTGGTAGTATATTTGGGTGTTTGGGTGTTACATCCTTCAAAAACTTGTTTACAGAAAAGGGGCTGCATTTATCACGTTTTGTAGGACAACTTGGTGGAAAAGTCTGAGTTGTCTTTTGCTGGAATTATGCAGTTCTCCGATGAACTATTACTCGAGTTCCCCAAAATACTAAAGTGTATCTGCAAAAAGAGAAATTGAGACATCATTTCCAATGAAAATTGATTTGTTTTTCAGATATTATTGCAAGTTCAGAAAACTGGGAGAGCAACAATGACAGATGAGTGCTTCCATAGGTCAAGGGAACATGATGGAAAGCCCTTCTGTAAAGTGGGAAAAAAGGAGCACCTTATAGAACCCTGTACAGCTACAATTGTATGAACAAGGTGCAATCAGTAAAAGGTAATTAATACTCAAGTTCTATTTGAATGAATGGGAGTAATGTTCTTAACATTACACTTAGATCCTATGGATGTCAATATTTATTTCCAGTTTTCAGATGTAGTCAAATGTGAGTTTTGGATCTTTATTCCTACTATGCAGAAAAGTATTTACTACTTTAGTGACTGTTCGGTCAAAGACACATAATAAAAATATTTGACTTGATATAAATGAAAAAAGAGGAAATGAAGACAATTGAAATGTAGGAAGAGGCTCAACTGAACATTTGGATGTTGTTAAATTTGAAATACTAGTGATATTTTTAAAGAAAGTTGTGAACAAATATATTTCAGGGTATGTATTTTGGCAGGTGGGAATAATGTTTAAGAATTATTAGCTTGGATGTGATTATTTTGCTTCATGTTCTATATGTGATTGTTCTGTATTGCTGCAAAAACTTGGTATTACTTCATGTTTCTTTACACAATTGTCAAATATGTACTGAGAATACTTCCAACTCTTGATAAGCCTCCGGAAGATGTCTTAGCGTGATCCCAGAAACCCAGTTAAGTGGAAGCACTTGGATTAGAGACAATAGAATCTACTATTGAATCCTAATGTCACCTTTATTAGGATTGTGAAATTGAGTAGAATGTCAGTATGGATTTGAAACTTCAAGCTCTAATTCCTTTGTCATGAGAGCAAGTATATGTAGAAAAACTGGACTGTTTCTTTCATTGTCTTATCTCTAATAGAGCTGCTTACATTTTCAACTACTTCCAACATGAAGCTTTAAGACTGAACTTTACAGAGTCCTTGTTCCTACTAACTGGTTTTGAGAAATTAGCCTCTGTGATCTGTGTTTAAAACAAAATGTCCCATGAAGTTTGTTAATGACATGGTGTTTACATAAATTTCAACATGTAACTCTTTAACTTATTTTTTTTTAAGATGGAGGATGGTAGGACCTAAAACTCCTCAAATTTTGTACCAGAAACAAGATTTGCAAATAGCATATCAGCATAAATAAATGAAAATATGCAGGTGGAGATGCTTTGATTGTCTTCATTGGATTAAAATGAAAGCCCATTTCAACCTGTGTGAACTTGTCCTACCTTGGCAGCTGCTAGCTGTTCCTGAGAATTGGAGGAAGACTACATGGTCTAAAGCTGGTAATTAACTTTCACATGTAATATAAAGGGAAAGAGCAAACAAGATGCCTAAATAGTGATTCCAGCCTAATCTGCATCTACTTCCCCTCAGTTCTTTTCAGCTGTCAGCATGCTTGGGATTGCCAACTTTTCAAAGTCAGTTCCTGTAGCCTTGGGGTGTTGAATCCAGTATAAGTTGTCCCACTGTTGATAAAGACAAGAGTTGGATCCAGCTTTTTTGTCTCATTGAATAGGAATAGCCTACTCTTTTCCTGAGTGGAGTTCCACTCAGAACACTTCTGCTAGTGGAAGTGAGGTGAGTCTCTTATCTGCAGTTGCTTATGACCCCTTGAAAATCAGCTTGGAGAGCAGAGTGATCCTCTGGAATACAGAGTGATGTGGTACTGGGGCAGCAGAGAATTTGCGAATTCAGCAGCAGTGATGGGGACCATGAAGAAACTTGTGGTGTGGGGGCTGTACATATTCCATTAGCTTAGTGTTGTTTACCTTTGCATGTGATGCTTGTGAAAATGGTACCAGTAAATCAGGTTTGGTTGAAAATACCAAACTTGATGCATATTTTACCATAAAGATACAACTCTGGAAGTGTAGTCATGAGCACATTTATTTCAGTAAACCTTATCTTCTCTATATCAACTATGTATAAGTCTCCTGGATGATTTGCAAACTTCAGTATGCATATGATTTCCACCTGAAACACATGACTTGTAGCCAGAAGTATGTTACTTGGCACTAAACACAGAGCTTGGCAGATATATTAATTTGGTATTTCTGTTACTGCACAATGTGCTATTGGTATATAATATACTTGTGTTGAAAACTTGCTCGGGTAAAAATATCTTCAATTATTTTTTGATTCAAGTTGCTAAAGCTCAATAAGTACTGTGAGAGGAGTTCATTTTCCTTTCCTGAGGCTGAATTTGTTGAGAGATAAGTATTTGAAGAAAATAAGAAGACGGAGATAATCTTCCCTATTTTGTGGGTGCACTGCTTTTTAACTATCTTCTTCAGACACTGATATTGTTGGGAAGGCAAGCTTAATACTCTGGGCAATTTCCTTGATGTTGTTTTCCAAAACATAAAATTGGATAAGGTCACTGTATAATAAAGATTCACCTCTAACGGAGGCCTTCAGTGCTGTTGACACAAACACAGCAACATACTTTGAATGACAACACACTTCTGATTCCAGCCAGAAACCATCTGCATGAGGTAGCTCTGCTCCGGTGTCAGCTTAAACTTCATCTTACATAAAGAAAACCTGGTGAAAGGAGAATCTGTTGCTGATGAAAGTTTTTCCTTTTAGTCAACTGAAAGTGGGCTCTACTTGACTGTTAATTTGATTGAAAATAATGCTTCTGACTCCACAGAAATATAATCATGGTGACTAGAACAGAAACAGGGAAAGTTGTGGGCCTCTGTTGGGCTCCAGATCCTGACATACCTATCAGGTTGGCTTGCCTGACGGGAACTGTAGACCAACAAGATCTGGAGGACCCAGGCTTTTCAATCCCTGGACTAGGACATTTCCAAGGAGACAAGGTGCGGCTGTCTCTACTAATCCTCATGAGCAGTATTGGAAACAAAACACTTCCATCTGAGGTGCTGCCTCTTCAGGTCACCAGGACCTCTTCCTGCTCCCCATCCCACCTGCCACACCTCACCAAAGTCAAATTGTACTTCTGCAAGCATTGGAGTTCCTCCAAACTTGTTGATATCTATCTCTTGGGTGTTAGTGGTGCTTGTTTTAGCTGGTCAAGCAACGTTACGCACTACCTGAAAATCAGAAACAGAATTATATTAACTGACACCAGGTTAAGATTCTTAAGCATTTCTTCCCATTTTTGGAAGAAGATACTGGTTGCATAATTCTACTCATTTTGAGAATACAAAGGATTCTTAATATCATGAATAAGGCATCTTCTCATGTTGTGCTCTCTTTCCTGTTCAGTTGGGCTGCAAATGGTTCCACAATATCAGACTCTTTAAAGGCTGCAAGTTACAACCTTAGATTGGTACAGACCAGCCATCAAAATGCTCTCCTCCAAAGTTAGTGGGATTGCTCCTTGAGCAACATAGGCCCGAAATAATCCTTTGGTGGATTTTAATGACATCATCTCTGATGAGTCACAGCCCCTCTAAAATGACTAGCTAGTGGAAAATGTGCAGTGGAGATTTTATAGAGCCTGATTATCAGCCTAATAATGCAGACTTTCTACGGCAGTATAATTCAAGTGCTTTACTGGGTCACTCAGTTGAGCCTGCAGTTCATGGGTCAGTATCTGCAGAATCTGAGCCTGTTCACATGTCACATTTTAAATCCAACAACAGAACACACAGAATTTAGAATGTATGAGCATATGAGTGATTTCTTCTACCAGTTAGCATCACTTGGAAAAAGGAAGGGAAAAATATGCTTCTCATTAATCAGAGTACTTTGGGGTTTGTGTCATATATCTACGGCATGTCAATGGACTTCTTTGTTGCTTCATAGTTATTGCTTGCTGAGGCACAAGTTGGTGGGGAAGGAGAAGAGAAAGAGACTGATTCACATAGAAACCTACTGAAGTTTTCGGATTCCTGCTTTGGGATATGCCTCAGTCTGGTTTTACACCAGTTCATCATAGGCAATATGCAATGCCATGCTCTAGTATAATGAGACACAATGCTATGCACATTTATGCAAGAAAAATGTTCTAAAACTCCCAGTGTTGCTCAGTCAGCTTGGGACTTTTTCTGTTTAAATATGCACAGAACTGCATGGATTCTATACTTCTACAGAACTAAGTTGCACCAAGCCACAAGGGGCACCAACAGCATGTGACAAAAGTGCTCAAACCCTGCAGAAGTTCCCCACCATTCAGACTTTTCCTGCCTCAGCTGTTGCCACAAATAGCCATTTTATCAAGCTAGAGTGGGGAGATGAAAAGGGGAGCAGGGTGATTCTGCTAGCCCTGTTAAAGCACAACTTCATTTCTTCTTTCTTTCCCATCCCCTGTGCCTTTTTAGATTTGTAATCCTGCAGGCAGAGACAAATTTGCTTGATTGTGAGCTGCTCCAGGAGGCTTTTTGGCTGGAGATTGAGATAAAATAAGTAACGCACTGAAGCTGTAATGCAGTGTGCTGCCTCCCACGTATATACTGAACATACAGGGGAGGGAGCTGTATTGCAGTTCATGCATTTAGAGATTTTCCATACTTTTTCTGCACTCATAATTCTTCCTTCATGATGCTTTACATTTATGTCATTCACCACGGCCTCTCATGTTTTGTGAGCACTTTCATGGCTTTCTTTACCGCAAAGAAAGTCTGGCATATTTAGAAATGGCACCATTGAAGGCAGATGTGCTGATACAATTTCACTATATCATCTGGTAATTCTTTCAATTTCGCTATATCAATTTTGCTATATTGAAGGCAGATGTGCTGATACAATTTTGCATCATCTGGTAATTCTTTCATGGAACAGAAAGAAAAAACTTCAGGGGTGAAAATAGGTGTAAAGGGGCCAGTCTTAATCCCAGAAAGTTTCGGGAAGCAGCAGCCTTGAAGTGGTAGGTGAGAAGCCCTCATTCAGAGACGCCTCTGCTGTTTGTGTAACAGAAACTTATCCATGTATGCAGAACATCCTCATGTTCAGAACCACTGATTGTCCCAGGGTTCCTGATGTCATGAGGCAGCTTTTGCATGTAGGAACATGAAATTTTGTGAGAAATCACAAAAGTTGACCATATAGATGTTGGTGCCAGAGCCTACAGACATACAGAGTTTGGAGTGAGGCCAGTAGTTTTGGTGCTGCTTCCTGCACGTCTTCAGAGTGAATGCTGCGGGGGGGCGGGTATATCAATCTAGAATCCTGCCAATACGTTTGGCACCATGGAACTACATCTTGCCCTTTTATGATCAAGCTTAGGGCCTGTGAAGGGTGTTTCTTGTGATTAGAGGTCTCTGGGTGGCTGTAGTTGCATTTTAGTAACTGTGCAGAAGGCCCTTTTCTATTCACCTTTCAGCATTGTTGCCATGCCCCCTTCTTACCTCCCTGTGTCAGAGTTTGGTATCTTGGACATGGAGCAACACCGAACTCGCTCGCTTTTCTGTTTTTTCAAGGTTAAGAAATTTGGCACAGGAAGGGGCCAAATGTAAGAGGGCTGAGTTGTAAAGAGAAGGGTTGGAATGGGTCCCTCTGTAAGTGGCTGTAGGAGCTGCTTGAAGTGTTTAGCCTTTGCAGTTATCCCAAAATTTCTCACTTGTGTTTTGTTCATGAACTTCTGTATAGGACATTTGACAAAGTATTCAGTCTGCTTAACCATTTGCCTGCTCCCCCAACTGTACTATCTCATAGGGAGGAGGAGTGGTGGGGGGAGGAGAAATATGGTTAGTGTTGCACTGGGACTCAGGAGATCTAAGTTCTAGTCCCCACTTGGCCATAGAGCTCAGTGGGCAACTTTGGGTCAGTCACTGACTCTCAGCCTAACCTGCTTCACAGGGTTGTTGTAAAGATAAAACAGAGACGTGATCTATGGAAGTTGCACTGAGTACCTTGCAAGAGAAAAGGGGGCAGAAGAGAAAATGTAATAAATACAAAATGAAATAATAGTAAACAGTGCTTTTTTTTTGTCATAGAACGCACAGGAACGGAGTTCCGGAACCTTTTTTCAACAGATTTTCCAAGTTTTAAAAGTAACTTTTGAAAATTTGATGTTTGGTCCATGTGGATTTGAATCATCCTGTCGAGTGTAGCAGGTCGGCGGCAAAATCATTAAAACGGTGCATGCGGGCTGCTTGTGTGTCGAATCTGATGCATGCGTACTTCGTCCGGGCTAGTTGCGATGGCGCTGCTTGGCTAGTGATTGGTTGTGTGGTCGCACGCTGAGTGCTTACTGCAGGCGGCGACCGTTATGTTTTGTTACACAACTGACGTGTGGGTATGTGTACGATTGACTACGTGCGAAAGGTAAATAATTTCATGAGTTCTGGCACCTTTTTTCTTACCAAAAAAGCACTGATAGTAAATAAGAACAATAACAGCTATAACATGCATAAAGTGCCTTTTGAGAGTATGTACTTGCTATACCTTTGTGCTGTAAGTTTAACAAGCATTGGTATTATGCACATATTTCAGCAGGGTGTAGTGATTTAAGAATTAACAGCTTGCTTTTGGTCACTTAATGCATTAATGGGACAGGTGGGAGCTCCTTCTCATGGTACCCTTACTGTGTGGATCCCACAGCAATTCCTTCTCAGGCCAGAAGGGTGACATCCTGTGGAAGAGCTTCAGCTCCTCAGTGCAATGCCCCATCTGGAACAGGGATGACAATGATGTAAGGAGGAACTACAGGACTGGCAGCTCCCCAGTGCTCCCAGTGTAATGTGGGGGGGGGGGGAATTGGGTTGAGAGCAAAATCAGCTCTTCTGGGGTCTCAATCCAATCCTTTGGGATTCTCCAGGTGGCTATGCCCGTCCCCCAGTGTGCCTGCAATTTTAATGGTTTCGCAGCTTTTGTGCAGTTTTTCTCATTCTGAAAAGATGAAATGCCTCTCCTAATGGTAAGCTACTTCTCATAAGCAGTTTAAGCTCAAACATGCTAATATTTTGGCCTCACCCTACTTTCCTTCAGTCCTGCACCACAGGAATTGGAGCTCTTGGGAGCATTTCGGAATGGAATTTAGCCTTTGGGCAGAAGGTCCTCCCTTCCGCTGGAAAGACCCTGTCAGAAGGGCCTTAACTACAAGAGGGTTGTGATTCCCATTTTCCTTGCCCCCAACTCAGCATTCTGTGGCTTCTGAGCTTGGGTTGCCCCCACTGGGTTGTTTGGGTGGCTGCTTTCACTATAATAATAATAATAATAATAATAATAATATAATAATAATAATAATTATTATTATTATTAATAGAACATTTCTATGCCGCCCCTTGCCGAAGCCTCGGGGCGGCTTACAACACAATAAAATACAATAAAATACAAAAATAACAATATAAAATTAAAATTAACTATAAAATAAATAAAATATAAAAGAAGAAAAAAATATAAAAGAAGTCGCCCTGGCCAGATAAATAAGCAAATATTGTTAACAATTAAAATGACGCTTAAATAAAAAGGTCTTCACCTGGTGCTGAAAAACAAATAACGACGGCGCCAGGCGGACCTCTCTGGGGAGCACATTCCATAGATTGGGCGCCACCGCAGAGAAAGCCCTCCTCCGAGTACCTACCCTCCTAATTTCTTTCATGGAGGGTTCCCGGAGAAGGGCCTCTCCCGCAGAGCTCATGGGGCGGTCGGGCATATATAGTCGTCTTCCTCACACAGCAGGGATCCACAACCTTTTTGGAACCACGACACATCTGGAAATTTGAAAATCTGCTGGGCACCACCACAAAAACTGCCGCAGGGAATATGTGATTGGTCACATAACTGTTGCTGTGGAGGTCTGGCTAGTCCGAAGTGAGCAAGAGAGAGTGTGGTGTAGTGGTTAAGAGACTGGGACTTGGGAAGACTGGGTTCTAGTGCTTCCTCAGACATAAAACTCACTGGGTGGTTTTGGGCCCATCACTGACTCTCACAGGGTTGTTGTGAGGATAAAACCGAGGAGGAGGAGGAAGTAAGCTGTCATGGAAAAAAGGTGGGATACAAATATAATAAATGAATAATACAATCACATAGCTTCTAAAACACGGTTGCTAGATCTTCCTGCATTGTGCGTTGCAGCTTGAGGTTGCTTTTAAATCCAAGCAGATCACATACAAAACGCAGGGCGAATGGGGATGCCTCCTTTCCGTCTAGCTTTGCGCCTGCAAGTCTTTCCTCCTTTTGCTTAACGTATCACTTCTACGCAAGGCTACTCGGAAGGTCTTTCAGGTCAATGGGAGCGACTCCCACGTAGGCGCACTTCAGCTTGCGGCCTAGAGGGGTGCACGTGGTGACTCCCAGCCAGCGTCCCCGGGAGAAAGCCCCGCTCGGGGCTCCACTTCGCTGCTCTCCCACCCCCTCCGCGCCTTCTCGCTCAGCACCAAAACATCCCCTGCGCCGCGGCTCGGCCAAGCCAAGCAGGGATCACCGTGCTCACCACGTGGCCTGCGCCGCTCAGCCAATCCGCTGCCGGGGAACCCGTGCGAAACCCCGCCTGCCCTCCTCCCTCCCGCTTCTCTTCTATCGTGGCTGCTCCAAGTGATTAATTTTTGTCATATGACTGTCACACACCGAATGGAGTCGGGTTCGCGGAACTAGCTGGCCGTCCCAGCTGCGAGCGGAGAGCGCTGCCCTGGCTGGCCCGCGGGACGGAGCGGCACCCTCCCAAAATGCCCCCCACGCCCACCTTGTTGCAGAAG
Source organism: Varanus komodoensis (assembly GCF_004798865.1). Classification (NCBI taxonomy): domain Eukaryota; kingdom Metazoa; phylum Chordata; class Lepidosauria; order Squamata; family Varanidae; genus Varanus; species Varanus komodoensis. Next base: position 9,404,355 of record NW_025336480.1, read on the forward strand.
CTTTTCAACAAAAAGAGCGGCTTGATCTCCCCCTGCAAGGAGTTCAAGGAGGAGTGTGTCTTCAGGTAGGGACGGGAGGAATGGGAAGGGACGGTGGGCGCCGGGACTGGCCGCAGAGAGCGAGGCTGGCGGGATAGCGCCGCGCTCGCCCCCCGTATTTCGCCTTGGGGCCACGGCTGACCCTGCCTTTCGCGTGGTGGGGCCAGCAGCTCGGCTTACAGCAAGCCGCCGCCGCTCTTTGCCTGATCGCGTGCTGCTGCACCGTAATCTTTCTGATCGTCTGTGATCTTCCTCCGCCCGACTCCGCATCTCTAACTTGTTTCCCTCCCAGAACCTTTCACTCCCAGCCTCCCCTTTCCCAGGAGAAGCCTAAAGGAGGAGAAGGAGGCAGGCGGGCGGGGAGGTTTCTTGGCGCGGGGCTGTCTTGACGGAGCCGCACAACCGATCTTCCTCTCAGGCGGAAATCACAGGACGTGTGTGTCCTCGCCATGCGCCAAAACTTCGTGCAGCGCTCTTTTTTCCTTCCCTCTGCGGATCCTCTCGCGCCACCTCCTCCCCAAGGCGCAACTCATGGCGCCGCCGAGGATCGTGGCCGTCACGTGCGTGCAGGGCTGAGCGGCGGCGAGTTTTTCTTGGCTTTCTTGAGTCGCCAAAAGAGAGAAGTCCCTCCAAAAGCAGCCACTTCTCCCCTGGTGGCCTCGGCCGTTTGTGGCAGTTGCCCTCTTTTCGTTACGGCTGCTGAAGAGGAGGCAGAAGAGGAGCCTAGAGTTGCTTCCACTTTGCTTCCTCTGCCTTCTGCTTTGGGACGCTGAACTGAATCACGATCCATTAAACGCTCAAATAAGAGAAAAAGGTGCTGTTCCCGCCTGGCTGCCTTGGACGGGCAAGGGAGTTCCTCCGCCTGGCCAGAGCCACCGTAAACGTTAAGGGGGTGCAGAAAAGGAGCTGCGCGGCTGCCAGGCGTCTGTGAAGTTCCGGAGAACGCAGTCAGGATCTTACCACAGCGTAATCCCCCCTGACCCTGGGAGGGTGCGCTCCAGAAAACCTACAGGCAAGGATGTTTCTCCCGTAGGCGTTTATCTGGGCTTGATAATAGGAACAATTGGGCACCTGGATGTGATCCGTGCAGTCAGAAAAGATGCTGTTGACATCTCAGAGCGATCTGAGGTTTGATGTTCTCCCCCTTCCCTCCAGGCCGTTGATGCGCCAGTTTTGTTGGAGACAAGTATTGTTTATATTGGAGTTGCAGAAACTTGGGCCATGTTTGACATAAGAGTCAATATTCAAGTGAAGCCTTGAAAGCAGAAATTAACTTTGAAGCCTTTCCATGTTGTGCTATCATGTAAAAACCTCTCACCATGTCGGTATGTTAGCTGGATGTCTGTGCTGTGTATATTTCCTAGCTGAAAGCCCTACAGAGTTCAATGGGATTGGCTTCCGGCCCCTAGGCTACAGTCCAATGCATACCTATTTGGGAGTAAAGCTGGACTGAATTCACTGGGGCATTTCTGAGTAAAGAATCATGGGACTGGGCTTCAGAAAGAGTGATTGGATGACTTGCATTGCAGGCTGAGGACAGAAATCAATTGCAAACTTTGAATTGAGTTTAAGGACAATGCCTGGGTGTAGAATACACTTTGGCATTCCTTTGTGTCCATTACATAACAGGTAACTTTCCAGTTTCATGGAGGCTGCTAGGTGTTGCTGTCACTTGACTTTAACAAAGATTTTGCTGTTCTCACAAAATTTCTTCAGCCCATGAATTTTTTTCATTGTGTAAACATCTCGGTTTAATTATATGTCCGAACATGAAATATATTGCCCTAAGGCTACTATTTAGGAGCATCCATTATTACTTATTAGCTTTCCCTTGAAAAGACACAAGGTGTCTTACAGCAGAGTTAAAACATGCACAAGCTTAAAGCAATTTGAAAAAAACAAAACATTTTTAACTTAAGGGATTTTTTTGGATTCTTGAATATGAAATTGGAGATAACAGCCCAACTTTGGAGGTGAGAATATGTGATTCCCCCCACCCACCCCCACCTATAATGGAAAGAACCACACTGGCCACCTCGCTGAGGTTGGCATGAAACTTTGAAGAGGGGGAAAGGGGGGGCATTGGGGGAAGGGAGGAGACTGGAGAGGCCAAAGCTATCCTGGGGCCTCTGCAGCCTCCCTCCCTTCCTCTCTTAAACTCTTTGGCTAAATGAGCCCATCTAGTGAAAATGTAGGCCTCAGGAACATGGCTACTCCTTCTGTCCTGCATAGGATGGGCATATCTGCCTGAGTCGGAGGGCTTACGATCATCATAATAGGATTGTGCCCTGACAGAACTAAAGTAAGAAGCCTTATTAAATGCCTGGGGACAGAGGAAAGTCTTATCTCATACCAAAAAGATGACAAATTTGGTGACTGGCGGATCTCACTGGGGAGAACCAGTTAGCTTTGTTTAATTTTGCCACTAGAGGGGTTTGTTTTGTTTTGTTTTGTTCCAGTGCATTCACCTCTTCTAGTAATACTCTTAGCAAATGAGCCTACTATATTTTCTTAGTAAAACTATCATCACCTATCTACTGAACAATTTAAATTTTGTATGATGCAAAGCTGATATAAAAACAATGTACATCGCACCATCTTTTTAAAATATGGTTTAAAAAATTTCCTCTTGTATTTAAGAATCCTAGCAATCACTTTAAATATATTTAAATACATTTTTTGGATTTCCTTGAAGCTTCAACATCTGTTTCCACAGAACCATATTTTTTACAGGAACAGTTTCAGATAATTCAGGTTACACTTTGAGTGCTGTTTTTGGCAGAAAGGTGGGATATTTACTTGATAAACACATTTGTGGAACATAATCTGACACCAAATGTAGTTTATCATCTATGCTGTTTATGAAAACTTTGTGATTTATGTGTAAATAAAATATACATGTGATCTCCTGCTTCTTGCACATCTCCTCTTTGACCCTGGTGCCAGTCAGTTTCCTAAATAAATATAAACCTCTAGGGTTATAATTGTATGTTCACTTACCTAGGACTAAGCCCCACTGAGTACATCTGCAAAGAGATACATATGTGCTGAGTTTTTTAAGTAAACCTAATGCTTAACAACTAACTGTTCATACTTGCAGAGAGGGTTTAAATATTCTGACTTGTTCTGTGTTACCACTTTTCTGATAAGCCCTTAACTAGAACTTGTTGTGTAATTCAATACTTGAAAATCTATCCACAGTAAGTGGATACAAAGGCTTGCTTTAAAGCAAGAAGATATCCTTGCTTTAGGGTGCCCAAATGGAAAAACCATATGGCAGTTAAAAGACCCATACTTACAAAATGCGTCTTGCTGGCTCTTTCTAGCATACTGTTTTTTTATAATATCAGTTTGCTATTGGGAATTTCTTAATGACATAGCTGGACAAATGCTTATGCGAGAAGTACATGAAAACTGCTTAGAGGTGGACTTATTTAAAGTATTTTTGTTTTAACTTTGAGAAATTGTCATATCCCTTTTATTAGAGTATCCTTTGAAAGGGGCATATCTTTTTCAAATAAGAGCAGCCCAATTTGGCATATGCCATGTGTACTCAGACCCTTAGGTTATTAAAAACACAATTTCTCTAATGCTTTGGCCTTGTACCCTATAGCTTCTGTTCTTCAGTATTTTAAAGTATATTCAGGATGTAGGTGGCATGTTAAGCATTTAAGGATGGTGAAATTTCAACTAAAGATTTGCCTGGATTTAACAAAAGTTTTAAAGCTTGTGTGGCTGTAGACAGGGCTTGCCCTCCTAGCTGGTTACAGTGTCTAACCTAAAGCAGTATAGGTTTGGGGCAGAACGTTAAAGGGCTGGACATTATTAGCTATTTGAGTGCCTGTTTGTTGTTCATCATGAGGCAAAATTTAAATTTGTGCTGTCTTAGGCATCCCAACAATTTTATATAGATACCTGCAACTGAAACAGTTTTTTCTGTCGAGCTTGCAAAGGTGCCACAAGGATTGTGTGTGTCTCAGTAGTATCCAATTACCCACATCCTACTGATGGAACAACTTCCATCAGTGAAATGGTGAGGGGCAGCTCCCTGCTGTCTCCTATGCCGTGTGCCTTCAGAATCTGCTCCAGATGGTTTGGACACCCTCCCAGACAGATTTTGATTGGTGGGCACAGTTGGGAGGAGAGGAGGGAGAAACTACCATTGTGTTAATGGCAATTCATATGTGCAATATTAGATTTTGCCATGTATGCATAGCACAGTTCTGTTACCCCAGCGTTTCATGGGGGATAGGGCTGTCAGCAGCTCTTTAACCATGACTGCTATATATATATATATATATATATATATATATATATATATATATATATATATGGTGATATATGCTATATATATACATGACTGCTAATAGGGTTCTGATTATACATGGTGTGTCTGCTGTACTCCATCATGTTTTGTCAACATCCCCCATCTGGCAGAATGGCTGGCTGGTGCTTAAATTGTAGTCCAACACGTTGGGAAGATATCTTGGCTTGATCCAACGAGACAGTTCTAGTGATCTAGGTGAAAGTGCTTGGGATGGTGTTTATTTAATACTAAGGATCAAGCATTTACTAATGCTGAGTGATAATTTCTTGTCTTCAAGAACCATGTTATCAAATAGCTCACAAAGCCAATGTGAGTGTTTCCTCCTTGCATTCTTCCAAAGGAAGGAAGAACTTGATGTCATTTGTAGTAGTTCCCCATCAGTATAGGTGGCACCTTTATTTAGAAGGATCACTTTCTTAAGAAAAACAGTCATGCGGTACGTAAGCTCAAGATAGTTCAGCCCATCATGTTGGTGTTGGTGCTGGCATTTTGTCCCTGGCATTTGGGCTTGATGGGTGGTTGCCAAAAAAAGTTGCAACTAACATTACTCAACATCACTGGAAGTTTTTTCATTTAACTTGGGACTGCAAGGCTTCCTGTCACATGCCCCAGGCCTGAAGCTGATCTCCATCACAGCTGCTTGTAGCACGATGTTTAATAAATGGAGCTTTCTCAAAAAGTTTCCAGAGCTTTCAGTTGGATCCTAAGAAAATTGCTTCAGACAGGTTCAGAGCATGCTTAAGAAAGCTTTTCTTAAGACCACTTGACATTGCCAAAGACCGAGGCTTCAGTTTTAGACATAGTGCTAGTAATATTTCAGCCACATACAGGTGTTCTGTGCTGAAAAGAGCAAACATGCATCCAGGGGGAGCAGCCCAAGCCAGTGTCCAGTTTGTCTCCTTCAGCTTGTGGAGGGCAATTGAAGAGGTGAGCATCCTGTATCTGTGGAGAATCTGCATTCTGGCTTGTGTGGAGACCTACAGGAAGCTCTCCAGAGACACCTTCTAGGATCTGAGGTGACGCATGCAGTAAGGGAGAAGGGTGGGGCTGGGAGGCTCCCTCCCAGCATGTTTGCTCTCTTTAGGGACAGAATGCCTGAATAGATTTCTTTCTCCTCAAGCTTTCCTGTTTCCTGCTTAACTTCCACTTTCATGGCAAACTGTCCTTTGCTGCTATATCCAGGCAGAACAAAGAATAATTCAAGAAAATATAGTTGACCCGTCTGAAATGCTGAGAATACCCAGCATATTTTGTATTTTTTGACCCACTTTTAAACTTTTATATCAAGATGTTTTTCTCCTCCTGGATGTAATATCACCCCACTTTTAAACTTTTATATCAAGATGTTTTTCTCCTCCTGGATGTAATATCACCGAGAAGAATGCTGTCTGGTTCTTGCTTAATAGACGGTTGCATTATCCCAATGCAGCACTCCTTCAGAATAGAATGGTACAGTGCAGTGGTTCTCAAAGGGCTTTGTCGTATACATGTGGTGCGGGATTGGGGCATCTGTGTTGAAAAAATGACACCAGATTTGAAATTGTTGTTTGTGAAATGCACAGAGATGTGAATTTAAATTGTATTTAGTGAAATCTGTTTCTTAATGAAGAATGGTTTCATAGCATGCCAGTCTTAAATGGGGAAGGACATGAGGGAAGTTGTTTCACTGTTTTAGGAAATGCTTGTACTATTAAGATTTAATAAATATATTATCTCATTGACCCTGTTGTTTTTTAGCTTTAGGTAGCATATTTTGAGGATTCCAGAGTTGTTGGATTTGGGGTTACACGGCATCTTCTCTCTTGGATTCATGGATGTAGCAGAACCAAAGTAATATACATAACATAATATACATAATATCCAAGTTTCTCCAAACCCAAACCCATGTACCATCCTACACTTACTTCGCCTTGGCCCTGATTGAATGACTTGTCCCATTGTGTGGCACCTGCGGGAAGTTACGGCAAAAACACATTCCTAGAGGAATGGAGTACAGTAAATTGGTCATAGCTTCTTTTTAATTTGCCATCCATATGAACTGAAGTTGCCAGATATTGGTTAAAGGTTCTTTAAAGTGTAATCCTTTTGGGATGTCCATAAGCCCTTGAAATCAAGATTGAATATAGAGAAGCAGCAGCAAAACAGTTATCTCTGCACCTGAACCCTCCTGCTCTATATTTTTGCTAGACAGGCATTTTCACCCATCCAGCTGAGGAGTGTCTGAGGGACTGGGAAGAGGCTTTGTATCCTGGCCTCTCCAGTCTCCTCCCTTCCTGCCCCTTTAACCTCTCTGAGGTCACATTCCTGTCTTCAGAGAGCAGAGAGCAGCTGATGCAGTTCTTTCCACAGCAAGGGCACCAAGAAGGGGAGTCAGGACTTCAGTTTCAAGGTAAGACTTCAGAGGTAGGAATCTGAACTATTATCCTCTGGCCCATCAGGTAAGGTCTGTCTGGCCATAGGATTGTTCATTTAAGGCTGCAGTCCTCTATCCCACACCTGGGAGCAGGTACTAACTATAATAGTCCTTACCTCTGGGTAGATTTCTATAGAATTGTACTGGAACTGTATTTCCTTGAAGTGGCTCATAATTCCGATGTTGCGTCTATGTTTGTTTCTGTGAAGACTTACTTAGATACCTCTTTGGCTTTACTCCCTAGGTTTGCAGAACTTGCTTTAAGGCATTGTTCATTAATCATCTGTCTACTCTTTGCCTGAATAACTTACATATTTGAAAAAGCTTATATTTCCTATTAAAATAGCAGCCATTTAGTTCCTTTTCCCCTCACCAAGCTGTAACAAAAAGGAAATCTCAGTAGATCTGGCAGTACTTTGTTTTACCTCTGATAAACTTTGCAGTCAGTTCAAAACATGCATGAAACAAATTAGAAATTACTTCTATTTTATTAGGATTAAGTCCTTAATTTGAACTTGATTATTACCTCATTCTCTTGGGATGAACAACGGTAAAATTTTATTAAAAGCTTTTTCAGTGTTCTATGTATAAATAGTATTTTCTGTATTTAGTAGAACAGGCGTGTGTGTGTGTCTGATTTATGTGTATAAGCTAATTTATTAAAACTAATGCTACTGGAAAGATGAAGTCGACTTATTGGTATGATTACTTGTAATCATATGTATTGGCATACTTCTGGATTTCACTGTCTCCTTTAAACTGCTGTTCCCTTTTCCAGATCTGTTAACTACAGATCCCCAAATATGGCATTCCCTATAAGCTTATGCCAAAGTTTTGTGCTACTTTTGCTCTGCAAACTCAATGTTTTATGCCACAGGCACAAAGTTGTTCTAATATATCATTTAGGATTCCTTGTTAATATCCCAAGCTCAACATTGTTGTATCCCCTCCAAACCTGTGCTAATATTGTTTTGTGCTAGTTGGTGCTATTTTCTGCTGGAAGTCCCAATTTTTATGCTGCCACCCTAATGTGAAGTAGATGAGAAGATAATCTTGAAATACATAGTACTGCAGGATGAGCTGATAGATAGAAGAGTAGAATGTCATCAGGTTTAGAAAGCAAGCAAAGCAAAGGTAACCCCCAAACCATCAGGTGCTTCTGGTTGAAATCTAATGGAGAAATTAAAATGAGGCATCACAGGGGAAAGGTAGCATCAAAAGCAAAGGGCTCCCTTCCAATGTTTTTCTTCCAGTCCCTTCAGAAGCCCAAGCCCTATAAGCTTACTTCTACTCAGAATATGGAAATTAACCATGATGCACAGCGTCATGTCTTCTATTCTAGCATGTACCTTTTCTGTTGGCCCATATTCTACACATGACAGTGCTTTTCCTGAGCCACTGGGCATGCCTTTTGCACCCCACCCCCCTGGTGATCTGGCCCCTCTTCAGAGGTGCTTGTGAGGTTCCTGGAGCTAAAAACTTGCAGGGCTAGAGAAGCAATTATTGAGGTAGAAGGGAACTACCTTGACAATTAAAACAGGACCCATTAAAACAGGACTTGTTAGGTCTTGACAATTAAGACAGGACCCATCCATTAATATATCAGTTCAGGTAGCACAATTGTTACTGTTGCTGCTATCTGCCTACTTGGGAGTAAGCCCACTTGAATGAAAGACAGCTTGTGCCTGCTGCCCTTGGCAAGCTTATTCACACTGCAAAGTGGTTTACAGAATATGGTGTATCTCTAGGCTTTGCCTCTTATCAAGTTACTAAGGGGCAGGGCGGGTGGGTTACAACTCCTGGCATGCAGCTAGCTGGGGCATGCTGGGAATAGCACATCTTGTTGATGTCTAGATGTGCACGGGATGTGCCTTGAAGGCCTGAGGATTTTTCTCCAGCTCGGGGAATGCACTTGTACGCCTTTCTTGCCTTCTTTCCATTGCTTCTGTCTCTCCCACTCCTCCCTTGCCTGTTTTTTGCATATTTGAAAGGAGAGAAGTGACTCAGTGCAGGCTTCTTACTGAGGTGCACCATTCTTCTTCCCTTTTGGGGAATCATGTAATGATTTCCTGCAGATGTACAGCTCTGAGCAAGAGCACAGTAAATCACCCATAAGAAATGTTACAGCAGTGCAAGCCAAGCAAGCAGAACGGCTTCCAACATATTTGGAAAGGAATTATAAATTGTGTCCAAAACATGCGGTCTGATCTATCCCCCTCCCTGCTCCCGGAAAAAGTGGGCCCAGTTTCTTAATTTTAACCTTTCGTGTGGCTGGATTCTCTGACTGGAACCTTCAAAGAGCAGGACTAGAATCCATCACAGTGAGCAAGAGCCTGCTCTTTTGTCCAGTGTGTCGCTTTCCCTTGTTGCCTGTGTTATCACTTCCTTACCCTGCAGCTGTGGTTTACTAAGATTGGGCTGTGAGAGCTGACATATTTTGGCTGCCCCTAAAAGTGTTCTGCCTCTGTTGTAAAGTGTGTGAGCTTTCTCTTCTTCCTCTTCAGCATAAAACTCTTTCAAAAGAGACAGAATTGAGAGAGCAACCTATTCTTTCTTCCCCTTTTGCACTCCAGGGACCCTGAAAGTAGTCATAATGGGACTGTGAGAGAGACATCCATTTAACTGATACTATTTGAGCAAGTGTTTAATTGCATTGGATCACCCTAGTTTGCTTGCCTAGGAGTTGGATATGTCTCTGAACCAGCTGTCAACTTTTTTGCACTTTTTTTCTTTGGTTTATAGCTTTGGAGAATTTTCCTTTGAGTTGCACAGCTATACATTCCTCTCCTTTGGTAGGTTCTGGCTGGGAAAAAAAGCTTGATGTTTTCTTAGGAGATTTTGTGGCCAAAAAATAAAAAGGTGGATGATGTATGCTAAAAAAGGGTCTTGCTACTAGACTTATTCACAACCCATAGTAGGGCTGGACATTTTGAAATCTATAGCTCTTCTATACTGGAATGCAAAGATCTTTCCTGACTTTGACAAAGTTGAAACCTCTTAGGTTGCAATCCTTTGTTCATTAACTTGAGTAGAACTTGCTACTTATTTATATTATTTGTGTTTTACACACACACGTACACACATATTTAGGCCACCTTTAAAAGCACAACTCCCTCAAGTCTGCTTTTATATAAAACCCCAAGTTGATAGACCAGCAGAACTCAGTACAATTAATAAACAAACACCCAGCCCTAAGAACACTTAAATAAATGCAGCACAGGACTCATAAAGGATAAAACATGCTTTGAGAGGAAAATGGAGAAAATAGTTGGCACTTCTGACCAAACATGCATAAGGATCTAGACACTGGCAGACTATTAAACACCTGTCCATGGGTGTTTAGCATAAGGATCATTTGATGGTTTGATGGAGAAAATATTTGCAGGTATTTAGGGACCAGGCTCTGCAAGGACCAGCCTCAGGAGATCTCTCTCGCTGCATCATTTCTGAAGCCAGACCAGACCCTTTTAGTAAGCCTTACCATGATTCTGTGATCTGGCTGGATGTAGTGTTGGTGAAGGGGGAAGAAGGGGCCTGTGTGCTCAGGCAATCCCAACTCTGGCAACAGATTGCATAAAATAATGTGTCTTTCAACGTATTTGGATGGTTTTCAGATTGGGCTTCCAACCATGGTGAATCCTGAGGCTCCATTCTTACACGCTTACTAGGGATTCACGCCTGTTGAACTCAGCAGGACTAACTTCTGAGGAGGCATGCAGTGGGTTGCACTCTAAACAACAGATGAATCCTCGATGGAGCCATGTTCTGTTGAAAAATCTCTCTAGTATAAGACCTAGCCATCGGCATACCCAGGATGTCTCCTCTCCCAATCTTCTGCAACTTGAACATGTGAGCATCTTGTCTTCCCACAGGTGTTTGTTAGCCATTCTACTGATGGGCACTCAAGTGAGGAAAGGCTGCAGTTTGTTCAGGATTCTGTGTGGTGCTAGGAGTCAGGGTACAAACTTGCTTCAGCGGCCCATACAGATTGTATGGCAAGGCTTACAAGTGTAGTTCAGTGAGATGACCATCAACCTATTATCTATTTTTATTAACTGAATCACATAATGCAATGAGCATAGACAAGCCTGTTGTGTTTTAAATTGTTTCATGTAGAGATAAGGCAAACTTTTGGGGCCTATGTGCACAACTAGAATTTTAGAAACTTTCCTGGGCACTACCACTACCCTAGTGGCACATGACAGTGTTGAATAGTGGTTAGTGTGCTGAACAGGGACCTTGATGAGCTGATGCTAATCCCTGCACAGCCATGAAGCTCACTGGGTGACTTGGGGCCAGTCACTCATTATCAGCCTAAAATACCTCAGACCATCGCTGTTGTACAGATAAAATAGGGTAGAGAAGGTTTGTGTAAGCAGGTTGGGTTTCTGGCATGAGGGTAAAAGGGATAGAAATGTAATATTATAATAATGACAGAATATCGGTGAGCTCCATGCGTGGCCCAAAGGCCTTCCTGGGAAATGGAGCTGGCAGGGGCTGAGATCCTCAGTTTGCTGGAAGGTGATCCTGGCTGGTTAATTTGAAACATGTGAGAAGGGAAGGAGAGGTTGGATCTCCAAGACTGTCCAGGAGTGTCCTGGTGCCTGCGGGCAGGGTGTTGACTAGTTCCTGCCATCTAGTGATGCTTCTCACTTGGTAAGGGCTCCACCTTTGCTAGTTTCTGTACTTAACATAGGAATGACAGAAGCACTGCTTGAGGACTTAAGTGCAGTGGTGTAAAACACCCTCATAATAATGACAAAATAATTTTGTCACCTGAGAATGAAAATGTCTATGACTTCTCCTGCCCCAGCCTTGAAAAGAATTGTACAATACTTGTAAAGAGAAAGTGTAAAAATCAGGATGAACAACCTTCCCAAAAACCTGGGACCGTGGTTTGAATAAGAAGCTTGAATTCCTTGCTGTAGGACCATGAGCCAGTGTTCTAGGCTGCTGTGAACATGCTTAGCTACTCTGTCTAGCCAAGTAATTACTGTCAAATACTTCTAATTTGTCTGAAACACCATACAAAGTGCTGCCTTTAGCATGAGATCTTTTTTAGCTTGCCTTCTGGAAAGTTTCCTAATCCTAAGCGACTGCAAATGACCAAGAGATACTTGTCACCGGCATCAGATGGAAGAGGAGTGTGTGTGTTCTGAAAATAATCGTGTTCAGTGCACATACTTCAGTTTGCTGACCTGCCTCAGCAGTGGGAAGGACTCTGTGCTTGGCAGAAGGAACCATTCTACGTTTGCTGTGTCTCCCCCACTTAGCTGCAGCAGGGGCTTGGTTGCTCCATTTCAGAAGCCATTTCCTCCTTGGGTGACTTGGAGTCTAAATATCCATTTCTTATACTTCCATTCGGGTTGAGTTACATTTTTTAAAAAATGCTGCTGCTTGATATACCGTATTTTTCGCGCTCTAAGATGTACTTTTTCCTCTTCAAAAGTAAGGGGAAATTTCTGTGCGTCTTATAGAGCGAATGTGTATGTGCCCGACGCCCGGGACGCTGCCGGCCCGCCTGCACCACGTGGCACCACCTGGCCGGCACGAGCTCGGCACGCCCTGCTCCACCTCCCCCCTCCGGCGCAGGTGAGAGCTGTGCCGCTCAGGGGGAGCAGTGCGGAGGAGGAGCAGCTGCGGGCTTTAACCCGCCGGCTGCATGGAGAGACGGACTGCTCACCCCCACCGCCCAGGAAGACCTGCTGCTGCCGCGCTGCCCGGAAGACCACCACCGGCACGCTACCAGCCTGGCTGCACCACACCTGGCCGGCACGCATTCGGCGCGCCCTGCTCCGCCCCCCTCCTCCGGCGCAGGTGAGAACTGTTAATCACAGGTCGGTGTGTGTTTTCAAATGGCAACCCATCTTTTAATGAAGCCCATGGGGAAGTGATGGGGAATGTGCCTGTGATTATCAGGAAGCTTTCCATGGATCCCTCCTCTAAAAACTAGGTGTGTCTTATGGTCAGGTGCGTCTTACAGAGCGAAAAATATGGTAATTGAACTGGGGAAAATACCAGCAGGATGTTTTCTGAATGAATTAGTAGTGAGTAACTCAAGGAAGATATTTGTTTTTGCTTGCATGGGTGTACATCCACTAATTCAACTGGAGTTACACAGGATTCACACACTAGTGTATTAAGGAAGTGTGGGGTAGTGGTTAAGAGTGTGGAACTGAGACTGAGGCAATCTGGGTGAGTTCCAGTCCAGCACTAACCATCCCCCCCAACACTGGCTTTCTGTGCACATATGTATCATATCTATCTAGGGCAAATTTTGAAAAGGGATTAGCCTAGCTAGAACGGTACAAGTGATCCCCTCTCTCACCTGGTTCACTTAAACGTGACATAGCTTTTCATGGGAACTTGGCAAGGGGATCTGTGCTGTCATATTTTTGGAACACAGCATGTTTTCTTTGTAGGATGGCTTAAATTTCACAAACAAGCCAACCTGGGAATCCATGGCTTGTTATAGCATCTCTCAAGTTTTTATTTAAATTGTTTTAGATTTTTAAGCTGCTTTAAATTTTGCATGTTGGAATTTTACACTATAATGGATTATCGGTATTTTCAATATTGAACTTAAGATAAATTGTTGTGAACCACCTGGTAATCTTCGGCTATTAGGTGATATAGAAATGAAATTATTATTAATATTATTACCTATTGTTGCTTGTCATGTTGTCCAGATCCGGGGGGGGGGGGGTTATTGTGGAGTGTTGCAAAGGGCTACAAATCCTTGGGGTCAAGAGTGTCCCAAAACAGTGCCACTCATCAGAGATAATCTTCTTTGCTGTATTCTGCCTAGCAACTTGCAGCAATGTACCATTCTGTTTCCTGCCTCCTTTCCTGTAATCTCTTACCATCTCACATGTCAATGAGCTGGTTTTTTCTTACTCATGTGAGCCAGCTGTGTGTAATCTGCACAGCAACCTTGAAGGAGCTTGTTATTCTGCCAGTTTTAGTTGTGTCTTCTGTTTGCCTATCCTGCAGCCTGTGCAGCAATGTTTTTGAAAGGATTCTCCCAGAAAAGACTCCTTTGATTTATTTAATAAAGTAACTTATGCTGCACTTTGATAATCCTTTAACATAACATCATATGAAAATGTATTTTATTGGTGCAATAGATCAATACTGATATCAGCACCTCCCCTCCCTTTTCAGTGAAATATTTATTCCACTGAGGATTTATTCCACTGAGGAAAGAAGTCCTTAGTGACCTGTTCCTTCATAGCTGCACTGCCGCATCTTGTTTCTTGCAGGCTCCGAGGAAATAGAGGGTTGCAATGTGCACATGCATTATGTATTTTTATATGTTCCTCTTGCTGAAAGCACATCCATCCCAAATTTAAGAGCAGTCTGCCCTTTACAAAAGAAGACCCAAGGAGACTGAGATGTGGTAGAAAATTGTGAACCAGCTTGGGATGTCTTAGAAAATTGTGGTTTCCCAGGATGAGATCCAAATTTGGTGTGGCTCAAGCTCACACTCTCCTCTTACCCTTTCTCTCTTTGCATCTGCGACTAAATGGAGGTTCTCCTTCTGATTTTAACTAGCCACAGCTCCCTGAGATACACTGACCTGGAGAACTGTCCTTTATTTAAACTATGGCTTGAGAACAAGCTAGGATCTCAGACCTCAGTATGATACTGGTTTGTTCTCATTAACTACAGTTTGCCAGAATCCAACATTTAAAAAGCTGTGTTTGGAAGCTTTGGATTTCCTCCTTGTAGGTGTGAATTAAGAGCAAGTGCAAACCAAAGGATCTCCAGGAGTCATTCTCATATAGTGATTTCCTGCTGTATACCCAGTGTATTTGGGTTTCCATTTACTTAGCTTCAGCAGCTAATCTTTTAGTATATATTGCCAAGATTATTTGTGTATTGCCAATAACACAAAGGCACCTTATTTGTGTATTTTCCAATAACAAGTTCTGAGAATGCTGAGAATGGTAACCAGCCATATATAACTAGCTGAGCAGTCACATGTTGCTCATAGATTGCTCATAGATTCTGCTTAAATGGCCTTACTTTCCTGGAAGGGGCCATCAAGTGTTTGTATTTCCATAGGCATATATGGCATTGTGATGTGACTGTCAACTACTACCCTTTAAGTTAATGTTGCCACAAGGAACCACACCTTTCACTTTGTTCAACTGAAATTGCAAACATTTGCTATGTGGCAGACAAGGGAGGGGAGCCACAAGCTGCCACCTGTTTAAGTTGATTAATGAAGACATTAAGGGAGCTGTAATAGCTTAAGACCAGTTTCAACTGTAACATGATATTGTGGCCCTTTTCCAGTTTGTACCAAGTCTCCATTTGGCTATTTCCACTGTCCCCTGGAATCTCCTGAGTTATTCCGGTATGAAATGTGCTTGATCAAGATCTACTTTCAAGATGTCATCCAACTGACCGCATTTAGAAGTCTTTATTTTTAAAAGATGTTTTTCAGTTTTTGGCTCTTGGTTCTATTGGGGCATAAACGAATGCAGGGTTATTGGGCAATTCAAACACTGTATCCTCAGCATGCTAATGTTTGCATGCAGTGCTTGGACTTCAGAGTTTGATGGTGGTTACTACTTTGGGGCATGAATAGATGTGATCTTTGAGTCTGGATTAATTAGAAAACTGGGTGGAATTTCATTTAGGCAGGTACCTTGAATTACACTAGGCTTAGTGTGCATCAGCCTTCTCCAGCCTGGTGCTTTCTAGATGTTTTTGGACTGCAATTCCAAGAATTCCTGACCATTGGTCAAGTATACTGACTGGAAATGGTGGGAGCTATAGCCCAAAACTTCTGGAGGGTCCAGGTTAAGAATGGCTCATGTGCATTATGCAGTGAAAGGGCAATTTAAGAAGCACCCTGATAGGGTGCTGATCAGCTTCTTTTACTCTGCTACTCTGCAATCAGGATGACATGATTTCTGTGTAGAATGTGGTTACCATTTGTGAACTGTTTTCTGTCATACAAAGTGTGCCCGAGGAAGGGGCAAAGATGCAACTTCAGAAATGGAGGAGTCAGTGCCATGGCTAAGAGTGGTGACCCACTGAGTTCAAAAGTCATATTTCATCTCAGCTGTGCACTCACAGTCACGCTCTGGAGGGATCCTGTGATTCCCCACCCTGCACCAGTGGGACAAGATGTGTCAAGGTAGAAAAACCTAGTGTCAGAAACCGGTTTTCCCCGCTCCCTGCCTTCTCCTTTCAAGCAGATGAGGAAGCCAAGAGCCTTCAATGGCAATCTTTTTAATGTTAACACTGGCCAGCTAGTTGGCTTTGTGAGCCGCCCGGAGGCGCTTTGGGTGGCATACGAATGTTTTAAATAAATACATACATATAAAAGAGGACTATTGCAGAAGTAATTATCAAAAGAAGTTAGAATACTGGGTGTTAAGGACTATACTTAATGCTAAGAAGTTGGTTCCCAACTGAATGCTGCTCCTCTCTTCCTAACCAAAAGGAGTTTGTTCGCACTCAGGGTTGTTCTGCTGCATGTGGGTGGGACAGTGAGAATGTACAATGCTGCTCAGTTGATCCGCACTTTTGATCTGACGCCGGACTGTGGGGCTTACCGTGTTATGTCTGCCCATGGCTAAGTGCATCTCTTCAAGAGTTTCTCCCAGAACCAGACATGGTCTGGTTCTCACGAGCTTCCCGGCTTATCACTGGGCCTGCCAGCTTTGGCAATTTAGCTAAGAATTCCAACTCCTCCTCCTCCTCCTCCAGTTCTGATTCAATTTCTGAGAAAACCTAGGGAGAAGTAGGCCTGGTCCCTAGAGCTAAGCCTCTCCAAAACTGAGTGCAGCAAATTCATATGCTGGAGTTGCATAGCAGTTCTAAAAGGCAGCCTTATGAAACAGATGGAAGGTTGTGCCTATCTAGAGGTCTGGAGCTACATTGATGGGAAGAGTTTTGGCTGCTACATGGATCAGCATGATTGGAATCACCATGCTGGTCCAGGGGGGTTGGCTTGTGCAGTTCCTGAGGTCCCAGAACTTCTTCAATTGTCTGTGTGAGATCAGCCATTCTTAGGATCAAGAGATTTTAATGAAATGTCAGTGAGACTGCATACAATGTGTGGTACCAGTGATCATTTCACAAGTCCCATTGAAACAGAGACCCTTAGTGTTGGAACTGTGTGCAGGTGTGGAGCTATGGGATGCTTTCCAGGTGTTTGTGAAAAGTAGGCATAAGTTTTGCACAGGCATTCAGCAGAATAAGCAAGGGTTAAAAACATTCATGGGCTGACAACATGCGCACAAGCCCCACCTCAGTTATCTAGCCGGGGGCACTTATGCAGACCTTCTCACGTAGCCACCTGGACTCTATTTAGATGCCTCCATGCAACTGTGCATGCTGAAAAACCCTGCTCAGATACAAAGTCCCTAGTTCTGAAAAAGAGACCCTGTGTACAGGGGCTATTGAGGGGGGCTTTTGTACTTGCTGCCCTACACAGTTTTAGCTCCTGTGTGTTAAGGCAAACATCTGAAAAGAGTGCTTGCCCGAAACACTGATTTAGATGCGTATAAACACAGACGTTGCTTCTGTAGCAGTCGCAGGACAAACAGTAATGTGTTCCTAAACTCCTGTGTATTATGGGTAAATGTGCTGCTGTTAGGCGTTTGGATATAGAGCAACATAATACACTCTGCATACAAGTGCTAATTGAAGGAACTATATTGCAAATGTTAAACTTACAAACTAGTGTATGCTTTTGGAACCTGATCTGTGATAATACTTAACAGAGGCTGAAAGTTTTCCTCTCTGAGTCTGCAATACTACACACTTCTCTTGTATTAGGTGTCACTGAACACAGTGGAGCTTACTTTGGAGTAAATGTGTATGCGATTGCACTGTAAAACTTTATAATGAACCGAATTCCCATTATTATATGGAAGTCATACCTGTGAAAATTCGGAGACCCTAGAATAAATATTGTAGTTCCTTAAATAACTGAATCTTTGGATCCTAGGGCATTGATAAAGCATAGATAGTTAATATTTACTCTCCCAAAAGAGTGCCTGGAACTGCTACAGAGAACTTTTACCGGTAAAGTGGAAAGAAATGGCCAGTACTATGCATGATTAGCAATACTGAAACAGGAGTAATCCCACTGCACTTGATTTCAGTACTTATTTTGACTGTGTAATTATGAGGGCTTCCTGGACATTGTTCCTGTAAAGCACTGGATCCAGACAGGTGGGTGCAGCTGGGCCGGCAGAAGTGGAAAATGCCACAGAGGGTCTAGGGAGCCTGCTGGATGGGGTGCGATGTGGTGTGTAAGCTGAGCCTGTATTCAATTAATTTGTGTCCTGTCTTTATACCAAAGGTAGAATTCAAGGCTATTAGTAAAAATACATACTGAAGCCAAAATTTCAATAAGCACATGTCATGAAAACAAATAAATTAAAAACGGAATGATAGAAGAAGGTAAGCAGCACCAGCCAATATGAAAAGACCCTTTAACAGGAGACCAAAGGCCTGCCTGCATAGAAATGTTCTTTTCCCTCTTAGTGGAAGGAATGACTGAGTCCTTCTGTCCACAGAGGGTAGATCCAACTCTTGGTGCTAAGAACCACAGATGCAGATATGGGAGCTACGCACACAGGAGCGGGCCCATAGAGACTACAAGAGTAGGGGTAATGTGCATAGGGAGAAAAATCCACATGCAGCTGAAGCTTTGCTGGCTATCTCTACCTGCACTATCTCAATCGCTAAAGAGCCAAGACTTTAAACAAAACGGAATAGTGATTTGTTTCTGGCAGGAGAGCTCCTGCATCAAAAATAGAAAGTCAAGCTCTGCCTGTATGGGTGTATCCTTTCTATATGTGCATGCCCTGTTGTTGGAGTCCAGCCAAAGCAACATGAGAACCTGATTAAAAGGGAGCAGACGTGCATACAACACTGGCACGCACAAAGCTCAAGAGTTGCACAATCTGATACAGACATGGCATGGGTATAATCTTGAACTTCCTTTCTCTTTGGCTTTGTGCCAATGAGCTATAGGCCTGGTTTATACAGTCACTCAGCCATCAGTTCCTTACCCATCGCAGAAGAGCAGGCAAACCTCCTCCTCTTTCGCACATGGCAATACAAGGTTTTGTACCTGTTGCTGTACGTGTGATGAGTTGACTCACTCCTTTCACTTCACACTCTCCTACTCTCCCAAACTGAGCTGAACATGAGCTGAGGCAATAAAGGTCTATCCTGATATATACCATAGTGCATTCTTCTTTCATAGGAAAACATAGGAAGAGCCATGCTAGCTCAGACCATGCTCTCCAGCAAGAAGCATCCATAGGCTTACCTACTCTGATTTTAGAGGCACCATATAGACATCAACATAGTACACGTTGGCAGCCTTCACCTCTGTGAATGTGTCCAGTCTCCCTTTAATGCCATCCAAATTAGTGGCCATCACTGCATCCTGTTGTAATAGTTAAATGATACATGTCGGGAAGAAAGTACTATCTCCTTTCTTCATACCATGCGTAATTGTCTGCGCTTCTGTCATGACTCACCTCACTCACATTTTCTCTAAGCTAATCCATCCAAGATGGTGCACCTTTTCTCACAGGGGAGCAGCTCCAGACCCTCAGTCATGTGAAGCTGCAGTTCTGTTGCCCCTGAATTCAGAGGCTTACATGTACCCTGTAACTAGCACCAGGCCTAGTGACGGCCACCCGCCTCCCTGCCCTCGGAATTTTCTCTGGATGCTACTGCTGGCTGGCTAGATTTAGTGCTGAAGAGGAGGAGACTGGAATGTGGAACTGACATGAGTCTATGACCCCAGCATCCTTTCCTTCCCAGTCCTCAGGCAACCCCCTTTCCCCCTCTAAGGCTCAGCTACAACCTAGAGGTGTGGGGCAGCCAGCAGTGGTGGGAGCTCAACCTTCCAAGTTCCAGGCCCTAGGGATGGAGCTGGGACTACAAGAAATGTCAGGGCCTCCAGCGATTTCAGAAGGCCAAAGGACTGCACCCTCAGTTGCACTTTCTTACACATTTTCCATCTGCAGCTTTCTGACACTCTTCCTTCAATCTCCTCCTGTCCTCCTCTGCTTTGGAACCTGCATCCCATTATTTTCCTGTGCTTTGCACAACTAATGTTCACATATATTTCACTCATTAAAAGATTCAGAAGGCAGATTCCTTCCTGCTAGTTATTTTGTCCTGAGGCTTCTCCTCATGCTGAGGAAAAGGTCCCTTGATCTATTCTCAGCTACCTCAGCACCCTCTTTTTTATTATTTTTTTCTTCTGTCTGTGTCACACACTGTAGCTTGTTAGCATCTTTGCTTTGAAATAAGCAGCATGCTGCTTTAAAAGGAGAAAGAGGCATGAAACTATTATGTTGGGAAATATTTTTGTGAAAAACAGAGAAAAAATGAAACCCTCTGAGGTAAGTGACAATTTAAACAGTTCCTATCTTAGAGCTCGCTCTGTGTTCCAAGAACACAGCCATATGAAGGGATCTTTGTAGTGCTTTTGGCTTGCTTTTGGTAAGCTAGTCTTGCCAACAGCTTCCTTAGGGTTTCCTGTTTGCCCTCAAATGGCCAGGAAAGCCCTGCTCACATTTCTGAATCATGGTGACAGGAAAGCTGAATATCCTGCCTTTTCCCTATGAATATAATGAGTCATTTTTCTGCAAGCACTTTAACATTTGCTGAGAGTTCTAGATAGTATTTATTCTGCTACTCTGGGAAGGAGAAGTGGGAAAAATACTTTCTACCTGCAAGAACTTGGCATAGCCATGGCAGGCTTCTGGCATGGCCAACAAGATTTGCCTGAGATGACATTCCTTTGGGCCAGCCACAATTCTTCATAACAAAAGGTGTTGTAGTGGTTATCTTAGATTTGAGAAAATGCTTTTAAATTCCCAAGATAGTGCTTGTTTCAAAACAGAAACATTGCGGGAAGTATAGTGCTTGAAGTGACGTGGTAAATGTTGCCCATCATGATGATCATTGGTTGAAACTGGGACCTTGTAGGAAGTACATAAAAAGTCCAGGTGGGGCTTGAAAAGTGATGGATGATCCATCCCTTGCCTCCCAAACCCTCTCAAGGCTGTTTTCTCCCAAGAGACTCAGATTTCAAGTGGATTTCTAAATAGCCTTTGTTGGCAATGTGAGCTTGGTTTTGAGATGTCTTTCAAGTTGGAATGCAAAGATCACAAAAAAGCCATTAACTGGGTATCCTGGCTCTAGACTTAAAATTGTTACAGATAATTACAGCTTTGTAGGCTAATATAAATGGCCTGCTGGATGAGGATTGTTGGAATGTGGCAGGACTGACTACATTTTGCACTAGGCTGTGTGCTCTTCTGTGTGATATCACTTGTTCTTGGCTTGTCCTTAAGGTTACATAGTAATACCATTAAACTAAGTACTTTCTTGCTGTGTCTGTTCTATATTAATCTTAACCTGAAATAGTTTCAGGTCACTTAGAATATCTTACATGGGAAAAAGTTGACATCCTCTTTGGAAAACAGAAGTGGTTAATTGTGGTATGTGGCACTAAATTGCTCAGGAAAGCTAGTTGTTTTGACTTCTCTGCAAGTACATTTGTGCACCTGCTATTCCAAATAAGGATGTTCCCCAATTAGCAGTTGCCCTTTTTGCAAGATCTATTCCTAATTGATACAATCTTTTGATGTACACAAAAGAAAATCCAAATAAGCCTGCTGCATTTTAAAGATAAAAGGGTGACAGAGGAAATATATGTACAGTATATACAAGACAGATGCGGTATTCAGTACTGGGACTCTGAGGGGAAAAAAGTGACAGTGGTGCCATTTGGGTGGTTCCTAAGTTAGAAGAGTCAGCTGCTATGGTAAGAAGCCTGAAATACTATAGCAAGGTCTAGTGGTACAGAGTCGCTAAGCAGGAATGGAACTAGACACTATCAAAAACACAGGGTTGCTGCTGAAAACAGCTGCCCTGTGTTAGTTCTTCCTTCTTTCTCTCCTCAACATGTTGCTAACATTGTGCACATACCTACTTCACATTGGTGGTTGTTAATAATGGGGAAAGGAATGGAAATACAGAGAAACAGAGCGAGTCAGAAGGGGCCTTCTGGGCCATCTAGTCTGACCTCCGGCTCCAGCCTGCTCCACACATGACATGCCTACCATGTGCATGTCCAGCCTATACTTAAACACCCTCACTGTTGGGGCTTCAGCCACCTCCCGTGGAAGCCCATTCCATACCCTCAGGGTCCTAACTGTCAGGAAGTACTTCCTGGCATCCACCCTAAATCTTGGTTCCCTGAGCTTTGCTCCACTGGAACACGTCCTGCCTCCACTGCAAGGGTAGTCTCAAAACAACCATTTTGGTACTGTGTGTTATAGTGCAAAGAGAGGTAATTAGAAAGGGACTGTGGTTTTCAATGGCAGTCCTAGGTCTTTGCGTTTCACCTGAGCAGGAATGTTCCTGGAAGAGCAGTTGTGTGTTTGTGATTCTGTGCTAAAACTTTCCTATGGAGAGGCTGTAGCTCAGTGGAAAAGGACATGCTTTGCCTGCTGAAGAACCAAGGTTTTATCCTCATCATCTTTGGGCAGGGCTGGAAAAACTCCTTCAAACTCTGGAGAGCTGCTGTCAGTCCGTGTCAACAGTAATAGCCTTGGATGGAGCAATGGCCTGACTCACTATAAGGTAGCTTCCCACGTTCCTATGTACCTGCAAAACATGCATCATGCAAAGCTGAACAATTTTTGCATCCCAAAAATTTCACCAGGTAGAAAGGCAAACATCTTAAACGCAAGTGTGTCTTCTGTTTTTATTTCTTTTTCTTACATAATGCACAATTATTCTTTAATTATTCCCCCTTATAGTTCACCAAGGCCTGAAAAGATCTGTTTGATCTCCTACAATATTGGGAGGGTGGGTTGGTTTGTTAAAGAAGGCTCAGTCAGTATCTCCTGTGGACTCTATATTGGCGATCCTCTTTTGCTGGTGAAAGAGCATGCAAATGTTTGAGTCTTGCATGAGCTTGGCACAGTAAATAATTGTTGCCCTGAGCATGATAATTCTGCATCTGAAAAATAAGTCCCCCTGGGTTCAGGGAGGCTCATTCCCAGGAAAGTACATAGGATTATCCCTGATGCAGCCAAGAGCTGACTGTACATTCCACCAAATGTATTAACAAAGCAAGCCAGGAATTAAAGGAGAAGAAGACTTCCAGGTAGAAAGATTCTCGCTCTATCGGGGAATTGTTTGAAGCAACAAGCAAAGTGACTTTTGCAACCCAGTGATATGTCCGAAGAAGTCTGTGCCCTTTACCTCGGGGGGGGGGGGTGCGTTCTCTCTGCGTTGCTAACACAGCAAACTGGCAGAACAGGCATTGCCGTTCCTTTGAGGTTAGACTTTACATCCTTGTTTGCTCACGTCTCACTTGTGTCTCATGACTGAATGAATCAACATCTAATGAAGCAGTCACATGAGGGACAGAGTCAAACAGGACTCTGATACACTGTTGATTGTGAATCTTGAAGCACCCGATTTACCTCTTGCTTCATCCTTATGCGTGAAAGCTTCAGTAGTTTCCAGAAAGCTGTCTTTCTAAATTCTTCTTGCTTCACTTCCCCCAACCCCTTTAATGATTAATTGTATTGGAGTTGGGAAAATACACTTGTGTCTAATCTAGCAATGCCAGAGAAGTATGAATAATGGATGGCGCATGTGTGTTCAGGACCTTGCAAATGCCTCCAGAGCTCTTTTCTAATGCCATGTTGGATGCTTGCCTGGTATTGAGGGTCCCACTCACAGTAGCAGTAGCAGCAGAAGAGGTGGTGGTTCACCAATCCCAACCAGGATTCGGAAGTGATCCCATGACAGCCAGATAGTTGTGGTCTCAAGTGACCCTTGTAGCAGATGGACCTCACAGTGCCCCAAAGCAAGTCCATATTTCTTGCACCAGTGCAGCATTCAGAGGTTTCCCGTGGTGGTCCCTCCCTCTTCCAGCCACCCACAGAAGAACAGCTGAGAAGGCACATTGCCCTGAGCTGTTGGGAGAACATAAGGAAAGCCATGCTGGGTTAGACCAAAGGTCCCTCTGGTCCAGCACTCCGTACACACGGTGGCTAGCCAGTTGCCCATAGGGTCCCCCAAGCAGGATGGGTGCAAGACTTCCTCCACCCAAGCTCCTCAGCTAGGAGTGTATGCAGGCATGTCACCTCTGGTAAAGGAGGTAACACGTAGCCAGCCCACAGAAGCAGATTAAGTCTGAACTCAAGGGAAAGTCAACTGCAGAAGAGAAGAAGAAGAGAGCGCCAGTCCAGCAAAGGACAGGCTGGCCAGCTCAGAAGAATGCTAGATACAGCACAAACCTGAGTTCAGTTGATACACTCCCATCTGGGCAACAGTTAAGCATCACCTTCATGCTTCCCCTCTTCCCTCCTTCCCAGTGTCTTTCCTTGTGCTTCACCTCTTTCTGGAGTGTGAGCTACCTAATCACAAATTTTTGTAGCCTGTCCAGAAGCCTTTTGACTGGTGGATAAACAAGCTTTAAGCAAACAAGCTTATGTGCTTAGCCCAAATTATTTGTGAACCAACTTGTGACCTGTTTCAGGTAAACACAGGGTTAAAATGTTTTAAAACGAACAAATAAAAATAAATGAAAAAGCATAAACATATGCAAGTCACACTTCCCACAGTGAGGTTATTTTCATTTTAACCATTGTGTCCAGTGATACAGGATGGGTTGGGTCTCAAGTGTTGGCTTAAATGGCATACAATATGCACTCCACCATTAGCAAAAACTGTGGCGCTCAGGCTATGAGTTTTTAGCTCTGTCCTAGGCAATCCCTTCTATGGTGCTTCAGGCCATAGGACTGGGAATGCTGCCTATCTAGGATTAAAATGGTTGGCATCAATGCAGCATTTAAGGGCTCTGTTGTAAAAAAAATTGCCGTGTGGTGAGGAGGAGGGTTTAGTTTTCCATTCAGGATTCCACCTCTGCCTGCCTGCAACAGTGTGAGGTGGATGCAGTCACTTCAAGCTCACTACGTGGCATCCATAACCACTGTGTGGGCAAGTGGCTGACTGCAGCCTCTGACCATGTAATTAAGCCCAAAGTTGTCATACTTCTGCAGCCACTTGGCAATTTGGGGACTGAAAGATGTTGCTATGTCAGGTAAAGCCTTTTCCTGTTCCCAAATGGATTAATATAGGAAAGAGGCCATTGCTTCTAATAAAAAGCAATTATAATATAAAACAAAAGTTACGTAAGGGGTAGGAATATATTTCCCTAAGTATGCTTCAGAAGATGTTTATAATCTGAAAGTTGTTTAAATTCAGGCATTCATAGCACAGTTGTGTATGTGTCTACTCAAAAATAAGTCCCAATGAGTTCAACAGGATCATAGCCTCAATTCATCTATTTATCCCTGAAGAGTAGTGGCTAATAACTAAGTCACTTGAAGCAGTTGG
Source organism: Varanus komodoensis (assembly GCF_004798865.1). Classification (NCBI taxonomy): domain Eukaryota; kingdom Metazoa; phylum Chordata; class Lepidosauria; order Squamata; family Varanidae; genus Varanus; species Varanus komodoensis. The sequence continues at coordinate 9,429,557 of NW_025336480.1, forward strand.
TAGTTCCGGTCATTTTTAAAATGGTATGTTTTTTAAAACCACCAATTTTGACTCACTATTATAATTATTATTAGCAATACTACTAATTGTCTGGTGGTGCTAGATGAAATTTAAGAAGTGGTATCATATTTAATGTTTCTGGTAGTATCAACTTAACAACACTCTGCAATGGTCTTTTTTCCAAAACTTGGCTGACAAATACTTGTCTAGAGATTGATTTGCTTCTCAATTATCACCCAGTCAACAAGTGCAGCCCCATTAATCAATTATTTGGGTAGGGATTACAGCCAAGGAGAGCTTGCAGACCTCCATGTGCCATATCACTTTCACGTGCAAGGTCATTTTCCCACGTAAGATTTGACCAGGGAGTGTTGCACAGGTATGCCTGCCTGCCTCTCTCGCTCTCTCTCTCTCTCGCTCGCTCTCTCTCTCTCTCTGGCTGCTTCCGCCATTGTGGCAACTTCTGTCATATGCTGAGGCTCCAGGGGGATATGTTGAAAAACATTGCAAAACAAAACATGCAATGCATTCCAGGAAGATTTCACACCGTGAACGGAGAAGCAATTCTCACATGCAAGTTCTCAAAAACGCCAACTCTGTGGCTACATCAGCTGCACAGGTTTCTCATCTTGACCTTGGTCCTGAGCCCAGGCTAGCAGGGTTAAGAATACAATTCTTGAATAAATTGTGAAATTTACATTACTTACAGCAATCCACAGAATTGTTCTTTCTTTTTAGTTGTCAGTGAATTTTGTTGGGGAAAGAAGCAGTGGACGCTTACAAGTAGAGGACCTCCTTGACTGGATCTCCCATAAAATTCCACAAATGAAGCAGGGAGATTGCTTTATAAATCCTCATCCTGTATCATCAGGATAGAAACACAGCGCGTCAGAAGGCGCCTCCTGGATTTGCTGTCCTCTAACTTCTTTGGCATCTAATTTAATACCAAGAAATCTGCATGAGCAATTGGAGTCTCCAAGTCAAAGGGAATCCACCACTTATCACTTATACTGAATTTTTAGAATAAGGAGGTTGGCTTCAAGGGCCATTTATTCATGCTGAAAGTGAACAACTTTTAGAGCAGCATCTGCTGAAGGAGATGGTCTCCAGAAAGGGTTCTTCCAGAATAAATGATTTTCTGTTTAATGTGCCACAAGATTCTTTGTTCTTTTTGCTGTAAACCTCCTCCTGGGTAATCCTCTGAAAACTTTTTCTGAGCACTGGGATTACTTTGGAAGCAGCTGCACTGTGCCCATTTCTGGCATACCCATTTCTCTCCAAGTGTGTGCTTGGGGCTGGTAGGGAGGTTTTTGCAGGGCCGCAGCAGGAGTCAGCTGAAGAAGATGCTGATTGGCTGGTAGTTCCTGGGTAGGTTTTGCAGTCCTCTGAAGCCAGAGACCGCATCTGTGCTTGCCACACTCTTCCCCCAGCCAGTGTGACAAGCCCCACTCTTGACCCAGGTGTAGAGCAGAGAGGACAGTAGGGGACCTTCCCTGCAGTTGCACTAAGCCACTATTTGCCCTCTTCCTGGGGATGGAAATCCCACACAATCTTGGGTGCAACTTGGAGAGTCCCAAGTCCCAAGTAGAGAAAGGATCAACTTCAAGGCCACCACAGATTTTGGCTAAATACCCCCCCGCCCCCATTTCTGAACTCTGCATTTTAAGCAACTTTAAAACTGTGCATGTTACTGTTTTTAAAGAAGGATGCCTAGATGGTACTTAAGAAAACAATAAAGGAGGGAAGCCCCTTGAAGTGGGAAAGCTGGTGGCTTGACTAGAGTTCAGTTGGCTGCTCTATGTCTCATCCAGCAAAGGAGCCTGCATTTGTAATCCTGCTGAACAGTTCACACTGAGTTGTCTTGTGATATTGCATCTGTTTTTACCCTGCAGGATCATGCTTGGAAAGCTTCTTCCTGAAATCCTGGGGTAGTCAGAGTAAAGGTATGAGCCAGGTGGCCTCCTGCAGTGTTCAGTTGGCTGTTCCTCTGGATCATGGCTGTGCAAATGGCTGTTAACATCTTCATCCCCATGTAAATAGTAGCATGCACCAAGGACTAGATGTCCAAAGGGTTTCTCCCTAACAATTTATGTCTGAGTCTTCACTTGGTCAGGATTTGCCCAGATTTCTTCAAAATGTCATTGTCAGTTTCAACCCTTGTTGTACATCTGAAAGAACAGATCGCCTAAATTGATGCACCATTCTAACCTATGTGGCAATATTTATTTAAGCAGCATTTTAAATGTTAATACTATGGAAATTTTATTTGGCCAGGGCGGCTTATTTTATTCTAATATATATATATATATATATATATTGTTATTGTTTTAATTTATTGTGCATTTTATTGTATGTTGTGAGCCGCCCCGAGGCTTCGGCAAGGGGCGGCATAGAAATGTTTTAATAAATAAAATAAATATTTTCTCACAAGCCTTTGGTAAGTTTACTTGGACCAAAGTCCCAAACAGCAGAATGAAACTTGGTGTCAAGGGAGTGTGCAGAAGATTGTAGTCCCAGCACGGCAATCCTAGAAGTCATCAGTTTCAGTTTTTACATTTTAACTGTAACATCCTGCCACAAAACAAAACTGGTGGCCATATCTAGTTTATAAATTTGATACAAGTTATTAAAAGTTATTGAAATTACAAATTTAAAATGTGCACGTCTGTGTTTGAGTATGCATGCTTTAAACAGATTTTAAAATATGAAATGTTTTAGAATGAAGCTTCAGTTTTAATCAACACTTTCTAACCATCATGGTTTTCACTGGAAAAACATAGAAATCTAGCTGTAAATTATGGAATGGTTTCCAAAATCTAGAAGTCACAGCAACAGTTTCACAATTTGCTTATTCCTGTTCCCATCCCTCACCAGCAGAATATTGTATGTCTAGCTGGAAACCGCACATGTAATTTTGAGAGATACAGATAATAGCTTCAACAGAATGGCCAAGAGCAATTTTTCACTAGTAATTTTTCTTCCCAGATCTTTCCATTAAATGTGCACACTGCTCTATTCACACTTTCATTTTAATAGCTCTGGGGAAAGATTGGGTGCACAATAAAATAACTGTTTGGCTGGGAAAAAATGCGCTGTTGTCTTGCAGTACCAGTTGGTATTATGTAGACTTGTTTGGTGTCTATTTATAATAGATTGCAATTGGGAACTGGATACAAAACAAACACTGGTGTTCCAGTATAGCTTAACTATGCATCAGATTTTTCCTTGGCTAGTTTATTTTTACTTAACTATCTGTAACTTATTCATTTAGCATTGAACACCTTTAGAAAAAAGCTTTATCTTCTCAAGTATCCATCAATGTACTATGTGGATAGTAAGAGAGCTTTTCATAAAATCACAATTCACTTACTACTTTTCACAATATTGGAAATTTTGAGGCTTGCAAAATCAACTTTTACCCAAAATTGTGCTTGCCTTTTACCTAAAATTGTGCTTGCTCTGTCCATTGACTTGATGATGGGCATCTTCTTTGTGACCATTTTTGTAGGTTCAAGCTAGTGCTCGTTCCTGCAAAAATGGAAGATAGTGTTTTTAATAGTTTTGCAAAAATTTGTCAGTACTGTTCATCTGTACAGTCAGCCAGTTGCTTAATTCCTTATCCTGTTTTGAGATTTCAGTAAAGTAAGAGATATCAGATTTGTTTGTTGATGGGGAAAATAGATTCTGTTTCAAACATACATTCACTATGATGAAAGCATAAGACATCCTCCTTAGGTTGATAGTTTCTAGATAGCATCTCTTTTTTTTAAAGCCACTGACAGTGACTTAAAGGTCCATTTTTACAATACATTATCTTTCTAACGGCAGAACTGAACTTCGTTCAGAATTAGAATAAAACCAAGCATAGTATCCAGTTACAAAACAGGATCTCAGTCCTTATTACAGGCATTTCAGGGCCTCTTTGCAACAACCTGGGCATTGCCTGCATTTCCCTGCTGTTGGTTTGCCTGTTTGTATTTTCTGAGGCTGGTCTTCATTTCCTAGACCTTTAGTTGAACTCCATTCACACCTTTTCCTGGTCACTGGCTAGACAACAATTGCACCTTTTTTAAAAGTTCCTTTATGCACATGTATATTAGAGTCAGGTAAGATGGAAACTCACTCCTGTGAATAGATATTTACATAATAGAATAGGTTCTCTAACTTCTCACCATTACATTGATCAAAGGAGAAAAGGTCACTTTTGACATCATTATTTTAAGAGCGAGATGTGCACTTAACCATGGTTCCTTTTGGGTGTCGCTGAATATGCGTTCCCTTTGTGTTCCTTAATAACAAAATAATAGACAAAACTGAGTGCTTTAATGCGCCATTGATTTGAGCAGAGCCTAAAAGATAGGTTTGAAAGAATTGTGTCCATTGGAAAAAATTACCAGCCAATGCATCAGGGCTGGGGCTGTTGCATTCTGAAGATTTAAATAACTAGATGTTGGAGCAAGTTAAATAGCAAAATCCTTCAGACTTGTAATAACTGAGCTGTGTAATTCCAGGTATAGTTTCCTGAGCTGAAATCCACCAAATGCAGAAGTAACAGAATTCCCAGAGCTTTTTTTTAAAAAAGTGAATTCTTTAGTGATCTACAGAGATCCAGTGGTCAGGGACCAAACCAGGTTTGGACTTAGGTATATCAGATATCCCTCAAACACTAAACAACAGTGCTGGAAGAACACTGCTGTTCTTCAGTGGAATCCATCAAAACTTCTGGACACTGAATGGCATAATCCAGTAACACTGATTTTACAAATATAAGATAGCTAGTGAAGTGAGCTTCCCAACATGCTAATACATGTTTGTTTAACTCATGAGTTCTTGAATTCTGGATTGCTATGAAGTGCAAACCCACATATCACGATAAAGCATGGGTTGTCAACTATAAAAAACCCAAAAGAGAATTCATGCTTTGTTTTCAGGTTGTGAGCTCTGGTTTGTTTAAACCATGGATTGTTATTACATGTAAACCCAGAACTATGGATTGTCCATAAGTTGTTTCACCAGCCTAGAGAGCAGATGGACAAGAATAATTAAAACAAAAAGAGCCCTAGCTGCTCTACATGCCAGCACCTCAGTACCATAAGGACATTTGGGTTACAAGTAGGGAGTGAGCAAAGGAGGAGAGAAACAACCCAGGAAGTGAGAAAACAAACCACAGTTTGTTAGATTATCTGCTAGATAAACCCCAGGTAGGTTTACAAACCATGTGTGAAATAAACCATGGGCTTTAATAATGTGTACACCTAGTCAGACTCTTTCTTGTACTGTATAAAATTGGGGAAATCTTCCAAAAAATCAACATTTTACAAAATATATTTATGAAGAAGGGTTGCCATCCAACATGTTTCTGTTCTGTCCCTACCCTACCCTGCACCATAAAGTAACTGAATTTTAGGAAATAAACAACATGTGCTTTAGGGGACTGACAGGAGTCTAAAGCTAAAGAAAGATTAGTGATGTTTTAAACTCCCTCCCTCCAAGATTTGAGTATGCCATTTTCATGGGGGGGGGGGGTTTCATGGTGGCATGACTTAATTTTTCTCCCCAAAAATGTACACAAATTTTTTTAAAAATTGCTTGTTTTTAGAAAGATTCTAGTTTCTATGATGGTTTCTGCAAACATAAAAACCATGAATTCTTTGTTATTTTCCTTATTCTCTTACGTCAAAGAGACAATGGGAAAAGGGTGTTCAGAAAGACAGACTGCCACCTTTGGGAGCTGCAGTACTGAACACAATTGGGAGGAAGTCCCAGTGAAATCAGTAAGACTTACTGCTGAGGCAAGAGAGAAAGGATTACACTTCCAAGTAAACTGGAGATTCTTCATGACTTGCTCTTGCCCCATATTCCAGGATTGTAGGGCAAGCCCTACAAAATCTGCGTTTGCTTTTATGATGAAATTCCTGAAACAGCCCTTTCCATATTTATGTGATGCCCCAGAAGCAGTTATGAAACCTTGTTTACAGCCAGGAAATCAGGCAGGGTTTCTAAGTGGGTCTTAAACTGCACATTGTCATCCAATTGTCTTTGCAGTTTCTGGGGTTTCACTTGTAATATTAATGAGCCCTTAGAGAAGCAAACAGTGCTTCCTTTGTTCCTATAGAAGATCCAGGCTGAGCAATGCTGGAGGGTACAGATTTCAGGGTGGGGGGATAACAAAGCTATCTCTTCTTACTTTAAATGCACTCTTACTGGGATTCTTCCCAGCTCTGTGCCAGAAGAGTGCAATAAAAGGGCTTGAACAAGAAGCATAATTTTCCTGCTTTGTGCTGAATAATCAATCAGGCATCCAATCAAGAGCTCGGCTTGGCTAAATGGTTAATGGCCTTATTTTCATGGTGAAATCTGCATGCATGTCTGCAAGGCGGAGCCGGGATTGGCTGGCAAGCGGTTGCTGATCCAGGTGGCATATACTGACAGCTCTGGGTCACATGATGACTATCAGGGCTTGCTTTTCCACTCATCTGGCTGAGCTTGTCAGCAAGGGTTGAACACAGGCATCCTGCAGCTTCCAAGAATGTAGAAAATGAGAGGAGGGGAAGGTGGGAGGTCGCCCGGAGAGGAGGCTGCATTGTTGTCTTTCTCCCTTCAGTCCATCTGGATTTCTGGCAGACGTGGATCATGGAGGTTCGGGGCTGCAGCCACCGCTGCTGGGCAACCTGGTCATGAGGCTCAACCCAGATCGGTTTTGCTAAAGGAGAAGGATAGAGGAAACTGGCACAGTGGCTGCCAAGGGGGCACTTAGCTCACTGTTGAATTAGATTGATCTTCTGTCCTCTGCAGTAACACACTGGAGGAGACAAAGGAACTGGGGAAGCAGGGTTTGCTTCAGTAACAATTCTGGACCGAACAACAGAATGGAAAGGCAGGCTCTCTGTTACGAAACTGTAGGGCAGCATCTATGCACGGACTCTGGTCTCGAAGCTTGGATTCTGCTTCAGGGATCTGCTTCTTTTCTTTGAGGGATTTTGGTGGGGGGGTGTCAGTGACAGGAATAATCCTGCTTCTAAGATCAAGCTCCTCTCTGCATCCTTGTTTTCCTTTTTTCCTTTTTTGTGCTTCAGCATGGAACGTCTTTTGTTTCAGTTAAATTCAGACCTCTCGATCTGTCACCTGACAGTCTTGTGGTTCTGGATGAATGTGGTTCATTTCTATTATTAACCTGGGTTGGCAGCTGGTCTTCCTAACAGGAGTTTGTAGAGATTCTGAAAAGTGGAGCTCGCTTAAGGGACAAAAATGCTTCCCAGGTATGACAAAATATTAAGATCTGGGCAATCTTTTCAATTGCAATTCGGTAAACTTGGTTAAAAAGTGTGTATGTTTGATGTTGTCCTGTTTTATTTTACAGAACTGATGCTGTCTTTATTTTATTTTATTACAGAAGAGCTTTGTAGCATGGCAGGTGTGTGTGTTTTTGTGTGTGCGTGCATGTGCATATATGTTCACAGTGCAATTGAGATAATTTCTGCCAATAAGTACACCCTATTGAGTTCACTGAGCCTACTCCTAAGTAAGTAGTTGTAGAGTTGCAGCCATAACCTCCTATAGTTTTTTCAAAGAGATTTGCTGCTGTAGTGAAAGATTATGGAAGGCTGCCTGAAATACTAATCCATCAAGGTTACAATCTTGTTTAGGTGGGACTGCCTGTATAATAAGGATTATTTCCTAAAATAATCAACTAGTGAAAGTTTCAATGTATAATAAAGCTCCTAGAAACTGAACATGTGCTTAGAGTTGGGGTACAATATACTTTAAAAGTATCCCCATACCTTATCATCTGACTATCTAGAGCATGCTCCACTCAAATGTATGCATTTTTAAATTCCATTATTTTCCATTAAATTCCATTATTGAAATACATGTGATTTCAAAAGTGCTTCACTTTGGCTTCATCATGCCCCCTCCTGAAGTACTTGTAGCTAGTATTATAGCAGTTAAATGACGAAAGCATCAGTATATTCTTTTAATCCATCTTACCCAGTCCAATTATATCATTTAAAAAAAATGGGCTGAGGAATATTTGCAAATGGGGAGTGGGGGGATTTGAGTGGGTCTTTAGCAGATGATCCTACTACTAATCCTGAATCAAAATCTGTTCTTTAGCCAAATGGAAAAAGGGACTATAAACCCACAGGCAAGAGATAACAGTGAAAATTAGCTCAAGTTAGTTTTATTTGGTCATTGGCCGTGTTGTTTGGGGACGATGGAAATTCTAGCCCAGTACATTTGGAGGGCACCAAGTTGGAGAAGGCGGGTCTAGAGAACAGTCTGACAGAAGCCCAGAGACAGCATTAGAGATTGGATTTTTTTAAATGTGACATTCAAAGTAGCGCAGGCTATAAAACAATTCAGGATGGTTTAACCAAAATTTGTGCAGCTTAATTTAGAAATTATTGGAGAATGAGCAGGTGAGTAAGATGGGTCAGATTCTGTCTTTGCATCTGAAGAAACAGGTTGCTGCCCAAGGCCAGCTCCTACCTTCAGCAGCCCCCCCCCCCCCCCCGGGAGCCTTACCTTCTCATCCCCACTGTCACCAAGGGTTATTGTTCCTCATCTTGTTCACAGTGCCTGTGAACAAGGAGCCAGTGGCATCTTCTGCTCCCACTCCTGGCCAACACTGTACCCTGGACCAGAGCAAGAGGCAGGAGAACCAAGCAAATTGCAGTGGCGAAGAAGAGGAACAAATCCAGAGGGCTCTTGTGGGTGGGACCCTGCTGAGGGTTCATCCTTTGGTAGTTGCTCAGCCTTGCCCACCCGATCACTGCCTAACAGAAGTTGGTGTGATATCAAGCATTCATCTGGACAGGGGTTACTGGATTCCAACTTTAGCTGTGCAGGTGTGGCATGCAGGAAATGTGGCATTTCCTGCCACATAAAACTTTCAAACTATTCAAACTTTTGGAATAAGCCCTATTTATTTCTGGCCTTTTGAAGAATTTGTCCCATTCAGAACTTTAAGTCTGTCTATGGTTCCCCTTCTGTCCCAGTACCAGTGTCAGTTGCATCTTCCTGCAAGACTGCAAACACTGAAGTAGTGCTGTTGGCCCCATAACTTTGATCCAGAACCACTTCAGTGTGATAGTTAAGAAGGTAAGAAAGAGGACTTCCCCACTCCTGTGGTGGAGCCCACTGTGGTGGAGAGGATTGAGAGGCTGGAGATGGTTGGCACAGTCTGTTGGCTTCCCTTAGAGGTGAGAGCGGAGTGTCAGAAAAAGCACGGAAGATCTTATGATGTCTCAGGGGCATCATGAGAATTTGGGAAGATAATCTGGCAAAGGATGTCCTGACTTTCACAAAGTTTGGGCGGATGGGCCTGATGGACCACCTGTGCAAGACCCCTTTCCACATCGGCTGACCTCAGGCACTCTGAAAGCAGGGAAAGGAAAGCTATCGCTGATTGGGATTACAAGTCCATCATCATGCTCTTTGCGCAGGGATTGGAAGAGTTCATTAGAGGTGGGGAAACTCCTGTAATCAGTAGTTGTATGGGTTGGAGGGGGCAGGAATTGCCCAGCAGGGCTAGACGGCTATGGGGATGGGACATTTTCTTTGTTTTAATGATGGATCCTGAGGAACAATTGCGGCTGCACAGTCACACTAGTTCTTTGAGTTAAGCCAGCTCCAGAAATGCTCCTTTTGCCCACTCCCGAATGCATATAAGCACTGATCCCAATTGATTGCCCAATGAATAGAATTAATTCCACTGTAGCAGAACATGAAGCCCCAAAGTTGGTGTTCACCTCCTTCTTGCCAACTGCAAATATTCATGATATCATAAGACATCTAGTCTTTCCTGATCCTCCCTTGCATTCCTGCATTGGCATATTTTCTAACTCTCTTTAGATCAAAATTTTGTTCTGCATTTGTGGGCCTAGCTGTGGAATGCCAAGAACTGAGAATTCTGGCTTTCAGTTTTTCCGTGCCATTATTTTGCTTTTTGTAGGAAAAATAAAATGTTTTTAGGAGCTTGTGTTTATAGAGTACCCAGGGTTTATAACAAAACCCCTTACCAATTAAAGATTTAATTTAATAATTTAATTTAATTTAATTTAATGTAAGCTCACCCATGTAAATCAGAGCATGGCACCTTGGCTCCCTCTCCAGAGTGCCCTGGAAGCCATACAGGAAATGTAATTTGACCTTCGGTCTCAAAGAGGTTTTGCATCCCTCCTTTAAAGAATAGGGCTGAAGTGCTACATCCTCACTCCATGTTCTCATTTATAAAAAAAAGGACAAGGGGGGAATTGTTTCAGATCATCCTTTTTCACAAGCACTTATATGTTTGGATGTTATAAAATTAAAAAATAACAACAGCAAGTTACCTGAATTGTATTGGTTTGTATAGGTGTCCTGCAATTGGAAATGTTCAGGATAATCATTTGAAGGTTTCTGTGAATCCCTGCCCTGAAATTTGCAGTGGTGCCCCTCTTTCTGTTTTGTTCTCTAGTCGGATCCTGTCTGTGTTTATTTGTTTACTATTATATTTATATTTTCCTTTTTTCCTCTTGCCAAGAATCCAGGGTGGCTTACACTGTCCTCTTCCTCCCCATTTTATCCTCACAACAACCACCCTGTGAGGTGGGTTAGGCTTAGAGTCAGTGACTGACCCAAGGTCACCCAGTAGCTTCATGTTCAAATGTGGACTAGAATTCCGATCTCAATCCCAGCCCGCCACTTGAACCACTATGCCATGCAGAGTCCGTGATTAGCTCTTGCTTGCTGCTAGAATTTGGAGGTTCCCTTCAAAGTTAGTGTTTTCTAAACCTTTGTAAGCTTCCTTACCAGAGCTTCATCACTTTCATCAATATTGCGTGATTTGAATACTGTCTGTCTGTCTTTCCATCCTGTCTAATTTCCCTCCCTCCCAGTTGGGTGCCAAAAGCAGATTTTAATGTTATCTGTGATGCAGAGTAAGCTAAGAGCCTGCTTGGCCCAAGGCCACCTCCCAGGCCTCAGAGCTGCGTATATAATACGGTTTCCCACCTATGGGAAGCCTAACGCTCTGTCATGGTAAATCACAGTGAACCCAGTGGAGAGGATGTGCTAGGTATACCCTGGAAGTAGATTCCTGCAGATTCAAGTAGATCCAGGCTTCACCCACTTAGCATAGAGCAATCCAGCAAGATGGCGCCATCAGAGCTGGTTTTGTAGCACTATGCAAGGGTTTGTGGACAGCCCTAATACCTGTGTTTGTATGGCTGGTGTTTCTATAAATTAGTTATCCAATATAAAATACTTGATTAAAGCACTTTATTGTGGGTAGAGCTGGAAACTAAACCTAGGTATGGCTAACAGGGAGATAAATCTCCCTAAGTGAATAAAGGCAGTAACTTAAGTTGACAGGTCACTAGGTGATAGTTATGAAGGAATGACTGTGAGGTGAGAAGGGTTTTACCAGTAAGGGTGTTACCTGTAAGAATTCCAGGTGAGGATAAGATGTCATCAAGTAACTTAGAATGTGTATTTTAAAGCCCTTACACAGCTGAGGAAAGCATTCATGGGACTGCCATGCTATCTTGGCAGACTTATTCAAACAGAGCCACATTTATTTGGATAGCAAGACTTTAAAAGTGGGGTGCTTCTTGCAGGGCAGGCTTGGTGGGCAGAAGAGCAGGTGTTTAAGCCTTCCTTCGCCTACTGATTCTGCCTTACAAATATCGCCCAGTGTTGGGAGCCAAGGTTCCTCCTCTGAGTTGTCAAAAGCTACACGCAGTTTCCCTTGCAAAACATCCTTTATTGCTCCCAAGTACAAATCACCCAGAGCAGATCTCTGAGCATGCACAGGGTGGTTTGCTGAACCCACTTCTAGTGTTTGCTTCCAGGAACTCTGCTTATGAACATGCCTGAGCCCCACCCCCTCAGGAGGGGCTCTCTGAAGGCGAACACACCTCCTCTCTGCGCCCCGCTCCTTCAGTTGGGCCCCCCGCCTCTGCTTGATCGCTCACCATGTGGTCGAGAGCAGGGCGGGGCGGGGGCTGGTCTTCATCAGAGACTTCCAAATCCTCAAAGGCCCCTCCCACTGACTATACATCTTGGCCATTCCCAGGAACAGTCTGGCTCAGTGAAGTGTCTGGCCTTGAGATAATCTCCTCCGCCTACTTCATCTCAGAGTCTCAACAGGACCCACCCTCCCCAGTCGCACTGTGAGTTGTTTTACATTCTAGTTCTCAACCATCTAGAATGAAGCCAGCAGTTTGTGAGAATGAATGCCCCAACAGTCATCCTTATCACTCCTGACACCCAGGTTGTTTTCTCCTCCGGAGGGCTTTTTATCCCGTTAGGAGCCCAGCTGGGCTCAGGCAAAATACAGTGAACAGAGCCAGGGGGCGTATTTGCAGGGGAGACTTGGCATGTGGACAAAGAGTTAAACACCTGTCTTGTGCCATAGGTACCCACTTATCCATCACTGCCATGTTAGGGCGGAAACAAGGTGTTGGACATGGCCAGAGTAAGACCTGCAGGCCATTAGTAGCTCCTCTGAAGAAAAGCTTCCTTAGAATTTCCCCTGGAATGACTGGCTCATGGCAAGTTGGTGCAAGGTGGCCATGAACGCCAAGGTGAGAAGGAGAGGGTAGCGGCCTACAAGCCCTTATTCTCCTTACCTTGACTAATTTTATTGTATTTTTTAAACCCTGCAGCTGCACATATTTTAAGCCATGCATTATCCATGTTATGAATTTTGAATTCATTAGGAACACCAAAATCCTGAACACAGTGAGGCAATTTAAATCCTTTTGAATGAAATGGGATTTAAACAGCCTCATCTTTCCTCAGTTATTTGCTTTTCTGTTATGTATTATAAGCAGTGAGTTTGTTATTGATTCCTATCTCATCCTTCATATGGTATAAATCCACTACCCGTGAGTCACTCCCCATTCACAGGTTCCAATCGCTGTAAGACTCAGCTATGCCAGGTGCTACAACATCTGTTTTATGGAGAAGTAACCTTAATTTTACATGTACAAATCCTTCATGCAACATTACATCAGCAAAGGTATCACCATACCCACATACATACAGACATGTACTACAGAATTCCTTTAAAACCTACAGCGTTTTTAATTTTAACCCATGAGATCACTCTGATGTTAACCTAACCCTGACCCTGTATGGTGTAAATCATTGCACATGCACCAAAATAATTAACAGAATAAATACTACAAGCTGAAACATAAACTGGGCACTAGTTATTAGCAAGAGGATTCAGTGTTTCCCTTGTTATACATCACTGTAATTAGATGCATTTGAATGCTTATACTTTTCCACTGAGGTGTCCAGTAGTAGTCACTGTTAGGAAGCTCAAGAGTGACTTGGGTACCAGATGAAAAGGACCAGGAGCCTATTTCAGGGCGTTTGTTCTATCAGTGTTCTAAAAAGGTGCCAATATGAAAGGCATGCAGGACAGATAAGCTGGCATAAACTATAAATATCATTTGCGTAGATGCCCTTAAAAATAGTTTTAAAGTGATTAGTTGTCCGGCAGTTTTTGTAACTTTAGTTAATATGATGTTGGAAGTAATAATTTGATAGCCGTAATGTTCTAGGGAATCAGCCAGTGTTATTGGATATGATGGTGATGTTAGGAAAATTATGAGAATTTTCCATAGAATTTACATTTTATCTAAATAAAATTTGAAACTATTTGCATTGCAGGGAAAATTCAACGAAAGTTCATTTTAGTGGCTTGTAGGTGGGAAACCCTGTTGGATTAAATGGTTTGATAAGGTGAAACACATTGGACCTCTATTTTCCATCTGTATAATGGGAACAATAAGAAAGCTGTCAAGTGTCTCTATGGGGCTATTCTGAGTAATGTCATAAAGCAGTACTTTGGTGTCACAAATGGGAAATAGGGTAATGTGCATCTTGTAAATCAATATAAGTTTTATGTACTTTGAAAATGAAGGCAAATGTTTTTGTTACATACAGGAAATAGTGCACGTTTATATTTTTCATAAATTATGCTAAGGAACAAAAAGGATTTTTGTCTAAGTGGGAATCCATGTTTTGTTGTTTTTATAAAGGATCATGATAATGTAACAAAAATATTATCAGCCCTCTGGTCATACTAATATTTTGTAGATAGGATATGAAGGAGTAAATTCTTTCAGAGGGAACTCAGAATACTGGAATGTAGCTTCTGCAATCTGAATAAGTTGGAGCAAAGAGATTTCAATGAGTGGAAAACCATATCTAGTCTGAAATACCATTGGTGTTTACCTAATCTAGAATTCAGTTAAGATTGACTCCTGTTGAGTTGCATCTAAATCAGTGGTTCCATCCATAAAACTGCAGTTTTAAAAACAATTAGTATACCCAATCTGTTCAGTTTTTCACTTTTTGACCAATGCTGCTTCTTTCTTCTTGTTGCTATCTTCTGCACCTGTTTCCTGGTATGAAATGTTTTATTAGTCTGATTCAGCTTGAACATCCAAGTTACAGTACATGGTGGAGCACTAAGATCAGTGATCCACCTGTTCTGGTATCTTATTTCTGGGTACTTTAAGGTGGGATCCTGTCTACTTTGCACAGTATAGGGACCAAAAGAAAGGGTTTAAGGAAGCAATCCTACAGTCTCCTGACATCATCTGGGAGATTGTAGGATTTATTTTGAAGTCAAAGCAGTGAGGTCCTCTGGCAACCTCCATGTTGCAACTGGGCCTTGGAGGGAAAAGAGTGACAGGCTGAGGAGGGGTGAAGGCTGGTGCTCCTGATTCTAGCCTGTGTTCCAGGTGCTGAATTTGGAGGGCCAATAGATAAAATGCAGGGTGTTGCAGAGGTTCCCGCTGTGTCTCATGCCTTGTACTGGAGGCTCGTATGCCTTCAAGGCTTATGAGCAGCCACCCCGAGGGTGATAGGATTGCACCCTTAGGTGCTTAACAAAGAGCTTGGTGTTTTAGAGCATCCTATGGCTTGGGACCATAGCAGCCATTAGGATGTACAAAGAAAGGAGAGGCTGAGCAGCAGAATTACCAAAGTGTATAAAGTTGGGTGAAATGCAACAAGCAGAAAACAAATATAAAATAAATAAATGTGAAGAGGTAAATAAAATGGTAAAGAATGGAGTGTGTTTCAGTATCTGTTCTCTGTTGGTTGCAGGGAGCAAGGCAGGTTAAAATAAGTTGAGTTCAGATCATTATGTGCTTGGCACTAAAAAAAAGCTGTGTTTTTACAACCCGCTCACAACTGAGCATCTTTTATATCCAGCTCAGGACCAGATGCCACTGTTCCATGCTCCAGATGATAGAACGGTTTGGCCATCTACTGTATCCCTTGTTGGCTGCATTCCACTGATGGGCAGGACCAAAGACAAAAGGTCCAGGTGCAAAAGGCTGTAGGATCAAACATTTTAAAAAAATGCCAGCATATTATATCTGGAGGAAACCTCTCACAGCCCCTCGGGGGACCATAGGCCAAACTGGATTCCCAGATCTGAGGGCAGAAATAGCACTCCAACTCCTGCCCCTCCTCTTGCCTTGCAGCTGGTGCAGAAAGAACGGTCCTGGCCGCTCTCTGAAGTTGCAAAGCGACCTCAGAGAGGGGAGAAGGGGGCATTCTGGAGAGCAGTGAGGGGAGAGCCTGCAGAGGCCCGGATATGAGCCATCTGGAACGTCTTCCAGCCGCTGCCCCTCCCTCTCCAAGATGTTCCAGCTGGACAGGCAAACGGCGCTCCAGCAGAAATGCATGGCAGGAGGATGGGGGGGCACCTTTGCCACTCCTGCTTGGTACTGGATGACAAGCTCCCAGTTCAAGTGCTCAGCTGCCGCCACAGGATTGCACCCTGGAGCCTTTTCTGTCAATAACTAAGCCTTAGGAGAGGTCTCTGGGGAGGGGTGCAGAAAAGCCAGGGACCTACCGCCTGATTGCTGTTTGGGGAAAAAGGGGTTGGCGTATCCATTTAGGGATTGGGTCCCCAAGAGGGCTGGATGTAGCCCAGGTTCCCTACCCTGCTGCAATGTCACCCCCTGGAAAGAAACAGATGTTTGTAGTTTCCCCTGGTTTAAACTCTGTCCTTTGGGGCTATTTTAGTGATGTGTCTTTTTTGTACACTTCCACAACACTGGGTCTGTTTTGTCATACCAATAAAACTGATGTGTAATAAGATAGGTTACATATAATTAACTATATGGGCTTTCAAATAGGTCCTCCATATTAGAAGCCTTTTGACCTCCCAATGTCAAAACAGACCTGAGCAAGCATTCCTGATCTTTCTAAGGTGCCAAAAAGCTACTTCAGAAAAAGCATCACTTTCCTGTATCAATGATGGGCAGCTTTTTCTTCCAGAGAGGAAGAGCTGCTTGGGCCAATAGCCCCACTCAAGAACTTTGGCAGGGTTTGGGCAAAATGAGAGATGCTGCATTGGCCATGCTAACAATGAATCCTCTTATTCCAACGCAGTGTTGGGAGGATCAAGGAGGAGTGGGGGACTTTCTGGTCAGAGAGTCAGACTGAGAATGGCAGATCCCTGCCTAGGCATGTGGCTTCCTGGATGCTGTTGGACAGGAGCCGCACAGTATTGCAGAATATAATATATATCATATTTATAGCATATAATATATAATAATGTGATTAAATATTCAAATTGAATTGTGGATCCATTTACAACAGACTCGTACACAAATTATGCAAATATACTCAAAACTTACCTGGCTGATATAGAATGTCCTATTATGTTATATGTTACCTATTGTACCACTTCAGTGTCTTCTAAAGGTTTAAAAAGAGGGTAGAAAGAGATCCTTTAAAACAAAACATTATTCATTTTTTGTTGTTATGCACCAGCAATGCTTCTCTGACTTATGGCAACTCTGAATGAAAGTCCCCCAAAATGTCCTGTCCATGACAGAGCCATGCAGCAGTTCCAAGTTCAGTGTTGTGGCTTCCTTTATGGAGACGATCCATCTCATATTTGGGCTGTCTTTTCATCTTATGCCTTCAACTTTCCCTAGCAGGATTATCTTCTCCAGGGAGTCTTGGCTTCTCATGAAGTGTCCAATGTATGACAGCCTCATTTTTGTCATATTTGCTTTTAGAGGAAGCTCTGGATTTATTTGTTCTAGGACCTACTTCTTCATCTTTCTGTTTGGTCCAGGGTTTTCGCAAAGTTCTCCTCCAGCACCGACTTTCAAACACATCAATCTTCTTCCAGTCGGCTTTCTTCACTGTTTACTTTTTACACCCATATACTGTGATTGAAAATGCAATGGTGGGGATGATCTTGCCCGTGGTCTCCAGTGAAGTGTCCTTACACTTGATGATCTTTTCTAGTTCCTTCAGCTGCTGCCCTTCCAAGTCTCAGTCTTTGTATTTCTTGGCTGCAGTCTCCCTTTGAATTGATGACTGAGCCGAGGTATGTGAAATCTTTCACAATTGCAATTTTTTCATTATTAACAGCAGAGTTCTGTAATTCTTCTGTGGACATGCTTGTTTTTTTAATGTTCAGCTGCAGCTATGCTTTTATATTTTCTTCTTTCACTTTTATCAGGAGTCATTTCAAGTCATTGCTGCTTTCTGCCAGTATTATGGTATCTGCATATCTTAAAATATGGGTGTTTCTTCCACCAATTTTTACTTCTTCCTCTGATTCTAATCCAGCTTTTCTTATATGTTCCACATACATCTTGAACAGATAGGGAATAAAAAGCATCTCCATCTGTCACCTTTGCCTACGAGAAACCATTTTCTCTGTATTCTGTCCTAATTGTATCTTCTTGTCTATGACACAGGTTACACATCAGGTGATCAGTTGGACTGTTTTATTTGCCTTGAGTTTTCATGCTAAAACTAGGGCACATTTTTAAGGTTTCATTCACAGAGCAGCTGAGGTGGGCATCTTGGAGCCCTCCAGATGTTCTGGCCAACAGTTCTCATTATTTCTCACCATTGGCTATGCTAAGACTGATGGGAACAGTAGTCCTGCAAGATCTGGAGGGCAGTACATTGGTCAGCACTGCTTTAGAGGGAAGCTTGTGATTCTCAAAGAAGCAGGCTTTAAAAAAAAACACAACTTCAGTGCAGCATGACAGTTTGGGATGATAGTAATCTTTTAACGATCTTTTTACAAACACTCCATTCGCTGATAAACGCTCCTTGTCGCTTATGCAGGCTTCACATGAGCAATTTATTTTTCACACATCTAATTGCTGCAAAAACATGTGGCTGGCTGTTGGATGGATATGTGTGGGAATCTAGCTTGCCAGTGTCTTACGAATACCCTGTGCTCAGTTTCTGAGCCTGTTTTGGGGCTGCCAAAGAATGCTTTTAGAGGTCATGTTATGTAACACTGATAATAGTTTTCTGGCTCACTTATAAAAGGCGATTTATAGCACACACTCGCATCCTTTCAAAGTCAGTTTCAATAACATGCGTATAGACAGTGGAGTAAACAGGTTCATGTTACCTTGATCAAACAGGTTACTGAATGTAGCAGGCTTTTTATATTTAGCACACTTTCCTCTTAGTAGGTAATCTGCTCGTGGAGCTTTTTATAAACAGACTTGCTTAAAATTTCTGGAACATTTTCTGCTCTTCATTGCCAGGTACAGATGTCAGAGGCGAATGTCAAAATACTGGCATGTGGAAGTCATACTTTAATACTGGGGGTGGGGGGTGGGTCACTGCTAAGAGTTAGGTAATGAAAGGATTTGAGGGTGAGATTTGGTAAGGAGTTGTTTGGTTACTAGCACACACTGAGGGCAGGAAAATCACATTTATATGAGTGGCCTGAGCAGTATATAAATAAATCTTAAGGCTCCTCAAGTAAGACTCTAAGCATAATGTTTTAGTTTTTCCTGCTCCTCTCACCATTGGATTCTCTTGGCTCAATGGCAATTTCACATTTAAGCTGGGAGGGTAGATGCTACATTTCTTCAAAACACACCACCACTTTGTCCTTACAAAATGTGTTGCTACCATATGCTGCCTGTCCACAGGTGCTTTTTATTTATACAGTGGTTCAGATTTTGTATCAGTGTGTGACATTTTGTCAGCGGCAATGCAACAGTAATAAAACAGGCAGCCAAGAAAGTCAGGAAATATATGGTATGTAGACTGCAAACTAAAGCCAAACTTGAACCCCTGCCTGTAATTTTTTTATTCTTTATTTTTTGGTAGGATGGATGACTTAAGCTGCAAGAGCAAATGTTACTTGTTTAGGTCCTTGGGAAAAAACAGGGTCCTCCCTTTTTCTATTCCATTTTTTCCCCAGGCCTTCATATTGCTAGATTCACATGATTGAATGCTCATCCTTATGCTGTGTTTTCTCCCTCTACCTTTCCTTCTTTGTCAGAGTGCAAGTTTCTACCATAGCCTTTTCTTTGACATGCTAACTTTTTGGGTACTCATCTTCTAATCTGGGGATGGTGTGGGGATGGGGATTTGTACAAGACGCTTGATCAATAGTGAAATTAAATTCCAAGAGCTTGCCTGCGTTGGTTATTATGCATTGTTCGTCACAGGAACTCATGAAATAAGTCAGAAAAGCCCTATTTAAGTGTTATAAATCTGAGAATAATAGGCAATGGAATACCCCTATCCCCACTCACACTATTATTATTACTATTAATTATTGTTTTAAGTTCATTTCTGTACCGCCCCATAGTCCTATTTTTATACTGTCCCATTTCTGTGCTGCCTCATTGTAAACCATGAGCAATCTACAATACTCACAACTTCATCCACACATGGAGGGCAGTAATGTGAAAAAGAGAGCCCTCTCAGTCCATCAGGGCGATCTGGAACGCCAGGAAATCAGCATTTAGAATTGCATGGAGGCCCTTCATGGAGATTTCTCCTCACAAAGGTGACCTCCATGTGCAGAGTGTAACAGAAGCATCAAGGGAGAGTGAGGGGCTAATGATTTACCCCCTCCTTTCATGTTTATTGTTCTCAGAGTAGGAATGCTGAATAGTGCTAGATTTTGCTTGTTTTGTTTTTACTTTGCCATCCATCACGCTGGTTGGAGTTGTAAGATAGTGACTCGGGCACTTTCCCCTCTTCCTCCCTTTTTATCACATATTTGTTGGCTTTAATCGTGGTTCAGCATCATCTCTCCAGACAGAAATCATGTTTAAGAGAGTAGCTGTCAAGAATTTGTTAAAAGGTCCTCTCCCTCTTCAGACACAGTGCAATTTATTCCAAGATTTGTAGAGGCAATTGTGTAGAGGCAGAGGCCACAGTCCTAGGAGGAAGGGTTGTTTTGCCTTTCAGGAGAAAGAGAAAGGGCTTAACAGGAAAATTCTTCAGTGTACTGTTAGAAATTTGATGTTAAATATGTCTTGGATTTCTGTGAAAAAGGGACTGAGTACTCATGATGATTCCATGGTCATGATAAATTCTTTAGGAGAAATCAATTGTTTTTGTGATATTAATCCTAAAACAAATTCAAGACAACCCATTACCTATCACTGCATGTGCTTTTAACACAGATATTATAATCCTACTCATAATTGTGTATTGAAAAGGGTGAGAAGTACTTTTGAGAAGAAATTGTTTTAACTGACATGGAGTAGCAGGATTTTACAGCACTGTGCGATTTGGGCAAGGAGTTGCCTCTTGATGTCTTTCATACATATTAGCATTTTATACTGTCCATTTATGATGCCATCTTTCAATAGACTTGATGCATCAGTTGTAAGAAGCTATTCATTTCTTTTTTCACTTATTATAGTTGGCCATTGCCGGAATTCGATCCAAGTCAGATCCGACTAATTGTGTACCAGGACTGCGAAAGAAGAGGCCGAAATGTTTTATTTGACTCCAGCGCTAAAAGAAGAACTGAAGATGCATCTGTCTCGGTAAGGAATATTCCTTTAAACTTGATTATACTATGTATGCATTCTTCAAAGTGAAACACAAGCTTAATACATAGAAGATTCAGCAGTACATTCCTTGCAATGGTAGTTACACTTCAAAGAGAGATGTTTGTTTTGCTAGATTTAAAAGGAGATTGCATTGCCAAGCACTAGAGCATCAGTGATTCCTTGTAATGGCTTAATTAAAATAGTAATCTCTTCTTTTTCACCAAGCCTTTTGCTAATTTATATTTTCTTTCAGAGGATGCAACAATTCTCATAGTTTTAGCAACCTTGTATGTGGTGTTTATTTCAGGGGCACAAAACTCCAGCCCTGGGGACCAGATCTCTCCCCCAGTTTTTTCCAGATAGCTATACTCTCTTACCTGACCCCATCCTCTTTCCCCAGCCACTAATTGGTTGGTGCTTATTCTAGCATTTGTGGTGGTTTTTCCCCAATTAAATATCTAAAATACCATTGCTAAGGCTACTGTTAATAAGATTTTCAAGCTAAAATATAATGGCATTTTGGTCCCTCCTCTTTTGTCCCATTGACCAATGGTATGCTGCTATGAAAAGTTCTTTGAAACAAAATTAGGCTGTCAGGTAAAAGAATTTTGCACCTGTAGTTTATTCTTATATTCTTGCGGCAAGCAAGGATTGAAGTCAGTTTAAAGACTGGAAGGCACCATAATATCTTACTCAGGTTGTTGTTGTTACGTTTCTGTACCACCCATAGCAAAGCTCTCTGAGAGATTCACAACATTTAAGTCACCCATCCAGATTTCAACCAGGCCTGACCCTCCTTAGCTTCCAAGATTAAGCAGGATCAGGCACTTCAGGCTATAAGGAAGCTATAATTACTAAGAAACTTGAATGGCTCAGGGGTATGTTATCAACCTTTTTCTGTCCTCTGCCTTCTGGCACATTTTTGTCTTCCACTGTGTGATTCTGCCTCCCCATCACATCTCACCTGAAATTTCTTTACTTGGGAATATTTAATCCACCTTGGGTTTTTAAATTTGTTGTTATTGTTGACAATCCAAGCAATAAGCTCTTTTAAACTTTTCTCAGAGGAAAAAAAATAAGGAGGTAATGAAAATGCCTGCAGGTGTACTACGTTCTCTTTTATTTCATAATCATTTTTATTTATTTCTAATTACAGTGTTTCTTCCATTGCAAGGCTGCAAATCTTCAAGTAGACTTTTGCGTGTGCTGAGTCTTTCACCAAAGCTGGCCAACAAATGACCACTGAATCAATTTCTGAAAAACAGAAACTTTATATAGAAAGTGAAAATATTTCAATCACATTTCTCAGCAAAGTGGCAAATGGTTTCTTTTCTTCACTTGATGGCATACATGAAGTGCTAGCTGCATCCCACGACACTTTTGCCCTTTTGCAGTAAAACATTGTGTGGGACAAATGTTTTCTTGCTGTGAAAAGAGCATCTGTTAGCTGCATTTGAGAATTCAATGACTTCTGCTTGTTGACCCCCACATATCCTACTGTGATTGATAGATCCTTGCTTTATTCAAATATAGTGCTTGCTGTGTTGGGTTAGGAGAATGCAAGGTTTGGGGTTGAACAAATCAGGAGAATTGGAAAATCAGCTAATTCTCAGGGCATGTGTGCATTTTTCCTCCTCCTGACAAGGCGACGTTCTCTTCCCTATACCCACCGGAGTGACATTTCTTGCTGAGTGGGACACATTAGCTCATGAGATGGCACACCCTAGCCAAGATTTTTTTTTTTTTTAACAAAAGGAAGGCCTGCAATATATCTTCTGTCAACCCTTCCTAATTACAAACAGTTCTGCTAGAAGGAACACTTCTCTACCAGTCTAAGTATGTGCTGTGCTTGTTAAAAGTTTGATAAGTCCCAAAGGCAGTCCCATGTGGATGGAATTAAAATGCCTTTTAAGATCACAGATGTTTACATAGAGAAATGACTATGATCAAATGTGGCTTCTGATTTCTAGAACAGCTACCCCTGCTGTAACCTCTTTCTTATTTATTGATTTATTTATTTATTTGTTAGGACATTTCTATGCCGCCCCTTGCCGAAGCCTCCAGCACTGGTCATTGAGCCATGGCCCAACAATGCCTCTTGCAGTCCTCTTGACCCTCTAGATGAGGAGTGGGAAGAAGGTCGATATTTATGAAACAGCCTCCCTACTCTGGCCAAGCTGGCCCTTAAGGTCAAGATGGCCCTCCTCATCACCAGGTTAAGATGGTCCTCTTTCTGGAGGCTTCCAAAGACTTACTCGGCTACCCAGGGGCTGAAGGGGGATTACCAGGTTTTTCACAGAGTCACCCTTTTGTCATGTCTTCTATTTTCTGTTTTTTATCACCTGTTTTTAGCTGTTTTAAATTTTTAAATGTTTTTCCTGATATTTTTATTTGTTTTTATCACTTATTTTATGGATTGTGTAAATTGCCCAGATAGTTTTGTCAGTGGGGTGTATAATAATAATAATAATAATAATAATAATAATAATAATAATAATAATGATAACGATAATATCATCATCATTATCATTATATCTTGAGCATATATGTTTTAAAATTAAACACAGTGTCATACCAGAGGGATTCAAAGTTTGGGTTGTTTTTCCTTTTAAAGTGAAGTCAGCCCATCCTAGATCCAGACCATGAATTATGCATATCAGAAACATTCTTATACTGCCTGTCAATCATTAATAAGCTCTTTAACTATTTATACAGTGCCACTTTAAAATATGCTCTATAAAATTGAAATTCCTACCTTATGTTCTGTGTAAAACTGAACATAAGTATTTGTTTTTGTCTTTTATCATTAATGTGCTGTTGATTTGCATTATGTATAATTCACAGTTACCAAAAGGAATCTCAGAACCCATGTATGAACCAGTCAGGACTACTACCAACTAAAGGACCTAGTGAAGAGGGAAAAGCACTAACAGTGGAAGTCCTATACCCTCTTTATGAATAAATATTCTCAAGGGAACATTTCAAAAATTCAAACACTCTAAAAACATTAATGAGCTATCAAATACATAAACAGCAGCTTAATAAAAGTATCTTTAGAACCAATGAAAGGATGGTGCTTGCTGGGAGCCGAAAAGATAATAGTGATATCACCAAGTGAACATGGCAGGAGAGAAAGTCCTACAGATCAGGCAGAACCACAAAAAAGACCCCTTTCCGTTAGCCACTGTGGGCACCTGGATGCAGTGCTTAGAAGATAGGCAAGTATATATGGCAGAATGTTGGCCTTCAGGGTGGCCTGTGTAGGGCTTTAAAGGTCCAAGCCAGAAATTTGAATTAAGCCTGGAAAGTCAGTGAATGTTTTTAAATGTGATTATGCCCATTAGGACCAGGTAACAGTTTGGCCAGTCTCTCCTCAACTGATGTTCCTGGTTTACTTGCTCTCAAAGGCACCCCTGAGTGCAGTGCATGAATCTAATCTGGATTGCCAGTTTTCCCTTGTATGGCTAGCCATGCAAAGCCTGTGTGCCCCACTCCTATTTGTTTCCTATTCCGGCTGACATCTATAATGCTGCCTTGCTGCCATAAAATCAGACTCAAGATAGCTTATAAATCAACATTTAAAACTGCAAAAGTAAGATCACCACATGCCTAATTTTTAAAGAGAAGCAAGAGTAGAAACAGCTTCATGCATTATAATAAAATGCCTGCCTAATAGTATTCTTTAGCAGCCACTCCCCTCGATTTATACCTGAGCAAGCAGCAGTCGATCTTGCTGGAAACAAAGCACTGGCAACCTGGAAGCCTTCCTGCTTTCTCTGGAACTGTGAACTTGCTGGGGTTTGTTCTGTGAGCTGAACCCAGGGAAAGTTGGCACTTCTGTTGTGAGGCTCGTGAACTGATTCTTGTCTAGCAGCTTTGTTGTGATTTGTTAAGTGTGCATCTTTATTAAGACCATAAATGCTTTTTGCTAATTACTGAAATTACTGCAGTAAAATATTTTATTGAGACTCCTGCCTCACTCTGAGAACTCAGGTTCCAACAGTACCTGTTCACAGCCACAGCTCGTGCTCCTTTATTTCTTTATAGCAGTTTTTCTTCTGCGCGATACCCAGAGCTGTCTGCGCGGTTCACAACAACGGTTGCAAAGGTTCTGTCATAAATAAGTCAATAAATGGGAGTGGGCAGGGTGGAATTGGTGAACCTCTCTTGGAAGGGAGAAGACTCCGTCGCCAGCCAGCCAGGCAGAGTTTGTGTGCTCCTGTCATGGCAAGGGTGAGTTAACCTCAGCGGAGTTTCCCCCACGTGCAGCCGCCTTGCCTGCAGAGGGCTGGATTGAACTGATGTGGCTGCAACCAGTTTACTTTCTTGATGACTCTGAAGTTATCTTTAAACTGTTGCCTCAGCTGTAGTTGTCGTAACGGTAAGGTTTTGGACAAGTTTTTTTTCTCTCATTCACATAATTTCCCCTGCATACAAAACGGAACATTGTTGAAAACAGGCCACCATATATAAAATGATTCTGTTCCATGCAGTGCATATGTGCCATACTGCATTGTACTGTTGTGTATCTGTATGCCAAAAGTGCAAGAAGCATTGTTTTCTAATTCCAGAGTAAATCAGAGGGCTGATTTCTTAATCATTGTTAATTTTGCTGGTCTTTGTCACTTACGAAGATATTGATAAATCTTCAGTTTTACATCATGGGTATTGTGCCTTTTCTCAGACCAAGGACCTTGAGGGCTGCATTCCAGTGGTGTGTAGGTTCAGACAATGCCAAAAAAACTGTAGTTTCACTTCAAGCTTTTGCTGACAGTAATTAACCCACAGGTGTGGCATTTCGCTCTTTCAGTGTGGAGGAAAAACTTCACAAACTTTGGAGAAAAACAGCAAATTATACATGTTTGAGGAAAACAAGATGAAGTCAAGAAAACAGGCAAAGCATTCTAGGAATGCTCAAGGGTCATATTTGGCCCCTGGTATTCCACCCCTGCTTTATATGATGCTGCAGGTTTCATGCTCATATGCATTATATTGTGATTGACTGCCCAGGCCATATTGGGAGCGATGTTTTTAAGACTGTATTAGTCAGGACAGTAGTTAGAGGGACTGATGCAATGGAAGCTGTCATGAGCTAGTGAAGATGAAGTTGGAAATTTAAAAAGAGATGGAAGGGGATAAGAAGCAAAGCAATTGACTATATTAAGCCTGCAATAGAAAGTTCCAAAGAGCTGACACTTGTTATTGGATAGCAACCGTGGATGTTTAAGAATATCTTTATTGATTTCATTGATTTTTTCCCTATGCCCTTATTCATTAAAATCACACAACCATGTACATTTAAAAACAATTAAATCAACAATAAATTAAATCAACAACAATTAAATCAACAATATTCAAATCGTAACATGAACCACTGGGAGAAGAAAAGAAAGGG
This sequence comes from Varanus komodoensis, assembly GCF_004798865.1. Lineage (NCBI taxonomy): Eukaryota > Metazoa > Chordata > Lepidosauria > Squamata > Varanidae > Varanus > Varanus komodoensis. The sequence goes on from NW_025336480.1 coordinate 9,455,765, forward strand.
CCAAAAAGTAGGGTAGTGGCTGTGGTCCTGTGTTAAAGCCTCTGTTTTGTATGCTGGTGGTCCTAGGTTTGATCCCCAGCATCACCAAGTAGGTCATGAAAAACTCATTCCTGAAACCCTGGAGAGCTGCTGCCAGTCAGTGTTGACAACACTGGGTACATTGGATTGCGAGAACTGAATTGGATCGTTTGTACTGATGAGTGGTACCAATGGACCAGTGGTCTGACTCCATAACATGAAAGATACGATATTCTTAAGTGAGGGGAAATTCCCAAGATACGGCAGAGAAGGGCTGGGCTTGGAGAGGTCTATGCTAGTAGTTCATTTCCTTTTGGATGAAGCAAAATTCAGTAATAGCTGAGCATGGATATTAGCATCCTAAGTTTATTGTGTACATATGGGTCAGAAGTTAAGCAAGTTGGTTTTATTCAGACACTTGGTGGTTACAGATGTGAACATTTTACATTGAATCCTAAACTGCTGATGGGATTGGTTCTTCTGAGTCCATTACTTTTACATGACTTGCCTAAAACTGAGACTGGTGCATGGACGGTTGCATTTCTGAAGAAGGGCAGAAGGCTTTTGGGTCTACAGAAGAATCGGGTCTTATTCAGAAGCTTTGCCTCCAAGAAGAAGTGGAGAGAGAACTAGCAAGAACTGTCTGTCCCACTCTATGGGTGTAGAAACACTGCTACTATTTTCCTTGTGCGGCTGGCTCCAGTGGGTGCATCAGATGGTGCTAGTAGCAGGACACGGACTATGGTGTTGATTTACTGCACTTAGCATGCATCTCTCAGGGACAGGGATCCCAAGATTCTCGTCTATGCAGTCCTTGTTCAGTAACCTCTCTATAATTTTGGAAACACAGCTTGAGCTGTGCCAGGCACACACACGGCGGCCAATTTCTTTTGTTGCATAATAACTGGCGATTGGTTGCATCTTGTATTTCATTGACATTCAAATCCAAGCACCTCGCAGGGGAGAAGTGGACACCTCAGATACTTGATCTAGATGTCCAGCAGGTTACCCCGAAGCATCTGCTTGGTTGTAAAATTGTGTCTCCTAAAATTTGTCTGGGTTCTGTGTTTTGTGGATGATTTGCTCCCTGGCAAGCTACTGACAGATGGTATCCCAAAGACTGACCATTTGACCTCTGCTTACCCAAGTGTTCCTTAAGTGCATTACATTCCCTTGTAAAGGGCAAAGGTATAATCTTTCTTAGTGTTTCAGTCAGGTAATGATAACTTCAAGATCCAGTGTTTGGTGGTGGTCTGAAGAAGACCACTGTATAGGACCTCTGTAAGATGGTTCATGTGTGGAACCAGCTAGTGAAGTCAAGCTTGCGGAGCTGCTTACTTGGGAAATACATTTTATCCTCATAGCAAATCTTGGTATACTTGAGTGTGTATACTTACATCTGCCTCCTTGCTCCTGAATGTGATTAAGCAAATGTTCAATGTCAGCTGCAAGCTGCAGTGTGACTTGCCTAGGAGAGATGCTGTAACCCTGCAGGCTCAGTGTGGTTTTATCACATGATGCTGTGCCTAGCCCAAGACGCTGTTGTTTGTCAGAGATAAACTGCAATTCTAGTTCACGAGTTGCTAGTGAAGTCATATGATAGCCATTCACATGTTTTCAACCATTGTATGCCCCACCACCCAAAAAGAAAAAAAAAAAAACAAGGAAAGGAGAGGAGAGGAGAGGAAAAAAAGGAATCTGGCCAGCAGTCATTCTAACAGTGCCCAAGTTCAGCATTGTCTCTTTAATGATCAGCCACTCATAATAGAAGGTTGTTCTTGTGAAAACAGGAGAGTATTCTTGGGTTGCAATCATAAAAGAGGAAGAAGGGAGTTGGAGCTGACTTTGTGCAGGCTTAGGCCACCTGCTTTCAAAGTCCACAGGTGGAGGTATTCATGTAGACGTGCATATCATCCTGCCTGCAGGATTTTGAGGAAGGAGAAGCTGCACATAAGCAACTGAATGTGAGTCGTTCTCTCCTCTACCTTCCCATAAAGGTCTTTGCAAGAAATCTGTTATTAGAACAGCTGGTGAAGTTGTGTTGAAAAGCTGCACCAACTGCCCCTTGAAATTGTCTGGTTTCCTGTGAATCTGGCTTGCACATGGACCTCTTAAAAATTCAAGCCCTGTCGCAAACATGGAAGAAACACCAGGCCACCTCAGAGTGGAAGGTCAATAAACTCCCCTCCCTAGCGTGTTCTGCATACATCACCCCCACCGTTGTTTTATCCCATGGGAGGAACAGAAGGATTTGCTCCCATTGTGCCCCTCCCCATTCTTCCTTGCTGATCCAAGTACAACAGTCCACATGTGGAAAGCAGCCTTCTTTGCCTGACAGTTCATGGCCTCAACTGGAGACAGATATTTGTTTTCTGCACATTATTAAAGTGCATGCATGTTTGGATTAAGTGGGAGGCCATAGCTCAGTGGTGGAGCACCTGCTTTGCATGCAGAAGGGCCCAGGTTCGGTGCACTTGCTTCTCTCCAGGGTACAGACACATCCTGGAGCATCCATCTGCAGCCTAGTGCCCTTCAAATGTGTGGGACACCAGGTGCCATCCACCCGGCCAGTGCAGCCCCGCTGACCGAGTGTGGTAGTCCGAGGCATGTGGAAGGCAGCAACTCAGGAAAGGCTGCTCTTGTGCGTGGAAGGCTGCAGCTGCACACAGTTCTCTGCTGCCGACCTTTGCCAGGAGTGTAAGGGATGTGCGGGACAGTGGTGTGGGCTCCTTTCTTATTTAGAGCAATATCAGTGTGCATGTCGTAAGGTACCTCCTATTTGTAAGGACCGTCCGAAACCCTGACCTTTCTACCAGTTTTAGTCCTCCAAACTTCCACATGTAGGACAACCACTGCAGATCTATAGGCAGTGGTAGTTGGTATCTGAGAGGTTACTTAGGATAAATTTACACTGACTTTGCCATTGGCACAGCTTTATTCCTACAGTTTAATCATGATCATCTAGAATCAGATTCTGAATGTGATATTTGAGAACTGCAAACTGACTCCAACTTTGCAGCAAACCAACAAGACATATTAAGTGGCCAGAATGCTTCAAGATGCTCCACTTGGCTTGTCATCTCCTTTCTAAAATAGTTGTACTAAATTAAAGCTCTCTTGCTTTCCTTTCCTATATGGTTCTTCCAGGAGATATGATACTCAAGAACATCTTTTGGGGTTTGCTGAATATAATGCAAACTGTCTTTCTCACCATCAGAAACTCTGCAGTGATGTGCAGGTGAAAGTCTTTGGAAAATGTTGCCAGCTCAGACCAGGAGGAGACAGTTCCTCCTCTTTGGACAGTTCTATTAATTCCTCCTCTTCATCTTCTGAAACAAAAGAGCAATGTCCAAAATTTCAGGTGAGAGTTCCTCTTCTTAATTGCATCATGTGGGCATCGTGACTTGCGTTGCATGTTCAAAAACACTGCCTTTTTAGGAAGCACTTGGGACTGTAGGGTGGGGAGTGAGCCCGGAAGCCATTCTTTGGTGATTGTCCAACAAAACAGATGGCTGATGTTGCCGCAGGCTGGAATAGGCAATCCTCAGAATATCACCAGCAGGATGAATGTTACTAGAGGTGGTTTGGCTGGTCTGACAAACAGGGATGACAGGTAGTGAGAGACCATTGAGCCACTAAGAGGCATGTGACTTGGATGCAGCGAACTTGGTAGTGTGCGCACCTGCCCTGTTCGCCAGCAAATAAAAGAAAATGGGCTTGCACTGGAAGAAAGAAGAGTCAAAGGGGGAAATTGTCCCTGGTTTTACACTGTGTGCTGCTGAGGTTTGATTTTAAAAGGAGCTGGCCCATCTCTCACTCTTCAACCAGAAATGTTCTACACAAATTAACACAAATTCTGCTTTATTTCTGGTGTTTGTAATCAGTGTTAAAGTTTTAGCTTTCTTGTAAGTTTGGGAAATGATGAACCGTATCCCCTTCCAAGAGTTAAAGTAAGTTATGATAGCTAATGCAAATTACATTGTGCTAGTGTTAGCAACTTCTAGCTCACCCGTGAATGGATTCCTTGGAAAACCCATCAGGCCTGCTAACATTATTGGTGTTGTGCTAGAAATGCCTTTTGCCAGTGCAAGGTAATTTCTATTAATGCTTATGTCAGCTTGGATACTGTCCATTGTTTACTCAGGATTGCCAATAGAAATTTCCAGTCTATCCATAATAGACTTTTCTTGAGTCTTTAGTCAGAACCAGAAGAGGAGAATCGCTCTCAGATCAGTTTTTGTCATTGATACAGAAATAGAGTTTTGAGAATTTGAATGGTAAATTTTTGATTCTAAGACTGCCGTTTCAAAAGTTTGTCTACAGTCATGGACTCCCAGCGCCCTTCCAAATCTCTCTGTATTTCAAATGTCTGTCATGCTTGATTTAGATATTTGTGAAGCCTTATGCTACAGGATGTTTCAAAACATCTATTTTTGCATGGAAAGCAATTTGAAAATGTTAAACTGTACAGTTTTGTTTGCTGACAACTTAAAAGTTTTATGAGACTGGCACCCATTGAATTTGAGCTACACTTTACGTAAGAGGACAGTTTTTGGCCACCGGTGCAGCCAGAATCATCTGACTGGATATATTTCTGTCGTCTCACCTTGCACTGATCACAAGTGCTTTCTATTCAGCCTTCCTAAAATAGAGCTGAGCTTTTATACCCTTTGTAGTGAAGTAATTCTCTGTTTTAGGAGTGGTGAATCCTAACATAACATATTCTGGAATTTTGCTTTAAGGATGTTAAATATACAGTTCTAATACCAGATTACCGAGCTTTACTAATGTACATTTGTTGCTGTTTTTAACCCCTGTCCCCAACACTTTCCTGCTTTCTCACATCCTTTCACTCAAAACATGAACTTGCACATATACACATTTTCTTGCTTTTACATAAACGCTGCCATATACATACACACATTTTGTTTCTCACACACATTTTCTCTCTCACACACACACACACCCTCCCTCCCTCCCTCTCTCCCTGTCACCTCCCCCCTCATTTTCATGTGCTGCCGTGCCTGAGCATAAAATTATTTTCCTCATCATGGAAGAGTATCTGCTGTGGTTTGGACAGGAAGAGACATGGGTTTCTTTCAACTCCTTTCCTCTTACACAAAGAAAACAGTGTACTCTGCCCAGAATTGAAGTTGCTGCCTCATTTAGATCCCACATCAGGCAGACTTTACTCACAATCTCTGCCACAATTAGTATTATCAGTCACATCTATTAGTATCCCACATGCGGTACTGAAGAGGCAGCAAACATGCCCTTGGCAATATTCTCTTAAAAGTGCTGAGGAGAAATTAAACATATCTGAAGATAATGTCAATGAATTAAATGTTTGATGCAAAGGATGGAATATAGCTCCTCCCTTGAATAATTTACGTGCCTTGCAAAGTATTAATTTCAGTGCAGTGAGGTGCACTTATGGATTTTCAGCTATCAAAAGCTATGAGAAGTGATGAAATACCTGCAAAAAAAAAACTTAGAGGAAAACGAGAAAGACAAAAGGCCCATTCAATCCAGCAGTATCTATACCTATATTATCATATTTTGCCCATCAAATAAACAACTGTCACTCTGAGAGGCAGTGTGGTATAGTGGTTAAGCGAGTGAAACTGGGACTCTGGCGATCTGGGTTCTACTCTCCACCATGGATTCACTGCCGTGGATTCACTGGGTGACCAGTCACAGACTCTTGGCCTAGCCTACCTCACAGGGTTGTTGTTGTGAGGATAAGATTGAGAGGCAAAAAAGAATTATGTGAGCTGCCTTGGAAGGAAATAAATTAATTAATTAATGGGCTTTGAAAAAAAAGCATCTCCAAGAGACATCCCATAAATCTCATTCTACAAAATGGAGTATTATAGTGCTACCCCACAAATTCAGTTCGACCCTCCCGTACATTACTGGCTGAAAACTATTCTGTCTTAATGCTAGAAAATGCCGGTTTTGACTGTTCAGCCTACAAAAGATATGTAGGCTTGGCTCCAAATTCATTCATACATAGTGTAAGCCCATTTAAATCAGTAGAATTAAGTTCTTCATTGTTAACTTAAATCTGATTCCAACCCATTATCTGTAGTGTTACTTATTTGACTAGTACAAGATAACTGTATATGTACTTGATTTACCCAAGCGTGCAAAATTGTGAGCTAGTCTAATACTGATGTTGCTAATTAATGATGGAAAGTAGTGAATTTAGGTGTTCGAACAGCTTGTCATACATTTTAGTATGTTTTGCATACATTTTTCAAAGGTTCTACAATGTGTTTGGTGACTATTATCTTACAGACTGGTTGCTGTATTATTGGAAGGCTCTATTTTGATTTCTAACAAGTTTTGCTCGCCTCTTCCTCTGTGGCAGGGTGGCCGAGGGTGCAGAGCATCCCTCAGAGTCAAAGTTAAGGTGCATCCATGAGGGGCAGAACGATGCACGAGCGGAGGTCGTGCCCCAAGGTTTCTGAGGCATATGGTATTCCCCAGACCAAAATGTTAGATTGGCAACAGTGTATGTGGGAGAAAATCAGATTCAAAACTATATTTGTAGAAAGAGTATTATTGGTGTGATGAGAAACAGCCGTGGTAAATTCCAAACTGCTGTGCAAGACTGAGATTCCAGTGTGCAAAAGATGTGGCCGCACAAACAAGTAGGCTCTTACTGATGATATTTCAAAGATTCTAAGCCAAAATGATGTTTCCTGCTCCCCTTTAGGTAGAGCCTTAATTAAGAATGCCCAAAAAGTGATCAACTGTGCAACATAAAAATTAATGGCATATTTTGCAGGGCTCTCGGTGTTCCTCAGATGCAAATATGCTTGGAGAGATGATGTTTGGCTCTGTAGCCATGAGTTACAAGGGCTCAACCTTAAAAATCCATCAAATCCGGTAAGGCTTTGCTCTTCTGGAGCTTTTTCTTGGGGTCTCATGTTGTTAAGTTAAAAGAAATTGCCAGCATTGTCCTGCATAGCCCTGTGCAGACATCCAAAGAGTATAGAAATGAAGCCATGGAGAAGGGTTATGGGATTGCTCTTTCTTCCTGGCCTTGTCTGATTTCCTCAGGGCTTGTTTGCAGCCCACGGGCTCCTTTGCATGTATGTGTCAGGCAACGTAGGTGCTGAAACACAGCTTGTATCCTTGCCACTTACATGCATCTTTGATCAGTGTGGGGAAGTTGTGAGCAGAGCTAGAAATGCCTGAGAAATTTGCAGTAGATTCAGACTTTTCAGAAGTTTATGACTCCATCTTGCAAATTTCAACCTGGACCAGATCTTTCTGAGTCACATGAATTCAGTGGATTTGCACACTTTAAAAAAAAACTTTTGGGGAGAATATGTGTAATTTTGTTCCCTTGCAAATTTTATGTAAATTAGCCAGGTGTGCATTTACAAATGAATGAAATTCTCATACAAAACCCCCCAGTTCTATCAGTGAATGGATGGTGGAATGAAAGGCCCTGACAATGCATAAAATACAGAGGGTGCATTTTCAACAAAATGCATTAATCCCTGGGCAAAGCTAGCAAGTCCAAGCCCATTTTCTCTCCCTCTCTGCATTCAGTTCTATATCTGCACAGAGTTTCTGATTATTGGGGTTTAGAATCTGTAACTCTGCAGATGTTACTGGATTCCAACTCCCACTAGCCCCAGCCATCATGGCCAATGATCAGAAATGCTGGCAATTGTAGTCCAACAGCAATTCCCTGACCACTGCTTTATACCAAGTCAAGACTCACAGAAATTCAGAGGTGGTTTTTAGTTTATCTTCTGCACTGCTGCATCCCCACAAAACAGTATCAGCTCTGAAGACTCGTGTGCTGATGCGTGCTACCAGATCACTCCTGCATTGCTTCTCCTACCAGCAGAAGTGGCTTCAGTAGCCAGCAACTTACAAGCAAGAAAAAGGTCGGCATGATATTTGAACCCAATGGCTCATTTTCCCAAATCTAGGCAGGAATCATAAGCCAGTTTCCAACCATGGCTTCTAGCACCGGTTTCTTAGGGGAAAGAAACCAGAAGTCCTGGTTGGAATGTCACTGTAAGCCTTTTCGTGGCATTAAGCTTTTTGTGTTTAAATGTGTGGTCCATGTGTTGAGATGGAGGGCCACGTCTTTTGGGCCCAAAGCCAGATTTCCTCCATACCAAGACCTGCGGGTTGGTTGATGTCATGGGGGTGAGCTGCAGCACCCGCTTATTTTTTCCTTTACAGAGAGAGATGTGATGGGGGCATGAGTGAGGCAGGCCTGAGAGGAGTGTGAGCAGGGTGGAAAGGAATTGGGCCTGACTTGCAGAAGCTGACTCTTGGCTGTGCTAACAAAGCCAGGTGGCTTCTGCTTGCATCCCAGTCAGGGTGGTAAGGAGGAGTCTGACTTGGCCAAGGCTTGCAGTATTATTTTATTTATTCATTTATTATATGTTTCTACCCTTCCTTTGTTCCCTCTTGCAAGAACACCAGGCAATTTATGTAATCTGTGAAGTAGGTTAAGCTGAGAGTCAGTGAGCTTCACGGCCACGTGGGGGAACAGAACCTATCGGGCGTTCCAGCCCCTCTGCCACAGTGGTGGATTCCCTCGTACTGCTCATCTAGGGCTCGGTAGAGCTGCAGCAGTTTTCCTGCTAGCCCTGACCAAGTGGAATTTGGAGAAGGAATTTGCCGCTGATGTTTGATCTCTGAATGGTGATGCAAAGGGATTTCCCACTGTGACATAAAGGGGAGTTTGCGGAGGGCAGAGGATGGAACCCATAGAGGGCTGGACAGGGCTCCTGTGTCGGGCAGGATTAGGCCCACAGACCAGAGATTGTCTGCCCTTACTTTATCCTGTAAAATGAAAGGTTGTTTTTAATTGTTAAATGTGTGTTTCAGTTTTGTTGTGGTAGTCATTTTTCCCACTGCTTTGACTGTCTAGGAGAAATAAGTTAAATTAGAAATGAAACATAAATCAAGTACAATTTTACAGAGCTACATAATTTTGTTGTTCACACTACAACAAAATCTTTTGGAAGGTGAATGAATCCAAACTTAGGAGTGAAGAACACCTGAGTGGTTTATAGCTATTGCATTCTGCTTTGCAACCTGCCTTACAGATAGGATGCTTTGGGGAAATCACCAAACCACCGAACCATCAGTGATTGGGTGAAAGTGGGTGGGATCAGAGAGAGAATGAGTGGCCGTCTGTGGGGAACCCTCCTGTTTTGCCCTCCATCTGATGTCCTCCGGATGTTTTGGGCCAGGGTGTATCTCCATGATTGTGGATGGTATGCCAAAGTATGTAGAGCAAAATCAAGAGGCTTTGTACTGAGATACCCTCTTCACCTTCTTGCTGTCTTCATTTTACAGATCCCCTCCACAGCTTATGCTAAGCAAAGTGTTCACAGCTCGAACTGGAAGCAGTATCTATGGAAGCTTAAACACGTGAGTATATGAGAAACAGCATGTGATTGATGTGAGTTATGGGTGTGGGGAGGCAGGCTTTGCCTCAAACCAGTTTGACTTCGGCCGGGGAAAAGATTGAGGAAGGGAAAGAGTGTTCCTTTTTCTGTGCTATGCTTGGCTTGCAGTCATTCATCGTTTTGGAGGGGAAAATGGAGGCAGAGCACAGAGAATAATAAAATCAAAGTACAAAGTTAGAGAACACAAATGACTGGATTTTTGTTTGTGTGTTTGTTTCATGTAGGCTTCAAGACAGTCTTGAGTTCATTAATCAAGACAGCAACACTCTAAAGCCAGATCATGGTACAATTATGAATGGACTTTTTACAAACATAGGTAATTATGTGCTGGCTGACTTTCTTGGGATATTTCTATCATAAGGCTTTTGACAATTGATATATCAGATAAACTTCCACAAACTGGGAAGCAACATTTTAAAGGAACAGGATGCCATGGATCACATGGTGAAGTTACCACTATCCCTAAGTTGCCTTGGTGGACAAAGACACCACCGGGGCTACCTAAGCCTCTGGCGTTGAACCTCAGGCCCACAGACCAAATCCAGGTGGCCCCTAGTTTCCTCCCAGGTGTCTGCTCTTCCTGATCCTACTCGTTTGCTGGATTGCTGATTGTTTTCTGACAGTTTCCCCCTCTCCCCGCAATTCCCAAGGCAGCAAGAGCTTTCACCCAATTTATTTATTGTACCTCTATACTGTCCCACAGCCACATGCGGCTGTTTCTGGTATGTTGCCCTCTCCTCTTTTGCCTCTGACTGTCCACCACGGGAATGCAGCTCCCGAGCAGTTGCCAAAGTAGACTTTGGCCCTCGTTCTGGAAGAGGGTCAAAACCCCAGCTGCACTAATACAGCTGGGATTAGGAGTGCACCCAAACTACACATCTGTTCTTTCAGGTGGTGTCCAGCTCTGTCCAAATGTGCAGGCCATTCATGTCAAGTGCTTTTAACTCAATCAATGTTACCACCACTACCACTGTTGCTACTGTTGCTGTTACTGCTATTGCCTTGTAAGATTACGGCTGTTCAGTTGTTCTCAGGTAATAAAACCAGCCTGGTTCTTCCTAGCATTTTATGCACTGGGGCCAGAGATAATGAGCAAAAAAGCTCTGCTTGTCCAACAGGATGTCCCTGGTTCTCCTGCCGCCTCCAGTGCTTCTCTCACAGATGTTCCTGAGGGCCCAGGGATCCTCCGCAAGGGCATGTGATGGAGCTTGAGGGGCTGCAGTGGGTCAGGGACCTTTAGAAGAAATTGGCAGAGCTGCCATGGGCCTGTCGAAGAGTCTTTCCACTCATGCAGGTCTCTTCTGGATTCAAACATGCAATTTTTTCTTGACAATTATTGTGAAGCACAACTTAATAAATATGAAGAGTGAGCTTTATTAATCATGCTTATTTTTGCTGCTGTTTTTGTTGTTGTGGTTTCTGTCATTCTTTTGTTCCTTTGTTTTTGTTGCAGTTAGAGGCCTTTATCCATGCAGGTGCTCCATAGCAGCCTAATTAATCTTCCATAATTGCATTGTGACAAAAAATGAAACAGTATCTTGTCAAAACCCTCTCCTTTCCCACCAGCTACATTCTTTCTGTTTCCCTGCTTGTCCTGCCATCTGTTTGGGCTGTGTAGCTGCTTACTGTTCGGAATGGTGTATTTGGCTGTCTAATGGCTGATCTACCAGGCTGGCTAAAAAGGTTAATCCATAGTGAACCCATATAAGCACCGGCGGATTGCTCCATATAAATTCAAAAGAACCATGTGCTCAAATATCCTTTTAAGCTATCTTTTTAATCAATGTTGCTCAGCTTTTAGGAACAAACTAGCTTTTAATAGGTGGCTAAAGATCAAGAGTATAAAATTAAAGTGATTTCTTTACATCTGGGACACACAGTAGCGTTTATTGCTGTCCGAGAAACACCAGGGTTGTGTTGGTTTTACTTGGTGTTCTGAGGCACGCCTCACTTTGCCAAAGGTACTCACAGAGTGGTGCCCAGTGCCCCTGCCCCTTGCCGCATTCTCATTATCTGAGGACCTATCTTAAGGAAAGGTTTCTGTAATTTCAGACATCAGGAGAGCTTCCACCTTGAGAATAAGTCATGGGTGGATGGCTGTTTGCTGAATAGGCCCGGGTGATGCCAACTGAAGAAGTGGCTGTTCCTGTTTTTAGCCCCCTGCTTTGTTCTCCAGCAACCTGAGAAGTGATTGTGTTCTGGCCCCCTCTTCCTAGTGCTTTACCAAGCTAATTTAAATTAGCTGTTCTCTTGGTGCCAAAACTTGCCGCACGACACGCTGCTTATCATAATTTCATAATAAAGAGTTTTGAAGGGTTGCACCGCTGTGTCTGCTTACAAGAAACGATCAGTTCCCTAGATATGAAAATAGGGAACTGCCCCATGAGGAGATGGAGGGTGGTGTGCAAGGGGAAACCAGGCTGATGGCATAGTGCAACTGGTGTTGCGGGTGAGGTGGGAAGACAGAAACATAGACCTCTGAGATGAGTTGGTGGAGTGGTGAGTCGGCGGCATGAGCAACATATGATTCCCCACGAGAAGAAATGTGGGCAGGAGGGAGGAAGCAGCTGAACAAAGAGCCAGGATGCCAGCAGCTTCTCAGGCCGTTGGAAAGCAGAGCAGCGGGCTGAGGGAAGAAAACACTTGCTCTGAAAACAGGCACTATTGTAGAATTCTTCACCTTCCAGGCCAAAGACTTGAGGCCGTCAAGGTACCACAGAATGGGGCCATCACAAAGGAAGAGGAGGAGTGGGGGAGAAACAGTTGGGGTGCACTGTAGGGATACAACTGGTACAGAGCATGTCCTTGTTGGCCTTGCACAGATGTTTGCAAGCATGCTTCCAGCATTCAAAAGGCATCCATCTGTTTCTTCATCAGCTGCTCAAACATGGCCCAAGGCTGCCATGTTTTCATGCAATGTTTCACCCAAAGAGTAAATGCTATCAGCTGTGGTCTGAGCTGACCAGGTGGAGACCAGATGCTCACTGGCACTTCTGTTTTTGTTTCTGTTCATGTTCTTGCAAAGCTTATTGGTGTTCTTCCATGAAGCATCAGTCCTTGTGAGTGGTACCCAGTTGCTCTTATGCTTGTTTTGGAGATGGGCTACCCTTTGTGCATCGTTCAGTGGTGGTTTTTTCCTCCTCGTCACCCCCTGCTTTGTGGACTGAGAGGTGCCTGAGTAGAACAGGTGGGAGGAACCTACTCCCTTGAGGACCAGCATCCATGCCTTCTGTACAGAGGTCCAATTTCTGACTGCATTTCTCCAGAGAAAGTACTCCAGACACTTCCCAAATGGCACTAGTCACATTCTTTGTTTAAATGAAACATCTCTAAGTGCATCCAGCAAGAGGACCAATTGCTTTTCTTGTGGCAGGAGGCATTGCTTGTCCTCAAGGGATAAGTTGTGGGCGAACTTGACCTGCAAACCAGGGGGACAGATTATTGTGCCTCTTGTTCTAGAAATACTGCTGAACTTCTGGACTTATCCAGAGTTCTGTGAATGTGCCAATTCCTTCTCATTGCAGAAATGTCTCTGAACTTTCTGGTGTTGTTGGTTTCCCTCTACTTCAGTCAGGGGCCACGTGGTCCACTCTTGCAATGCTCATGGCAAGAGAGCTGGGCTGGGTGAGAATTGTGGGGGCAAGGACTTGATCTCTGCTCCTTTGTGGCATGCGTTGTGCAGGCACAGTGAAGAATGCACTATACAATCCAAACCAGGTCTTGAATCTGTAGACCTTGGCTTTCAGGACTGGGGACATGCTGGAAAATTTCATATTGTTTTCTTTCACCACATTAATGTGCTCAAATCAGAGACAGGAAAGCCTAAAGGAAATAACTGAGAAAAACGAGTATGGAGTTCTTGAGAAATTCAAGGAAATCACCCCGCCCCAGCCGCCACCATTTTTCAGGGTTATTTGAAAAATTAGGGAAAATAATTCTCCTTCCCTGCTTTCTTTTGTACAGTCTTAACATCTTTAGACCACATCATTTATAGCAGCTTAAGATTAAAGGATATATATTAAAGATTTAACTTGTATATTAAAGTATACAAGTTTTGTCATTGTACCTTTCACTCTCACTTTCAGTGTAACCTTGAGGGTAAAATACTATTGGAAATGGTTGGTGAATTGGCCTTTTTAGTGCAAAATGGCCAAGTGAGTTATGTGCGTGTGAATAATCCAGATGCCCTGATGAAGTGTCCTGATCCCTTCTAATAGGGATGTGTGAGGAATCCACTTTGGAAATCCATTGGATTCCCTCAGCTCCACTCCCCAGACTCTGGCCCACTTTCTTGCAACCTAGGGTCAGCCTTGGTGCTGAGTGTGCCAAGTATTTGCGTAGGTGCCCACCAGGAATTGAACCCACGCAATGGTGCACACATGTGTGATTTGCAAGCTTCGTTTGTGCTGCTTGTGCTGTGCAAGAAAGTTGCCATGTTGTGCAGGAGGAGTACCACTAGCATTTGTAAAGATTCACAGACTTCCTCTTGGCTCTGCTCACTTCTTAGCCAAGGCTAAGCATGAGAAATAAGTGACAAACAGAAGAAAGATGGATTCTGCGGGATTGTTGCAACTCTTCTACCACACCTAAGAATATTCCTGTCAATGAAAAGGTTCAGTGAATACCCCTAGAGGAACCTTCCCCAACAGGATGCCCTCCAGAAGTTTTGGACTACGGCTTCCAGCATGCCCCAGCCATCCAACCTGAAGAAATAATCTTTCTATGAAACATGCACCAAAGTAGGCACCTCTCAAAATATGCAATCACATTTTAAAAGTAGAAGGAACAAAATGTTGGTCAAAGCAAAATAGAGTTAATCTATAACCAGAACATTTCTGGAAACTAAATTCAGTAAAAAGAATACTCATGACCCTTTGATCTTGCCAACTCTAGATGTTCAAAAGTTTACTCTGTGCATTAGTAGGATACTGTGTGCAAGCCAGGGTTTTTCAGCTCACCTGCTTTTTGGAAGCACGGTTGGGCCTCATGCTCATCTTCCTTTTAAGACAGCTGATTAACAGAAGGAAAATAAGATTTATAGGACAGTATAGCGTTTGAATATCAAAGTCCGTTTATGTAGTTGGATATCCTGAGTGAATCAGGTCCAGGCAAACCCTTAGTTGATCCTGTGGATGATTAAAACCTAAAAGGCCACAGCTAAAGGAACCATTTCTCGCTTCTCTCCTATTGAAAGAGAGAAGTCAGACTGGGGTTTTTCTTCTCACAGAAGAAGAAAAAGGGAAGCTTCTGTGTGCACGGGGTCACAGAATTATAGACATATTAAATGCTTTCACCTAAGCAAGTGGAAGCTGCTTGAAGTATGGAGCAGGAGTTTCCATCTGCTGTCGTAAAAATATTAAGACATAACAAAAGCCTCAAGGAAAGGCAGAAGCAGAGATGAAAGGACAGTTCCCATTCAGTTTGCCTGCAGTACGTGAGCCATGTGAAGAGGTGGAGAAAGTGTTCCCTTCTCATCCTCCTTGATCCAATTCGCCCAAAAGCTCAGATGTAGAACTTTTTTCTAAAGGAACTATTGGAAAGGGACGCCCAGAGATGCCCAGGTCTGCCCCATCCTAATTGCTTTGATAGTGAAGACAGCACTTGACCCTCCTTTTTAAATTTGCAATGATTAGCTGTATCTTTCCCCCAAGGGCACATGATTCTCCTCTGTCCCTAACCCGTTATATTCTATGCTGTAAAGTAGGTTGGAAGTTGATGATGAGTCCAAGGCCAGCCAATGATCTTCATGGCCATGGGGAGATTGGAATCTGGATCTCCCCAGTCCTAGGCCAACATATTGACCACTACATCACACCGCCCTTTCATCCTTAAAGCAACTGTTCTGGGGAGAGAACCAAACTGACCTGAGACAACTTGCCAAAGTGGTTTGCTGCCTCTGAGATCAATGCCTGTTATACATGCATGTCTTAGTGTGACAACCCTAGGGGAAAAATGGGGGGGGGCAATAAAAATGGAGGAAAAAGCTATTCGCCCAAAAAATTGTCTGCTTGTTTTATGGGCTTTCACACTGTATGTGTGTGCATATATGCACTGGTCACTCTGAAAGATTAATGTCTTAAGCCAGTGAAGAAATAGGTACATTATAGATTATGTCAATACAGTGAATTGTGAATTGAGATAATCAGAATAAATGAGAGTGCTTCTGAACAGTCTAAAAACTAATTTGACATTCCCCCATCCACCACGTTCTAATTTATTGTGAATGAGGAAAACGCATATATAAAAATGTTACAGGTACTGTTTATTGAGAAGGACTGTTAACCAGTTTGAATTTCTATTTCCAAATGTAAAAGGTGTGGGTTTAGCTGTGTCTGTGGGTCTGTGTTTGTGTTGGCTTGTATCTCTCTCCCCTCCCCAAATCTGTTCTGCTTTACTAACCTCATTCTTTCATATGTATTTTACGTTTTGCCATGTAGGTTTTTCACAGCTTTGCAGCCCTAGGCGGGCATTCTCTGAACAAGGTCCGCTCCGCCTGATCCGGAGCGCCTCTTTCTTTGCAGGTTTGCTATGTGCTGTGTGGTTAGTCTAGCTGGTGTGACAAAACTGAGTGGATTTGTAGCTTAGCCTTGGAAATAAAACATGGTCAAAACAAACCAAGTTCTCAGATATCGGATGCACACAGTGGGGATGGATATAGATAATACGCTAAAATTTAAAGCAACTCCATCTCTTACTCTTCATTTCAAATCCAGCTAAGCATTTGAATGCGGCTTGCAATGTCTAACTATGGATATTTGTCAGCATGTGATTTAATTTGAACTCCAGCATAAAAGAATGATAATTCACTGGTCACCTGTACTCCTGAAATAAATAGTGTGATTTTTGTTATTAGTTTCTATTAACCAAGTCTTATTTCCATGGCTGATTTTAGATATATATTTTCATGGATCAGACAAAGATATGACTTCTAGAATAAATGCGATCAAGAGGCTTTTGATCTGGTGGATGAAATCCTAGCACATGTCTAGGATTTCACTTCTCTGTTTAATAAGAACTGGCTGCAAATGCAGATAGCTTCATGCTTAGTTGAAGAAGCAAAGAATTCTAAATCCAAATCCCAATTGTTCTATAACACCCGTTGAACAGCTGTTTGCTATCAATTTCTTCTTTAGTATGCTGCTTATTGCTTGCATGGAGTGCTTTCTTTCTTCCCCCTTGTGCCACTATTATTTCATTTGCCTTGAAATAAAATGGTTGGCTTGACAAGCACTGCCAGAGCACTCTTACAAGCAACTGTTTTGGCTGGACCAGCTTTGCAGCCTTTCTTGGTGATGGATGTGTGTATTTCTATATGTGCTGTGCTGCTTTTTTTTACATCCTAAATGAATGCAGGCAATCAGCATGATTTATTTGGATAATTAAATGGAACAGTACGAAATGGAAAGTTCAGATTCTTGGGCTAACTGGCATCCTTATCTGCGTAGTTCACAGCAACCCAATGGACATGCCTGGGCGGGAGCTGAATGAAGACAGAGACAGCGGAATCGCACGATCTGGTAATGTATTTATCAAGGAGTCGAGGACTGTATTATCACTATTCTATATTCATTTAGTCTGTTTCTGCTTCTGGACATCTGAAATCAGAAGTCCTGATGGTGTGTCTTCCCTTCAGCATGTACTAATATGGTCAGCACTTTACATTATTTCAGTGTGTTTGATATAAAATATTTCTCCAATACTAATTAGGTTAACAGGTAATGCCAAAAGTATGTATTTTGCATGATTTTTATCACATTCAATATCAGTAGATTATTTACCACTTTCTAAAACTGAAAGCAATTCATTATTGATATTTCACTCATCCTCGTGACTAGCTGGCTTGTTAATACTGGAGTGTTATATATACAGGGCTGAGGGTGAAAGATCATAGAGGTGACCACAAGTCAGAGAGCTTTTACAGAGCACACTTTAAAGGGTGTATATTTACAGCAGAGATTTCCCTTGCTGGTCTGCCCGGACGGCATGTCATGGCCTAAATTTCTAGATCCTGACGCATCAATGCTGATAAATCCACAGAAGCAGGTTTCCATATGCTGCTGAGTCTTGCATCCACACGAATGCATAAAAACAGATGTTGTGGTGAGAATGTGTCCTGGGCATTGCACGTTGACTTCCACGCGCCTAATAAGTGTGGTCACTTGATCACTTACTACTCCCAGGCCCTTGGAGTAGCGATAGACTGGGAGGGAGCCCTTGCACACAGTAGCAGGCACAGTTTGGTGCTCTTCTGATGCAGATGCTGGGGATCACAAGTGGGAGGGTGCTATTGTGTGGTGGATGAATTGCGGACTTCTTGCTGGCTACTGTGTGAACAGATTGCTGGACTAATGGGCTTTTGTGCTGACCCAGCATGGTTACTCTTGCATGCTTCTGTTATGCTATGCTTGATACAAAGCATGGCTGGATTCATGTTCCAGTGTTTCCAAAATAATTAGGGCAGAGTGAGGCGTTGTAGAAAAACATCTAAACAAGATTGTTGTCAGGAAACTGCACATGGATCTGCTTCTCACAGATCTGTGTGCATGAGCTGGCAGGGAATCGAACCCAGATTGATGACTGATGTGCTGCCCCTGGGCCACAATGTTTATTGCACTTTTATCAGTCAAATTGCACTTGATTTGCAAAATGCTGTTTCTTCTGTTTTAAAGGAAACAATCTCCTTCTGTCTCTTTTTTGGCTCTTAGCATCTCTTAGCAGCCTGCTTATCACCCCATTTCCTTCTCCGGGCTCCTCATTGAACAGAAGCTGTGCTAGTAGTTACCAACGGCGTTGGCGTCGCAGTCAGACAACAAGCTTGGAGAATGGGGTCTTCCCTAGGTGGTGAGTCAGAGCTGTTAAAAATGCCTTCCATGCTTCTGTAGGAAACTTACATATGTGTTTATTTAGAAGGAAATTCCAGGCGCAACATCTTGCTGCTTTTTCCAAAAGTTCTGTGAGATCTTTTCATATGGTAGCCAGGGTGGATTTTTAGGATATTGGAATTGGCATGTTTTAGCCTGCTCTTACTTAATCATACTTTTATGCTGTAAGTTCCACTATGCATTAGAAATGGGATTTTTCCCCTTTGTATTCAGTCGAACTTGGTCTTTTTTCAGTATCTCTTGTTAATACAAAAGTGTGAGGGCAGCAACATATACTTGTTATTCATATAGTGAATTCAAGCAATGTCTTATTGTGGTGCTGAACTTAGACAGTAAGACTGTGACTCTTGTGCCACATTGCCGTGCTTAGAACAATGTCTCAGATAAGCCATAGCAGATATGACTGTCTTTTGTGACAGAGAAGAGAGGGAACAGGTTTATTCTAAGTGAAGCTTCAGCATACTAAGTGTAAATTTTTGGAAGTAATTTAGTATGCAACTTTTGATTCCCCTAAAGGTCGGTGGAAGAAAGCTTTAACTTGTCGGATGACAGCTCCAGCCCAAGCCCAGGAATTGTCAGGAAAAAGAAAATAGCAATTGGAGTGATATTCTCACTTTCAAAAGATGAAGAAGAAAATAGCAAATTTAATGAGTTCTTTTTCTCACACTTCCCTCTTTTTGAGAGCCATATGAACAAACTGAAGAGTGCTATAGAGCAGGTAAGTAACCCCACCGCCTGTATTTTTCCTTATTCTTATCCAAATCTTCAATTTAATTACTTAATTTCATGTAATTGAGGGTGATGATTTTGATTTCTATATTGCTTTTTTACCAAAAAGAAAAAAAGCCACTAAGGCACTGCCTAACCAGTATAAAATAAAAACAGAAAAGCAAATCTGGTTTGGCTTGTCAATTGGTACTATTTGGTCTATAGTAGGGCTAGAGTATCTTGTGAACTAGGTTCTATGTGAGTGCACAGACAGACTAAGTAATACTGACTTTGGTTAGGTCATAGCTCCATGGAATCACACATGTTTTGCATAGAGCAAGTCCCTGAGTCCAGCCTCTGGTATCTCTAGTTAAAGGATCTGAAGTGGCCAGGAGGGAACGTCCCTTGCCTATGACCTTGGATTGCCGCTAATTTGCTAGGGCAGACCAACCTTTTCCAACATGGGTTCATTTGGGAGGTTTTAGAGTACAACTCCCAGATTCCCTGACCTGGGACACTAGTTTGGGGAATGCTGGAGTGGGCAGAATTGAGCTAACAGATGTATTGGTCAGACTCTTAATAAGCCAGTGCTATATCTTCACATGGTTTATTTATGCCAAAGCAGTGGCAAGGAGAGAATTGCCTTGCCGACAGTCCTGTGGCTTCCCAGGTTTTCCTGCAGCCTTTGTGACTGCATTCATACAGTGAACAGGGTGCCTAGTGTTGCCCAGGGATGGTACTCCTTTGAGCAAAGGCTGCTTCTGCTCCTCTAGGCAAGAAACCTTGTGGATGAGTCACCTCTCCTCCCTTACACGGATATTGTGCCATGTGACATGAGTGTTCCACCCAGTTTCCTATTGTGCAAATGCCCATTTTATGTAGTGCTTCTTCTAAAAAGGCAGGGGAGACAGTGTGTCGATGCAAGTATTTCATGCCTTTCATCGGGGGAAGGTTATCTGTCTGGGGACAGGGTGCATATGTGTCTACACCAGCCTTCCTCAGATGTGGCCCATGGTCACAACATTTGTGGAAGGCACCAGGTTGGGGAAGGCTGTCCTATACCATGTGCAGTTTCTTGCTTACCCAGTGAATACCTGAACTGGGTCCTCTTCATTTGCTTTGATAGCATTTCTGATTTTGAAAGGACTGCAGGTCATTGCAACTTCAGTTTAGTCCTTTACTCACAGATTAGATCCTGTTGCTGAAACAATTAATTACGCTTGCAATTGGCTGAAAGCATATTAATTCAAAGGACGCACTGCTCTTGCAGTGAGGGAGTCAGTGCAGGAAACCTGGGGTCTCTTTATAGCCCTTTGCAAGCAAAAAGTGTGGAAAGAAAAGACAATGCAGATACATGCACTGTGCGTATCTTTATCTTGACATGAAATCTGGCAAGGAGCCAGGCTTTATCATGGTACAAAAACCCAACAAAGTTGTTTGCCTGTCTGGGTGTACCTTAGATAGAGCACAGCACATGACTTGTTTTTCATTCTCTGTTGCTATGCCTGATGTCAGTTATATGTTGTACAATTGTTTCCAAGGCTATGAAAATGAGCCGTCGATCCACTGATGCCAGCCAGCGGAATTTGGCATATAACAGGATTGTGGATGCCTTAAATGAATTCAGGTGAGTTTGGTTTCCAACTTCAGTATATGCTGTAGCCAAATATTTAAGGCTTCTCTTGCAAAGTGTGACGGAGTTTTTAAATCTGAGCATATGATGTTCAATTGAAGTCCCTCATCTCACAATTGAGATTTAGAGAGACTGTTTGCTGCCAAACAGTAAGAGAGCTAGTGTGTGAAGTAGAGGTTAGAGTGTCCTACCTGGACATGGAAAACCCAAGGTTCAAATCCTTTGTCTATTATGAACCTCTCTAAGAGACCTGGGCAAGTTTCTGCTCTCCATTTAGGCTACCTTTCTGGTTGCCCATCTGTTTGGAGAAAAGGAGGAATACAAATCTCACAAATGCTTCATGGAGGCAGAGAGTGGATGGGAAAAATTATCATCTGTATAGCCTGAAATGCCTGATCCTGCCTAATTTCAGAAGCTAAGCGGAATTGGGCTTGCTCGGAATCTGGATGGGTGACTTTAAAATGTTGTGAACCGTCCAGAAAACTTCGGCTGTGGGCAGTATAGAAATTTAATGTATTCGTAATAAAGTAAGCATTGTGACTGACTAAGTGTGACCTATATACAGTTGCACTTTATAGTTGTTACGCTTCTGGAGAATGCATTGGAAACCATATTGCCTATTATTGGTTGTATTGAGAAGATCCCAACTTCACCAAGAGCAGATGGTGTGAGCAGAAGTTCTTCTGAAACAGCTGTCAAACACAGAAAGCCACATGAGAAACAGATTATGAGCTGAAGGGCTTCAGCTTCTTTGCATGTATAGCTGCCTGAAATTAACGTCCACTTGCTATGCTCATTTTCATAAGTCTAGCTGATCATATGATAAGATGGGCAAATTCTATAGTATTGTCCTGTAGGAAACTTTGAATCAGCCATCGATGTTTTCCCCTTGAAAAGCATGACAGGGGAAGATGGAATGGCTGTCAGATTCTTTCCACTTGCTTCATTATTTTGAATGTTAAGGTTGCCTCATCCCCTAAATGTAGCCTCTACAACATTGAGAGCAGGATAAATATTTTTGTTTCCCTTTTGGGATTGTAGCAGACAGAGGTATGGATAGTTGATGGACTGTGCCCTGCCTTTGGCTTCTGAAGAGACTCCAGCATTTTGAGAAGAGGAAGCATTAACTTCAGTTTCCATCTTCTTATAATTAAAGGCAGAAGGATCCCAGGGGGGCTGTGACTTGGGCCTGAGCTCAAAGCATGCAGACGCTCCCAGCTCTGATCCTTGACTTCTCCAGTGCCAAGTTTTGTAGGTGGCAGAGTTTGCCAGAGAGCTTGGAAAGTTAGAAAGTTGGGTTTGCACAGACTTAATTGGAGGCAACAGTTGCCACCCCGTGTCTGCTCAAGCTGCTGTTCTACTGGACCAGCATCCTGGAACAATTACTTTGTTCAAAGACTGCTTTAAGACCAACACCTTGCAAATTGATACAGATAATATTTGCAGTATGGCAGCACTGTCTTAGAGGGGACTCTTTCCCCTGAAACATTTGGTGACCATCCCATATCCATCCTCTCTTGACCTAACCTGAACAGTGCTGCAAAGAGCTAAGTACGGAGTGCTGGTTGCACGCAGGACTAGCGGGGCAGTGGTTGAAGGAGAAGAGGTGCCTCCCGGTAGAGAACAGCACCTATTAATTCTGTCAGTTTCGCCACCAACCAAGCATGTTCAGACAGGACAAACAGTTACTCTGAGAGTTTTGCAATAGTGATCGACATGGGATGGGAACCTCTTTCTTTTGTGCCACTGGCAGGACTGGTTTTCATTTTATCCCTGACTGTGTCTCCTTTTGGCTTCTGTTCCATACCTAATTTGAGAATGGTTCTGTTCCATTTGACCCATGGAGCACATCCAAAGAAGCAAAGATCACTTATCAGCATGATAATAGGGGTAAATAGAACGAAAATGTTTGCAAAGGAGAAAACCAGTCGGATTTATACTGTATCAGGAAGAGATGTCCTGATTGAGCCTTTTAAGCACAGTTTTATGCCCAGGTTTCCATGGTGCAGTAAATATTGTTCTGCAGCAGTACAACTGGATACACAAAATCCAGGATGGAAATTAAACTAGCTTTGGGTGATTTTACTTTTTAACTAAGCATGTTAATGTGTAGAAGGACCACAGTAGTTAGGATATTTTCTATGCTAAGTTTTCCTTTTTGGGAGCTGCAAATTGCTGAGTATAAACAGTGAAATTGTAGAATGGCAGGAGCGGTTTTTCTTCCAACCCTCTTTGGCAAAAAAAAAAAAAGCCAAATACTGAAATCAAATGGTGATTCAAACACTAGCTAGTTGGGGAGACACATTTACCAACCTTCTGGAGTGAGAGAAACTGTGAGTGTATTTCTATGCTGTGTAAGAGAAAACTTTCAAAAAGGAGAGAGTTGCTTTTATTTAGGGGGCTGATAGCATTTGGACTATCACCTGTTATTCAAGTAACCTGACCCAGAAACTTATTTTTCAAACAGCGTACCAAAAACTAGTAATCACTGAGGAGTCAGTGTCCAGTTTAAGAGACCAGCTGATCTGTTTACTAGAGACCAAGACAAATGAAAAATATACTGCCTCTTCTGTAAGATATTTGTCTGGGCAGTGAGAACAAAACAAAATTATCATAAAGCTATTTTTAGTCTTCAGTAACCATGTTCACATTCTATCTTACTGCGATATTTTCCCCTCCCTCCTGTAGGCTTTAGTTTTTGAGTAATTGACAAACGGGTGCGTTCAAGCATTTGCAGCATGCAAGGGACAAGATCCCTTTGGACCTGATTTGTAGCAATTCCAGGGAATTGCAAGACCCCAACCAGGAGCTGTTTGGAATGGCAGTTGTCAATGTGAAAATGCTGTTCAGTTTTATTTGCTTTCACATAGAATACATGCAGAATTTCTGCCCAGTCTTTCCCTGATTTTGCAGATTGAGCCTCTTGTATAACTTTCTGTTTTCTCCATCTTTTTGTAAGTTACAAATGTGCTGTACCTTGTTTTTATAAGTGTTGCAAAATGCACCAGTGAAGACTAGAATGCTGACACTGGGCTCAAAGCTTGCCTGTCTTAATTGCTCTCATGGCATTTCAGCATTCTGACTTTGCAATATGTGATATTATTCCTTACTAATTAGATGAAAAGAATCTATCTGTACAGCTTAAATCGTGCACAATTTAAAAAGCATGATTTTGCTTTTTAATATTTGTGTAAAAAAGCCCAAACCTTTGCCTTGTAAGGAAACTGGCCGTAGGATTAAGACATGTGTTATTTTTAGTACACATGAATGTATGTATTTGGACTGAGGCAAATTAGTGGGTGGGGCTGATTTGACAAAGTTACCCACAAACATCTGAAAAATGAATGCTTGCACCAAACCACAGACAGAGGAGAAACTAAAGGGAATCCTGCTCCTGGAAATACAAACCACTACAGCTCAGCCAAATCCTGTAGCGCTTTAAGATGCTTTAAGGAGAAGGTGTTGTCTTAAGTTCTCTGTGTGCCCCTGCTTGCGCCTTGGCCTGCTTCTGTTTCCCTGGAGTTCAGAAACAAAAGAGGGCCCTATTTTTCCTCACCATTCCAATTTCAAGGTATTTCCTGCAAGGAAGTGTTGCTATTGATAACGATCTCGCTATGGTGTTTCAGTCCAGACTCGCTTTGCATATTGGTTAATTGTACAGGCACAAAACATTTCTGTTCTTCTTGAAAGCAAGCGTGCCTTCCGCGTTGGTGCTCAAGAGCTCGTGCAGGTGTCTGTTGCCATGCTGCAGTGTGCTGCGTAAAACCAGCAACTTTCCTTGCACACACATTTGGTTGCCCTTACAGCCCTGAGGGCTGGCTGGGTGCATGAATGCTGATTATGTCTCTAACATCCAGGTGGCATTTATTTGAGGGAGGAAAGTATGCAGGAAGAGGAGGTGACATTGCAAACAGGGTAGAGGGACACACCTCTTGAGCTTTGTCAGTCCTTGTGACACTCCGGGGTTTTAATACCGAATGTACCCTTTCGCTGAGTTACTTTAAAATGACCAACTGTGCAATGGGACCCACGGTCTTGCTCAGTGAGGCCCCTCTGAATCTAGTAGTGGCTTTTTCCAGAGCACATCCTGGCATGTTGAAGGTCTTGACTGCCTTCCAAAATAACTCAGGTATTTATAAAAATAAAAAGGAGGGGGAAATGCCTGTGAGATAAAAATTAAATTGAGCACAGAACAAATTACAGTATTAAGTAAACAAATGGATTATTTCTATAGATTCTTCCGTGTGAAAATGATTGCTTTTCCTTGGAAAGGGTCTGGCACTGGCAATGAAAGAATTCCTTTAAGTCAGTGGAAACTTCCTGTGTGCTTTGAACTAGGCGTGCCCAGTCATGGAGCCATCCTCCCAAGCAGATGAGAACAAACATTTTGGGGTCAGTGGCGCACAGTTTTGCTCTGAAATGATAGGACTCTGTAGATTAGAGCCATCCTGTTCTACCTGCTACAGAACCTCCAGCCCCTTGGAGCAGATTTGAGGAGGAGAGCTTGAGAACTGTGGCAGGATTCTGCTCTGCGGGTCGATGCTCTTCTGCCAGCGGATGGACACAACTCGATATCATCCTTAGTCTTGTACCAGGATTCAGAGTCTGCTTATCCATAAACGCATTAACTACACATCAGAGTGTTGTGAGGAAGGGAATTAGTTGGATGTGTGATCCAGTCATACTCTCACAACCAAAGGTGCCACAATATAGCAATGTTTCTTCTTTGCTAGTTTTTATTAGCCAAGAGAGGCAAGGGTTCAGAATAGAGGTCATTGCACGAACCTGTCCAAGCACCTTGTTAGCATCCTTGAGCTATACCAACTGGAACTCATCCCATCCCAGAGCTGTCTAGAAGCCTTTCAGATCCACTGGCATGTGGGCATGGAGATCTCTCTAGTCTCCTTTCCCTTGCAGAGGAAAACAATCCTCATCAGTCTACTACCTACCCAGCAGGTAGTGCTCTGACCATGACAAAGGGACTGAATCAAAGTGCCCCGTGTTCAGATCACCATCCCTGCACTTGGCTGAAAAAACAGATCTAGAGTGTGCTCCACTATGTGTGTTGGTCCAAGGACATCTTGGGACGGTCCTTTGATTGTCATGAAGACCATGTAATCATGAGCTGCCCCAGAAAAGAGGCCCTTGGCATGAATGTTGACACTTCCCAAAACCAACAGCCTTGGAGAGGCAAGATCACATTTGAGACCACTTCTGTCGGCCTAGATATGGAATTTGCTGAGCAGTGAAGTGGGTGGTACACCAACAGAATCTCCAGTCTGTCCCACTTGCCCAGCACAAGTTGCTCACACTCAAGACCAGCTTTTAGAAGAACAGGGAGCCTGTAGAGAAAAACCCTTACAGACCTCGGCAACCCCCACTCTCCAGCCCTTAAGTCTGCCCTGATACTGATTCAAGTACTCCAGGTCTTGGTTATGTAAGCTAGATTGGCTGCATGTAGGATTGAGATCGCTGCTTCTCACTGTGAGATAAAGAATGAGAGCGGTCTTCTTTCGCTCCTATCTGGCATTTAAGAACAGCACCCTCCCCCCTGAAAACCGAGGGCAGGCTGATAGGGCAGCCATGAAACCTGCAGGTGCAAAGAGGGCCAGGACACAGCAGTGCTGAGGCCGTGCCCCCCTCCTCTGACACGTCGTCCTTCTAGTGCAATATCTTCCTCTATCCATCACTCTGCTAATGAGGTTTTCCCAAGGTTCCCCCACTTATTCAGCTGATTTAAATATAAAGAGCCATAAGAAAAGAGAATTGGGGTATTACAGTTGCCCATCAGTAGTCAATGCAGATCACCTCGTTAGCCTTCCCCGCTATAATGTGCTTCTTTTCAAATCACACTAATTTTTAAAGGTGTGCCTATACATAAAAATACGCACATGGATGTTTTATTCAATTTTTCTTTTGGCCTCCTTTTTGCTGCTGCTTAAGAGTTCCTTACTTGTCAATACTTCTAAGCCCAGGCCCTTTTTCATTTTTTACTGGAACTTTCTCAGGAAAAGAAGCTTCTTAAGGAAGTTTTCTTAGACTCCAGTAAGGTGCTGATGTCTAATCCAGTGTTGATTCTGTTAAATGTGGGGCTTGTTTCAGGCCTTGAAAGAAGGCTGGCTACAAGTGGCGCCTCGAAAGGGCGGTGGTGGTGGGAAATACGTCTGTGCAGTTTGCATATCTCAGGGAGCAAGGAAAGACAGGCTTTTCCCCTGTTTGCAAGGCTGAAAGGCAGCTAATCCTCACCCTAGTTGTTCTGTGCAATTACTTACGTGTCTGGCATTGAGGGTTCCCTTTGCTGCAGTCACATGCCTGCTGGCAGCCAGCCAGTGGAATCTGATCTCTCTCTGAGGAAACACTATCAGTTGCAGATGCAGCCACAGTTACCAGAATAGTAAATAACGAGTCACAAGACTCAGGCTAGCCTTTCGGTGAAAACAAATCGCTTAATATCTTGGTATTAGAACAGAAACTGTTTCACACACACACACACACACACAGAGAGAGAGAGAGAGAGAGAGAGAGAGAGAGAGAGAGACGCTTCCCCGCTCCCTAGAACATCTTACTCAAACTGAATAAGCTTTCTGAGAGGTTTGCCTTGGCTCAAAACAAAACCCAAAAGCCTCTTTTTAAAATTATTTTCCTGAGCTTTCGGTTTTACCTCACGCTTCTAATACTGCCTGACCTCAGGGTGCAAGCACAGGCATCTGTTTTAAGCAATTTTAGAGCCCTTTCTGATCAATGGGATCTATGTGTCTGGTCCAAGGAGCAGAAAGGTAACCCTATGGGAAGCTTGTTTACATTGGGCTTTTGTCTCGAATCTGTATTGTGGATAGCCTAACGGGAACAGCACTGCTCGTAAAGAGGGGGCTGCGGACTGCAGGCCGCTCTGGCTGTTCTTACACTCTCATTCCAGTGTGGCTTCCCATTTGATGGGCCTTTTCAGGTGAGGTCATGTGTGCAGTTTGCATGTGCATTTAGTTTGGGAAAGAACAGTTGAACCAAATTTTTCCAGAAAAATTCCCAGAAAATCACCTTTGTCCTGCACTGCTGAGTTGCTGGAGAACTCCTGAGCAGTTAGGGAGCTGTGTCTTTACCCAAATGAACCTCTGGCAACCTCTGCTTCTGAAAAAATTAGTCCTGTGGGCCTTGTGGTTGTGATTGTGTCATAGGTACTGAAATGAGTGCTGCCATTCACTTTTCCTTCTGCTCATACCATTTAAAAGAAAATAAAACATTATTTGACTTACCTCCCCCACCTCGGCACTGGAGTGCATATCCAAAGCAGTTTCTGTTTTAACATATGCCCACACACAAAACCCACTGGCTCTCATTTTATGGTGGTGAAAATCGCCGTCCTACCATTTTCTGCTTCCAGGGATGGGGAACTTGTGGCCTTCCAAATATTCTTCTCTGACAACTTCATCTGCCCTTGCCTACATAGGCAGTGATATGGCATGGTGGGTTAGGTGGCCTATCAGTTACTTGGCCTATAACTTGCCCACTTCTGCAAGAGATTCTCCAAAAGATTCGATGGAAATGTGAAGTTTAAAGGAAGTAGGAGAGGCGGTCTCACAGAGGCATCCTGGGAGGCCGTTTGAGCTATAAAAGGCAGCAAAGATATAAGGGAGCATGAGGCTTTCGGAGGGTCATGGGTGATGGAACTGGATGACTGATCTGACATTGGGCAGATAGCAAAGCCATGGAAGATTATAAAGATCAGGATGCGGTGCTTGTGTTGGATTTGAGAGCAGAAAGGAAGCCAAAGAGATTTAAGGATGAATGCCACATAGAACAGTGAGAGAAGAGAAAGACTTGGACAACAGAAGGCTGGACCAAGATGAGATCATGGAAGATCAGAGAGGAGAGGCTTGCAGTGGCTAAGACAAGAGATGACTAGAGCGTGGACTAGAGCTTTTGCCAAGGAACAGTAAAGGGAGAAATAACATGACTTAGTGACAGAGTGGATATGGAAACAAAGGAGAGTGAGAGCGTCATACACAAAATCATGGCTTTGTGCTTCACCTAAAGGTTGGGTGATGGTAATGGTGAGAAAAGAATTAAATGGATAGCTGTTGTATTATAGGAGCGTAGACAGAAAGTTACTGGAGCCATAAAAACTAGAGAGGTGTTAATATTCTGAAAATGCCAGACTTAGTGAGCAGTTTATACCAAGGAATTTTAACTGACCTGAGGCTTTCATTGCTAAGACATGGTCAACTAAGGCATCAGAGAACCAGAACTATGGGTTGTTTATTCAGAATGTAGGATACTTATGAACAAATTATTTAACTATATGAGACATTCACAATGAGTAAGAATTCTAGGAGGCAAAGGAACTGATTAAATTTCAAGCTTTTTCGAAAAGCACAAGAAAGAGTGGTTCTTCTTCGTGGTCTCTGTGCAGGACATAGGGGCTCTGTGTGGTGTCTGTTGTTGGGAAGATTCTCCTAGCTAAGCCCATTTTGGTGGGAATCCTGCCTCTCCCCCCCTTAGTATATAAAGGTGGGTCTTCTGCCATTTCCCCCTGTTCATTTCCAACTGCCATTTTGGGTGCCTGAGTTATGTCCCTAACTTCTTCACTTTTTACCTCAGTTTTATACATGTTTTAAAATCTACTTCTATTCCTAAGCCCTTATCAAAAATATAGTAATCTCTCTAGAAATAACACCTATAGTCATCTTTTTTTGGTCTTTTTTGCATTTTTTTATCCTTTCATCTTACCCTTCCTCTCCCCCCCGACGGCTCTCAAAGCATTTGTCAGGAAATGTTTTCACTACAAATACCCAAGAAAGAATAGAAATGAAAATTGTGGGAAGGTTTGGGATTATCACTTAAAGAAAGAGGATAAATTTGGGGAGTTTGTATGAAGGAGATAAAAATTTTGGTAGAAACACAAACATTTGTGGAACCTTAGGTAGCATACTTCTCTGAGGTTTGTAGAGTACCTGGAGAATGACTGCCTGGCAACAGTGACACATGCATTGGTCACTTCCCGATTAGACTTCTGTAACACGCTCTATGTGGGGCTGCCCTTGAAGACGGTCCGGATACTTCAATTGGTGCAAAATATTGCTGCCAGGCTGCTGACGGGGACTGGGCATTGTTCTCGTATAACCCCAATCCTCCGTCAGCTCCACTGGCTCCCCACTGAAGTCCGGGCCCAATTCAAGGTGCTGGTTCTCACCTACAAAGCCCTGAACGGCTTAGGCCCTGGTTACCTAAAGGATCGCCTGCATCCATATATGCCCTCCCGCCCCTTGAGATCAGCAATGGATGTCCTTCTCCAGGAACCGTCCGTGAAGGATATTAGGAGGGTGAGTACTTGGAGGAGGGCTTTCTCTGTGGTGGCACCCAACCTATGCAATGCGCTCCCCAGAGAGGTCTGCCTGGCGCCGTCGTTATTTGTTTTTCAGCGCCAGGCCAAGGCCTTTTTATTTAAATGCTATTTTAACTGTTAATGGTTTACTTGTTGATTTTAAATTGACCAGGCTGTTTCCACTATTTTATTTTATGTATTTTATTTATTTGATGAATTTTTTGCATTTTATACGGGATTTTAATGATTGTAAGCCGCCCCAAGGCTCAGGCAATGGGGCGGCATATAAGTTGTCTAAATAAATAAATAAGTGCTAGCTAAACAACTCATATTATTTCTAATATGTCAGTCAGAGTCATTGTGAAAATGTGAAACCCTGATTTCTGTGTTAGCATCCACAATGGATATGATACCACCAGGGTTTCATGTAAAAATGATTTAGTTATGGCATCTCTAACTCACCTGAAGACACCACTTGAAAGATTTATATCATAGTATAAGGAAGAAAAAATTAAGATACACTCCAAGTCAAGTAATGACATTTGGCCAGCATTCACCTAAATGTAAATGTCAAATAGACAGATTTGTAGTCGATTGGGAGTGGCCAGAAGGTAGATTTATGGATACACTGAACTTCAAGACCCACAAGCCCCTCCTGGCATGTCCAGTGGTCCAGAATGGTCCAGCTGAAGTCAAAAACATGTGGCCTACTCTTGCAGGATGTTAACATCAATGAGGAGAAGATGAAAAATTGAGTCTTGAACTTATTGAACTTTCTATGACAAATATCTGATCAGACAGATGTGGGATTTGTACACAGGTGGAAGATTTGGGGAGAGAAGTAGGATCGAGTGCCATTGTGTCATCAACATATAGGTGGTACTGAAAGCTATGGGATGTGATGAGGTTACCCAGGAATAGTGCATATTCTCTGGTTACTAGTAAAATGGCAATTTACTTCTACTGAAATAGTTCCAACCTAGGATACAATGTTTTCCTATATTGTAACAGATTTTTTACCATGAGCACTTAGTCTTTTTTCTTTTCTTTTCTTTTTTTTTTTACATTAGAACAACCATTTGTAATCTCTACACTATGCCACGGATTGCAGAACCTGTTTGGCTTACCATGATGTCTGGAATGCCTGAGAAAAACCAGCTCTGTCATCGCTTTATGAAGGAGTTTACTTTCTTAATGGAACAAGCCTCCAAGAACCAGTAAAGAATTCCTTTCCTTTCCCTTTTGCTTTTTAATGTTGCAATATTAAAGATCAACGTGGTAGATTAGCTGGAGAATGAAGTGTGGATGAACTTAAGAAAAGAAAGTACAGCCTTCTGTACTTTTAGGAGTTTTAGACTATTAACTTCCAGTTTTATTGGCAATTGGTCATTCTGTCTGGGATTGATGGGAATTGAAGTGCAAACAGTTGGAGGGCACTAAGAAGCTTCAGAGCTGTTACATGGTAAAGGAGGAGGATATGTGTTATGAAATGGGCATGTGATATATGTGGAAGCTACTGTTCAAAGAAATCAAATAAGTTATTACTAAGTGAAGTGGAATTTCAGTAAGTACATGTATAATGAGTGTCCTGATCCTGTAAAAAGCTGCAAAGCTCATGAAAGAGAAAATGCCATACACCAGGATCCAAAAATGTACTCTCAGCAGCAGCACTGGGTGAAAGCACAGATGAAACCCATAGCATTTTTCTTATTTTTTTCATGGCTTGAATTCAGTTTTACTCAGCATTAGCAAGCAAATACATGTCCATGCAGAAATAACCCTCACCGAGGTGAGTGGGAATGAATCCCAGATAAGGGTCTGTAAGACGCTAATTACTTAGCACATGGAAACTACTGTTCAAGCCAGAAGCTAAAAGATGTAAAAGATGTGAATTAGTTAGCATCTAAAATTAAATGTTAATAAAACCACATATAGTTTTACAGAGCAAAGAGTTTTTAAGCACATATTTTTCTTCAGAAGTTTTAATAGGCAACAGTAATGGACTGAAACTAACTGTCCAAAATTTAGTTCATAGCCTGGATATTGTAAGATTCTCTGTTATGTAAATATCTTACATCTCAGCTTCCTGGAAACATTTCACCCTTGTTAAGTCAAAATCATGCTGTGTTCTTCACTAATTTTTTAAAATGTAGGCTTAACAAAATAACTCTGACATTGTGGACTCCTTTTAAAACTTGGAGCCAGTGATGGCTGCCTGACAATATGAAAATCTGCATGGACAGAAAGGAAAACTTGAGGCAAACTGCCAAACCATATATCCTCCAAACAGTACTGAAACCAGATGTTACAGCTGGCCATCACGTATTAGCCATCCCTTCTCGACTGTTGAAGACTAAACCATAGCGAAACCAAGAAGTGCAAGACTATAGCCAGATCTCAACACACACACACACACACACACACACACACACACACACACACACTTTTATTTCAGGGTGCTGCTTGATGTTATGGCCTGACTGCTAAGCCGCTATAACAGCTGTGATATACTTTCCATCTTCTCCAAACTAGTGGCACATTTAAAATTCTATTTCTCCAGAGTGCATGGGCCATAAAAGCTGCTGACACTACAAGCTTTGAAATCCTTCAGATGAGCAATATTTTAGAATAAAAATAAACTTCCAGTTTATTAGCAATGCTGTTCAGAGGTCCCCAATGCAAGAAATTGAAGGGACATGTGAACCTCTTGGACAAATATGATAGCAGTTTGTGATGCACAAGAGCTGTGGAGCTGCATCAGACTTTTTTGCCTGGCTAGGGCATCCAAACTGAAGCTCTTCCTTCTCTTCTAGAGTAAGCAGGGTGCTTCCTGTATAAGAAGTTTCTCTTCGTAGAACTGAATGTTTAAAAAAATCTTTGTGTAGAGTTTGGATTATGCCTAAACTATAGGCCTTCTTTTCTTTCAGATTCCTCCCAGCTCTTCTGACTGCAATTTTGACAAACCATCTGGCCTGGGTTCCAACAGTCATGCCGAATGGCCAGCCACCCATCAGGATCTTTCTAGAAAAGCATTCCTCACAGAGTGTGGACATGCTGGCCAAGTCTCATCCATACAATCCATTATGGGCACAGCTAGGTATGTCTGAAATTACCCCAGAGAATTTATTCCAAGCCCCAAATGCCACTTTTGTTAAACTACTTTGTATAATAGGAAAACTGTAGGAGGGAGGGTTGAGAAAGGGGAAGAAAATGACATACAAATTAATGTATCAGTATTTATCTGCTGAATTGGGTTAAGGAAAATAAACAAGAATGGGAATTAGCAGTTCCGTCTCTCCCTCAGTACCTCATGTCTCCACTTAATCTTTCTGTTTATTATTTTGTTTTATTTTTATTTTATTTTAAAATATGCATATATCACTCTTCAGCTCTCAATTCCAGAGTAGTTTACCATAAATTAAAGCATAAGAAAATACAATAATGTAAACCACAAAGTAAAGCAGGGGATTAAGGAGGAGCAGAAATAATCAAGAACATCTCAAGCAGGATTTAAAATCAGAAAGGCCTTGGTCTGACACTGTGGGGAGCCCCTGCCAATCAGAACAGGGCAGACTAGATGAGCTAGCAGTCTGGACCAGTATTTGTGTTTTATTCTTAGACCCATATTCCCTCCTTCTGCAAATCCTTCACCCATATTTTTCGAGGGAACCATTTAATCCTGAAGTATTTTTCTTCCTTTTATGATACAAGTTCCATTCTTGGAAGGCTTTAGTTAAGAATTAGGATCTGGTCTCATGTGTGGGTTTTCAGAAGCAGTGATGGAGGGGAGCATGCAGTGAAGTGGAGCAGGCACTTCTCTCAGATGTTCCTGATAAACTGAGTGCTGTGCTTCATGTCCCTGCCCTTTGCGATTTATGTGTTCCATGGATCAGCTCGGCTTCCTACCTTTCTGGATGGCCCTTCAGGGCATGGCTATGGAGCTTGCCGTGATAAGCATCTGCACATCAGGGTTCCACCTGGCACCACTGTTGAGAAGCGAGTGCTGTATGGTCAAGGAGGCTTGCTCCCGAGTGAGCATAGGGTCACAACCTTTCCAGTAACCCAACATGGCAGAGACTAAGATGGGCAAGGTGATCTTTGCAGCAGTCCCATAAGTCAAAGTCTCACAGACTGCAGTTTGGAATCACTTTTAAATAGAACAGGGCTGCATAATATTTTTGCAGGTAAAGTTTGCTCTGTAGCCATCCCAGCCAAATACTTATACTGAAATACAAACTTATACTGAAGATCTCTGTTAAGTTTATGTTTTGGAAATTTCAGCATGTCTGATTTTCAGTCATGACATTGTACTTTATGAGGCAATATGCATATTAGAATGTTTCTTTTATATTCTATCCCAAAGGAGACCTGTATGGAGCTATTGGGTCACCTGTGAGACTATCAAAAACGATTGTGGTTGGCAAAAGGCAGGATCTGGTGCAGCGTTTGCTGTATTTCCTCACTTACTTCATACGATGTTCTGAGCTTCAAGAGACGCATCTCCTGGAAAATGGAGAGGATGAAGCCATTGTGATGCCTGGCACAGTGATCACCACCACCCTAGAGAAAGGGGAGGTCGAGGAGTCTGAATATGTGTTGGTCACAATGCATAGGAACAGAGCCAGTTTACCCCTTCAGGAGTCTGAAGAAGTCCGGCCTTCGGACTGCAGCTGCAAATACTGCAAGTGCCCTCTCAAAACTGGTCAAAATCCAGAAGGTGTTTCAGGACAGGAGAGAGAAGACTCACAGGGTGCCATAAAGACAGAGATGGAGGCTTCTGTGAGGGGAAGCAGATCTGCATCTGCTGACCACCAAGAAAGGCCTGATGATCTGAAGCAGTGCAAAGAGATGCTGAGCTCTTGCCTGGATGTAAAGTTAGAGAGAGTGGCTTTTGCAGGATCAGCCTCGGTGGAAACGTGTGCCTTGGCGGACTCCAGATTGGAACCAACAGGTGGATCATGGAAGAGTGAGGCATCACTGGATGCTGATGATCAGTCTGTGGAAGTCATGAAATCAACAAGTACTGTGGTAGAAAAGAAGCCGCCTGATAAAATCTCATCTGAGGCAATTCCTTGCAGCACAGCTGAGGCCCAGACAAAGGTGACTTTCCTCATAGGGGATTCCATGTCACCCGATTCAGATATTGAGGTCCGAAGTCAAGCAGTAGCTGAACAAATGGCCAGGCACACCAACGAAATGAAGGCTGAAGAAAGAGTAACTGCCGATCAGAACTGTGAAGCTAGGCAACTCCTGGAGGACCAACAAAGAAATCTGAATATGCCTGAACAGTTCCCACAGGTGGCCATCGAGCTGCAGAATTGGAATCCTTACAATACAGAAAGTACAAGTCTTCTTGGTGAATATTTTACTGAGGAAGGTTCAATTAAAAGTAGGACTATTGATGATATTCCAGTGAAAGCAACAACAGACATTTTAGATCCTAGCAGTAGCCTAGAATTTCCCTCCAAACCGTGCACAAAAAACAACAAATCCTCCAGCGAATTTTGTAAGTTTATGGAATCTGTTCGTCAAGAAACTTGCAAAAACTGTTTTGCAGAGCAGGACCAAAGAGACAAGATCTCTATGTTTGTCCCCCATGGGGACAGAGAGAATGCAGATAAAAAGGCTGACCCAGGTGTGGATTGGGACATTCCAAGAAACGAAAGTTCTGATAGTGCCCTTGGTGACAGCGAAAGTGAAGATGCAGCTCACGACGTGGCCAGAACAAACAATAACTATTATGGGGCAGAGCAAGAAGAATGGGCAGAAGAAGAAGACATACCTTTTCCTGGGTAGGTATTTCCTATGGAAACTAGCACTTGATCACATCTGTCTTGTTCACTGCATTCCTACAAAATGGGGGCCTTGGTATAGTTGCCCAATATGGCATCTATTGATAGAACAGATGTATGCATTTTATGTGTTTCTGTATGTACACACATACACGCACAAAGACCTATGCTTAGTGTTTGCAAAATTAATATTAAGAGACAGGTTGTATATGTTTTCCTCATACAAATGATGGATTAATTGTTTCAGCTGGGCTTCTTTCAAGGCACTAATTAGAGCAATGTAAGAAATGCTTATTTCACTGAGGTTGCCACTTAAAGGGTCTGAAATTACCTTTCACACTTGGTGGGGTATATACCTTATTTGAGAAAGTCTCTTGAAAGAAAGGCACTTGACCAAGAAAAAATAGTTCTACAGTTATTAATTTCAGCACTGGTCCATGAGTTTTTTCTTGCATTTGTGTAGTTTCTGCCATCTATGAACTGGTAGAAACTTTTACCCATCTTTCAACATTGAATCAACAAGGAAGATGAGATCATTTGGACTAAGATGGAAATCCATCATATGGTTGTATATGTCTAAGACCCTCTAGAGTTAATGGGACTTAAGTAACCTTAACTGTGCAATAGATTGCCCACTGTGGTATTGCGCTGAAGCAGAGCGAAATCAGTGCTAGTTGTAGTATACATGCCCATGTTATACCTTTCTTTCAGGTCAAAATTAATTGAAGTGAACTCTGTCCAGCCCAGTATTGCCAATTTTGGAAGGTCCTTGCTAGGTGGCTACTGTTCATCTTACGTACCTGACTTTGTTTTGCAAGGAGTAGGAAATGATGAGAAACTGAGACACTGTTTGATGTCAGATTTGTCGCATGCTGTGCAGGTAATTTAAACTATATGCAACAGATGAATCTATCTTTGACAGTCAACAAAAGGGAGTATTTTGAAAACCTGCTAGAATAGGGATGGAGCTGTGACTCAGTTAAATATTTCTAGTTTCTTTAGTCACATTCTGCTAAAATTCTAATTAATAGCAGTGATATGAAATACTTGTCCAGTCTAGAAAGCCGGTTTTGGAGACCTTGAGTCAGATGGTCACTGTTAATTTGTCTTTGGACTAACATTTTGATATTGAAGTGTCATAATTAATGTTTTGGGAAACATTGGCAGGCCGCTTGCTAATTTTCCAGGCAGTTTTCATAAACAAAACCAGTCAGTGGCAGATTACAGTTTCCAGTATTAAAGTATTTTAAAACACAGTGGCAAAGTTTGAGGGAAAAGGCTAGTTCTGCTTAGATGCCATTGAAATTACCGTTAAGATTTAAGACTGGATCCATTTTTCCTCCTCTAAGAGCCACCAGGGCAACGATTCTTCTGAAACAAAAGTCCCCTAGCCACGTGTCATTCTTGGGTTCAGGCTTGTCCTTTGCTTTTGCTTCCCATCTAGGGTTGTTATTGATTTGGCCATGAGATAAGTGTATGCCTCTGTATTGCTGGTGCCAGTGGCAAGCAAGAGGATGGCCAATCACCACCATGCCCTGCTTCTCCGCCCTCAGAGGCATCTAGGTGGCCACGGGTTGTAAGCTGGACTCTTGGGCCAATCCACTGAGTGTATGTTTATGTTCTTAGCAGATCCTTTAAAATAGTTGATTCCTCCCAGAAATAAAGCTGTGAGAGTGTGATCTAATTGTCATTACAGGCACACCGAAATAAGAATTAACTACAAATAAAGCAATACATATTAAGCATCCTATTAGACAGGCCTTCTTAAATGAGCAGTGACCTTTTAAGATCAGCATCTGTCTCGACCATTTCCTATGACACAGTGGCCTTTAGAGCAAAATTATTCAGGATGTAGGAACCAACATTTTGTTTCCAGACATACTTTGCTTTTCTCTTGAATGAATGCTTCTCATTGATGCGCACACATGTGTAAGCATGCATGCGCATGCATGCACCCACACACATACAAAGGAAGACATTGTTTCAAACATTAAGAATAGCCGAGGTGATATATTTAAGGGAATATTCAGCACTGGCTAGAAAAATTAAAGTCACACTTAAAGTCACATAATTTTGATGATATTTTGAAATTTGCCCAGTTACAAATTAAGTATAAATAATTCAAATGGATTGGACCTTCCCTTTTTAAAGAAGAAAATGAAAAATGCCATAAACTAAGGATGTGTTGATGCTGGGAAGTCAGATTTCTTTGAGCTTAGCAAACTTACTGCCTATTTCCAAACAAATGATTAGAAGCAGGCTGACTTGGGGGAGGAAAGAGGTCTGCAGACCTCAGTCTCTAAAAAGCAGGTCATTGTTTGTGTATTTAAAAAAATTGCTAAGGAAATCTGCCCAGTCTGTGTAACTTCACCTAAACTGCATAACTTTTTGCAATTTACCCCATGTTGTGCATAAATAGGCACCCCAAAAGAATGTGGATTTAGCTCAATTTGTGTGGATTGGACAATTTCTTAGAAATTTTGCTAGAGCACCTGCTTTTTTGGTCTTTGCACAAAAGCTGCAAAATAACACAATTTGCATAATTTATGTAAACACTGAAATTGCACGATTTGTGTAAACTTCCTTAGTATTTAAAAATGCTCAAACCATGGGCTGCTTTCAACACAAAAGTCAGTGAGCCAGCTCAGCTTGCCCCGTACTGAGTCAGCACCAGTGCAGGGCTGGCAAACCAGAATTGGGCTGGGGGATCGTGAAATTTTTTGGATTTTCACCCCCCACCCCATCTCCTCGCACACCCTTATTTCAAGCCCATTATTTAAAACATGCTTGTTCCTTGCTCCCTCTGCTGGTCCTTTTGCATAAATTAGACATATCTCCATGCCTTCAGCAGTTGTCCATGTGAAATGGAAGTCAACTACAAAAGGAAGTCCAGCAGGTGGTGATGACAAGGCCTTGTCATCACAATCTGCTGAACTTACTTTTGTAATTGACTTCCATGCAAACTTACTGAAAGCAAATTTGCAAAGAGAATATGTCAACGCAGCTCTGCGTTGCCTCAGCTGCATCCATCCAGTTCTTATTTCCATCACAAGCAAGTTTTGTTTTCTTAATAATAATTTTTAACTATAATTGGAAATACCTACCAGAGACATATATGCATATGCACATGAACACACACACACATAAAGAAACTGGCTGAGATTCAAACAGTACTCAAGGCATGTCTGTTCTTGAGTGTCTTTATCACTTTCTTTTAAAGAACAGGCTCCATGCCACATTGCAAAGTACTTTTGAGATTCTCATCACTTTTGGAAATCGGGTGCCATGTGGTACCACATGGTTCCACAACAGTTAGTTCCACAATAGAAAACCAAAGCTTGTCCAGTCATGCAGTTATGCAGTTAGGGAATTCTTTGATTCCTGGCCCTTGCCTACTGTTTATGTCGTAAGGCATAAGTTTACTGATTGCCTTTCATGATTACTGCTTTTCCCAAAGCCCTGCATACTAATATATGACAGAGTATATACATAGGTGCTAAATCCTTCCAAGTTTTCATTCCAAGGAGAATTCTCACCCAAGAGTGATACTCAGAAATTACTTCTCAGACTATTTCCCTTCTAGCACCCTGTTCTCGATGAACCAATTGCAGAAGCTGTCTGCATTATCGCAGACACGGATAAGTGGACAGTGCAAGTAGCCAGTAGTCAGAGGCGAATCATCGACAATAAACTGGGGAAAGATGTACTAGTCTCCAACCTGGTCTCCAACCTGCTCCATTCCACTCTTCAACTTTATAAGCATAATTTATCTCCAAATTTTGTAAGTATCTGATCAAATCTCAGTATAAATGGGAGTGAGCCATTTCTTTGACTCAGTGCTCCATCTGAAAGCAAAATATATTACAGTTCAGTATTCTCTAGTTAGCTTTGATTCTAGTTGGACTTTTTTCCATCTGAAACATGGTGGCATCCTCTAGCAAGGATGTTTCTCAGGTGGAAGGTTCCATTCCAGGTTAACCTTGGCATCTCCAGGTACGGGTAGGAAAGGCTTCTGTTGGCAGCCCTGTTTGAATCTATGCATTTATAAACCCTATATTACACATTTGCAAGTAGTGAGCACTGGAAGGTGCATGATGGAAAATACTTCTGCATTTTTAAATATTCCTGTACTTAATCTAACAGATCAGTCAGATTCATCAGGGGTGTGCAGCAGAGGATAGATTCAGAACAAGTTAATGTTCATGATTAATTGTAGGAATGGTGTTGTGTGAACAGTTGTGGTTTAATTTATCATCATTTTTATGTGGACAGAGTTGATCTCAGAGCTGCACAGCATGGGTGAGCTATACCTAGCTGCTCAGAGTTACATTGGCTTTTTTCAGCAACACACATGGCTGCACTGAATTTTCATCTGTGAAGGTTATCAGACCAAAAGGGAAGTTTGGAGGAGAAGCAATGCTTCCTCTCTTACCTTTCTTACTTCACTTCTCTTGCTTAACTGTCCATAACTGTTCACAAAAAATGACACACAGTTAATCAGGGATGTCTTCAGAAGGCATCTGAACTAACCAGGAATCATGTATGAAGCCTGAAGATGCCATGTAGTCAAATGGTTTTGGCTACAGGGTGTAGTAGCAAAGCTAAATCAGAATGAGGGCAACATGTCTTGGTCCCAGTCTGATTGAACAAATAGTTTTGCTTCATTTCACAGGGTGAAATGGGGTGGAGTAGGATGATGTGTTTTGCAGAAGTAAACATTTTCATAAAAGATCCTTGTTATTGTATTAATCTGGTGAAAGCACAAGCAGTAATATCTATCTTAACAAGCTGTTAAGAGCTAATCATAGCTGTCTGACAATTTGTTTTTTAAAATAACATGTTCTAATTTCAACCAAATTCTCCCTCTGATTAGAGAGGGTTGCTTCCTGTACAGCTATAGTCCTTTATTTTCAAAGTCCAAAGAAAGTTTGGAGATACTTACTAAAGACATAAGCATATTCAGTTTACCTGAGCGTGCCTTAAAAATGCAGCATGAATGGGTTAATTATATTTTTTAATTACTTTTGCTTTGGTTGGAGTAGTTTGTAACCTCATGGTTCCTCTTTTCATTTATCCCCAGTGTGTCATGCATCTGGAGGACCGGTTGCAGGAGCTTTATTTCAAGAGCAAAATGTTGTCGGAGTATCTGAAAGGCCAGATGAGAGTTCACGTGAAGGAGCTGGGAGTGGTACTCGGGTATGAGCCCCATTGAGTATAACTCTCTTGGCCTGTTATGTATATGTCTTTAGCATTGATCTGAATAGCCAGTCTGCAATAGCTGATGCTGCTACTGGGCTTTTGCGTGGCATGTTGTGTGAGACCCTATCCAGGCACACTGACCTTGTCCAGTAAGGCTGTCAGTAAGTTGCTATTACAAAAGGCATCCTTTTGTTTTTGAGCATATTGTAGGTTTTCCCTAAGGTTCAGAGCACACTGCAGAAACTATGAAAAGTTCAAATTTGTGACATGGTGTTTGCTAGGAAGTCAGTCCCTCTGATGTTTAGGATCAGTGCTTAGGGTTACAGTGCAAGTCACTTGCACACTGAACTTGCATGCATCTGAGACCCCACGCATAGGACTAAGTGAAAGTCCCAAGTGACAGCCAGCCCATCTGTTCCTGGCCTACTTCCATCCACTAGGAACAGCAAAAGGCGGAATTCCAAAACCAGCTGTTACTTGCTTATGGGCACTACCGCCTTACAGAAGAAGCAAGAGGGACCTGTATTCTAAAAGTGGCAATAGCAGCCAGCTATTAATAAAACTCCTGGAAAAGTAAATTATTTCTTGGCGTATACATAGCATTATTGATGCACTATGCTGTATATATGTTTCAATATGCTGTTTCTGGCCAGATGCTGCCCATCCCTAAAGCGATCTACAAGCAGTGTATACTGTTCAGAGGCATAAAAGCACACTTCTTTCCCAGCTTTTCTTCCCTGTTTGGAGCTCATTTATTCATTTCTACTTCTTTCAACCCAGTTGTTTAAATCTGAAAATCATTGGGGTTCATGGGCAGTTTTCCAAATTGCTTCCATGTACTTTGATTCCCAAGACAGCTGGAAACAATTAAGTCCCTAGTAATGTCGACCTGTCGCCAGACTAGTCCAGGGGGAAGACTTCTTGCGACAAGCAACCCAGTCATGTGTGTTTATGAAGTGAATGAGTGTGCACTTTAATTACTGAAATGTATTTTGGTCATCGCAGTATATCTAGTGTGACAGTTCAGAGGCTCTGCTTTTTAAATATACAACTACTGCTGTTTTAATAATCCAAGGGCAGGTACCTAGACGTGAGAAAAATATTGTGCCATACTAATGAGCTTCAGAACATTTGAGACTGTGCATTGAAAATACTTGTCTGTTCTTTAGGATTGAATCGAGCGACCTCCCTTTGCTGGCAGCTGTAGCAAGCACCCACTCTCCGTATGTTGCCCAGATTCTGCTCTAGAATACCAAAGGGTAAAGACAATAACGTCCTTTTTTATGCATACAAGGGAATACCAGGAAGCAGAGATGAACCACTCTTGTCCGGGCTCTTTCTTGCCTGCGGGCAAATGAAGCGAACAGCTTGGTGACTTGTGCCCCTGCAGCTGAACACATAAGGCACAAACAAGTGGGGCCGTTGCCCGCTTCCTTCATTTCCCATTCATTTAAAAAGAAAATCAGACCAGAGACTTAGGTCACTAAAGAAGACACTAGAGCTTGGAGGACCGTAAATGGCTTGGACAGTTACTGCCAAAACGGATAAAACTACAAACTGTTAAAATTATGGACTACCAGGAAAAAGATCTGTTTCATCACCCTATCCAGTGCTGTTACTGTTTATACGAGAGAATGGAACTAGCTGGCTACTTGGTACCAATTAGGAGAGCATTTAAAACACTTGATTATAATCTGTATAACCTGTAACAATTTTGACCATTTCAGCGTTAAAGGTTAAGTGTTGACTATCTCTTTTTTTTCTGTATAGGGGTGGGGAAGCCATTGAAAGTCAGGCAGGGTGTTGGGACAGTGACCCATGCTCTGCTCTGAAAGGAATTTTAGGCACTTTCCATGGAGAGAAAGCCTGAGTATATAAGCCAAAAGACATGTATAATTTCTCCCTCAGTTATGTTACTGATGCTGTGCTTTTTGATGCTGTTGTCTAAGAACACTAGAAAACAAACAGTACCCAGACTAGAAAAGGCAATTTCTCTGCAATTTTCTTCACAGAATCTCATGGCACCTTGAAGACTAACAATTTTTTTCTGGCAGATGCTTTTGCAGATGCTGCGGTAAAACACATGTGGTAAAGCCTCCCTACTGCTTATTTTTCCAAAATGCGGGAAAAAATTAAGGCTTTCTTCGTCTTGATTCGAGTCCTGTTATAAAGAAAAGATACATGCCCATAAACTCCTTTAAAATCCAAGGAATTTACGCACTTCACTACACGCTGAAACCCCCTCGATCTCAGTAGGATATAAGTTTGTGCCCATTTTCAGATTTCAGATGCTTTAGTATGAAGTAAAGAGAATTCATACCATGGGAAATATGATTGGATGAGGCGTGAGAGTACTTAAAAAAATGTTGTGCATAAATACTCAGGTATATTACAGAAGCTGTTTTGAAGTTGGGGCTGGTTTTGCTCCGTGGTTTAATAATTATGTCGACAACATTT
Source organism: Varanus komodoensis (assembly GCF_004798865.1). Taxonomy (NCBI): domain Eukaryota; kingdom Metazoa; phylum Chordata; class Lepidosauria; order Squamata; family Varanidae; genus Varanus; species Varanus komodoensis. The sequence continues at coordinate 9,499,228 of NW_025336480.1, forward strand.
TAGACAAAGTACCCAATGACACCAGCTTTTCTGACCTATTTATTTAACAGCAGGCTTACAGTGCAGTTCTGTACAGGTTACTTGGAAGTGAGTTCAGTGAGACATACTGCCAGGTAGGTTTTCACAGGACTGCAGCCCTAAGTGAGAAGAACCGCAAACTGTAGCTATTAATGTGCCGTCCGTCTACTCATCCTTTACCTCTGCACTGTTCTCGCCTTTATTCTTCAATACAGATGTCTATTCAGGGACCCATCCGTTCTAAGAAATACATATGGTAGGTGGCTAGATGATTCTCAGATTAGGCTTTTCTACCTCAGGTTCAATAATGGGATGCTGTATTAAAAGTTTTTCTCATTTACCCTAGTATCTAGCCAGGCATCAGTCATAATGCTTGTGACTAATTGCATTAATGGTTAGTGTTTAGATTTCATGTGTCATCTGACAACATAAATCAAAGGTATATAGTCCCAACTTCATTAAAATAACACCATTATGCTGGATATTTCTCAGGACTTATACAGCCATTTCATAATTTTATGTTATGCTTGAGAGAAACAGAGGTGACAGTGCACTTGAAACGTGTTAGGTTTTTTTCCCTTCCGATGGCTAGGGCTAGGTAATTTATTTCCTTCTGGTTTTGCCAGCATTTCTTTCTTCCCTGCCCGGTACTCACATTGTCATTGGAGTTTAAGAGATGCAAATTCCCTTGTTAGCAGCATCAGTGGTTTGGCACTCTTGTGTGCCACTGTCACCTCCTGTGGTTGTTGTATTAGTTGTGACAGAGGACCCACCCCCCCCGCATGCATTTTGGGCCTTTAACTATTCATTTTAAATTTTTAGCATTTTCGTGGATAATCACATCCATTATATTGCGTATGTCCTTATGCAGCTTGTCGAAATACTAACTGGAGAACCCAAACCCAACATTCATCTTCTGCAGCAGCAGTACCCTATCATTTCTCACCACCATAAACCCCTTTTCCTTTGAATGATGTGCGTCCCCCTGCTTACCCTTTGTGGTAATGGAGTGACCATATGGGTTCCAAACGGGTTTGCTTAAAAACCTGGGCAGACCTTTCCACAAACAGCAAGGCCGCCTCGCCAATCCAATTCTGCCAACAAGATGTCTTTTCCCTGCACCCCTTCCTCTGCCACATCGGGCCACAGTCAAGCTATCATGGCAGGACTGAGGCTAGGAATATGGCGGCTATGTTAGGGCAACAACCTCCCCTGCCCTGAATTATTTTGTCAAGACGTCTGCAAGCCCCAAGCTCATCAGGAATTAGCAGGCCGCCTAATGTGGCTTTCACGGTTGCACATGCTGCTCTGAGGCTTTGTTCAATGAGAATCGTGTCAGTAAAGGCCTTTCCAGATCAGGCCCTTTCCTCGACTAGCGTATGTGAAAACACTGGTTTTGGAGCGCTGTGGTTGATTCCACTGCAGAGAGCTGTGCCAGCAAAATGATCACAAAGCCTGCTTGTTGTGATGGGATCGAATGGAGCTTGGGCTTGCAGCGCGCCAGCCTTGATCAAGAGCCCCATGCGCGCATTGGGTCCCTGCTGCTAAGTGGCGGCTTAGAGCCCTTCATGCACGCGGGAGCCTCGTTCTGCTTCTGAAGCTGACTGCACAGGCAACCCTGCTGGGCTGAACACAGAAGGTATTTTAAAACCTTAAACTGAAACTGGAGCCTGTTTTGATAAAGGGAAATACATGATCAGATTTTCATTCATGTGGATTGTTCTTGTCCAGTGACCCGTTTACATTCTTAACTGAGCTAAACTATGAATTTGAATTCTGTGGTCTGGAGGCTGGTATGTAAACAAAAGCAAACGTGCACTGCTTTAGACAACAGGCTTTTTCTGTGCTCTGGCAGCACCTGCTTCATACAATGTTCTGTTGTTTTCTACCTTCTTCCCCAGAAATGAATGTATAAACACAGAGTGGTTCCTATTTGGACCTCAAACCGGAATGTACATTTACTCTTCCTTTCTACCCCACAATTAGTATATCTTACAAATACCAGTGATCCCAGACCTTCCTCTAGAGACAGCGGTAGCAAAAGGCTCCAAGCATTCCCATCCTGATCTGACAAAGCTCTTAACCATTTGTTCAGTGTGCAGATGAAAGCTGCGGTCCTGAAAAGGATTGCATGACCTGCTGACTTCAGTACAGATTAAGGCCCGGGGTGGTTTTGAGAAGACTTCCTTGTGCCAGCTTCAGTAAGACCACTGCATTTGCTCAGCTGAAGCCCCTGCATCAGCTTTTCCCAACCTGCTGCCTTCCAGATGTGTTGGGCTACAATGCCCACCATCCACAGGGGGGCACCAGTTTGGGGAAAGTTTGTTTTGCCCTTAGGAAATGAAGTCTTCTGCTTGGTTCATCTGTCATTCCTTCCTTCGTAAATTTTAGATGCTATTCTGAATGAATACTTCACAGGCCAAATGACACAAGGTGTTAAGTAAAAGAGACCCTCATCTAGAAGTCTACACTTTTCAATAATCGTTATTCCACTCTGCTTTTGAGAAAGTGGGTTGTTTCAAATTTTGTACTGATGTTGCTTGTTCCACGGTGGCTTTTGAAGACATTGGGGTGACTGGTCTCCAGTTCTTGCTTGTCCCACATATGCCTGTCGCATTTCTGTGCAATGTGACAGCTGTCTGTGCAGGTGCTGTGCTACATCAGGTAGCTACTGTTGTCCTGGAAGCAGCCGTTCAGGCTGCTTTCTGGCTGAGCTCGCAGCCCTGCTTGACAGCAGGAGGTGTGGTGATGTCCCAGCAGGCCAGTCCTTGCGCCCTCAGTCATACCCGCAGTGGCAAGTTACTTATAGGAACCACAATTTGATGTGACCATTATTCAGGTCGTACTAAGCATTGCCATTGATCTAGCATCTTCAGCAGCATCAGACAACCAGGCGTGAACTATCCACTCCCAGCATCCAGTTCATTTGGGGTTTGGTATTGAAAGGTTTTAATGCTCATTCTAATGATGTTGCTGGAATGGTTACTGTAGCCTGCTTTCTTGTAACTGATAGCTTGTTTATGGTACATGCAAAATCAAGGTACTATGTACACACACCTTTGTTTCGATTTTGTTTTCTTCTTAAAAGGGAATTATAACAGCACTGTAGTGTTGACCTCTTGTCATGCTTTTCAGAAACATGTATATACAGAACTAATCTTTTTGAATTTTGCAATACTTCCCATGTCCATTAATATGTCTTAATTTTAAGGCTGAAAATATTTAAGTGTATTGCACATACATCTAAAAAAATCCACTGCAGCTTGAAAATGTAGGGCTGCTAAAAACAACACACACAAAAGAGGATGAATCCAAACTAGGATTTCAAATCTTGTCTTTAAAATCTCTATTAGTTAAGGTAGCTGTTTCAAGAAGGTTTTCTCTGTTTTGTTTTCAGTCTCCTCTAAATTATGTAGATGGTGGTATGTGTAATATGCTGGGCAAAATGTACATACTTGTTATCTTTTGTGTTTTTGTATATATATATTATATATATATAAATATATTTCCCAAGATGTGCACTTGTATTATAATAACCATTCCCAATTTTAGGGGAACTTTGTGCAATAAATGCATCATCCATGTAATTGCTAGTTTTCCTCTCCTTTATTTCCTCTTGGTGGAAGGTAGATGGGTGGTCAGAATTGCTTCAGCTGCTGTCAAGCATTTTGTGACGTCCTTAAAGGTTTTATCCCCATTTCAAAGCAGCAGCTCCTCCCCACTGCATACCAGCAGACCCCACGTAACCTTCCTGAGTCTCAGGAGCATTTGCCATAGAGCAGAGGCACTGCCTTGGAAGTCCAGAGTTCCACTGCCACCTGGACTTGGCCATGTTTGCAGCTCTTTGTAGCTCTGTGCTGAACCTCTGCATCCCTGTGGCCCATGCTCCAAAACACCGCAGGCTTCCATTCACACAAAGCGTTCAGGCCACATGCAAGCCTGATCCACAGGCCACCAACTTCTCCCACTTGCTAACTATGGTTAATGCTTTTATTGGCCGTTTGTTTGCTTGTTTGTTTATACATGTATTTATACGCCACCTATAACTGCCAAGGTTTTCCTAGGTGGCTAACAATATCTGGCTTCAACTGGAATTGTATGTGGTTTGAAAGATACCTGTGGAGTGAATTCAAACTGTGTGTGGTTTAATCCCTGTGAACTACCCTGGAATCAATTTCGGATGAGTTGTTGTGTCAATATTTTAAACGCATGGACACCTGGAAGGTTTTCTCTAGGCCACAGGAAGACAAATAACCTTTTCCTTGTCTCTCAGAAACTTGCTTATGGACAAACATACTCTTGGTGAGACTTTCATCTCTTCAGTCCCTGAAAACTCGCCAGACATTCTAGAACAGGAAGGGGCACCCTCAGGCTGTCCATGTCTCACCCCCATCCCTGACCTCCCGGGGCCCCGGGGAAGTTTAGTTTTCAAGCTAAAATTGTCCATTGTAAGCCACTGAAATTTCATCGCAAACTCCTGCATTGCATCTTGGCAAGATTCTTGGCAAGGAATCTTGCAGCACCCTCCCCCTCACTCCATGTATGAAATGTGATGGGGTGGTCTAGGCATTGTTGTCTTGCATATGTGGTCCAGCTTTTCTTTTTCTGTTACAACATCTATTTTTCTTTCCATTAAACTCCATTAAGGAGTAAAAGATAGCTGTCCTGTACCTCTTGATCCAAAGCACCAGATCATCCAGAAGCATCCTCAAGATTTCCTTCTTCTTCCTGCAGGTGACCCTTTTGCCTGAGCAGTCAATTACCAAGCAACCTCATACTTTTCAATATGCTCAGTAGTATATACACTTCTTAAAGGAATTTGTGCTCAGAAACAAGGTATTTAGCCTACCCTTTTCCTGAAACAGTGCACAAATTTGAGGAGAGAAGCATCTCTGAAACATGCTTCCTGCAGCCTCACTACTTTGATGGTACCATACAGTTTCGTATAGTGACTGTTACACATTTCTTTTCACTGCTCAGGACCTGATACAACCATTCCTGAAGCAATACTGAGCATGCATCTGGGAGCAGATTGATCTGTTGAGTTTTGACACTGCATGTTGAATTTCTCCAAAACTGCTCCATATATATAAATCATAGGCTTCTTCCAAGTGCCCAGGACTTCTCAGGAGCAAGGCTAAGGATGTACTCCCTCAAATGTTTCAACTCATGTGAATTTGGGGGTTCCCCCAGGGGTTCTTCTGTGCAATACTGGGTTTCTTTGCAGCATGTAACTAGCAGCCTCTTTCTGCTCTGCTCTCAATACTGTGCTCTCGTTTTGATTTCCCTTGTCTCCATTGAGATGTGCCTTACAGCTTGCAGCCTAATAGAAAGATAGGAAGCTCAGGTTTGGTCCCGACATGATGCTTCGCTGTGTGTCACAGTTGTGTGCGTGGCATACTCTTCTCATGAGCAGTGCCTGTGGCAAGGACTGGGTTGTTTCCTGTCCCTTTGCCTGTGCCAATCAGTCATAAGAGCAGAGGGGTTTGAAAGAGCAGCTGGCCAGGATCCCGACTTGCAAATTATGAAAATGCAGGTAATGTCATCACTGCAGGTTTGCTGAACCGCTAACGGCCTGACTTGAACTTGACAAAAGAGCTTCCCAGTTCTTTCGCGGAAGCTCTTACATTTCTTAAAGATTAAAATTGCGTTATTAAAGCAGTGCACATTTTCACTTAGGAACAAGCCCCATTTTTGCACCATTTGACCTCATTTTGATCGCAAAATAGCATGGCTCCATTTCCCCCTGAATTCCAGTTTTGCATTTCAAAGCTTCATCTACACTCACTAACTGTCCATCATCCTTGAGGAAAAAGGTTGAAGAATAGAGAAGTGGAAGAAGACTGAAGCGTCAGCAGCTTTGAAATGTAAGACTGTGGAAAGGTGTCTTTTTTAAATCCCTATCCCTAGAGCTAGTTTTCCTCTTTTGAATAGCTTCTAGGCCGATGGTAAGTAACGTTTTGGGCATCTTTGGAAATTTGAGAAACTGTCCCTGGCATGAGTATAAAATGTCTGCCATGGGTGGGTGCAACTTGTCAAAAAGACAAGTCATCTTGCCAAAAGCATTCATGGGGAATTAATCTGGCAGCCACCACAGGCTCTTCTTCCACTGTCCCAATCCTAGCTGCAAGAAAATGCAAAGATACTTTCAAAACAAAAACTGGGAGGAGAGGGATGTTTCCGTGGACACCAAGGAAGGTGCCTGGGGATACACTGGTGCTTGCCAGCACCACAAGGCCTGCACCTGCTTCGGGGCCACGCCAGACCCTAGTGGGCCCTTGGCATAGCGCTGCAGGTGAGGGCTCGCCACTGCTGAAGCCCTCCTGCCCCATGTTCCAGCCACCTTGAGATGTCTTGGCCTGCAGCTCCCATTATAGCTCACCATTGGCTATGCTGGCTAGGGCACAGCCAAGGAGAAATGTTGGCCAAAATATATGGAAGATAAGAAGTGGTCCATCCTGACTTTAAATAGGTGATTAAAAATGGAAGGTGACCAACCTATGTAATAAATTTGTCACAGGGAAGTCTGACCTGATGAGAACTGTAGAAAGAACGGTGGCTCATCAGTGGCTTGAATTCCTCCTGAGAGGTTTGAGCATCACCAGAAGTACTGAAAATGCAGAAGACAGAGCTGTAGCTCTGTACCTGGGCATCTACTTTCCATGAAAAAAGTTCAAGATTCAGTCCTTGACTGCTCCCGAAACAGCCAGAAGAGGCTCCTGGCTAAAATCCTCAGGAGCCATTGCCAGTCATGTGGCCAAGGATGAGCAAAAAATACTTCTCCAAATCTTTTGCACTTCAATTCCCAGAAAACCTTGTCAGCAAAGCCAATGGTCAGGAATGGTGGGAGCTGAAGCAGCAAATCTGATCTATTCACCACAGAAGCACCCAATACTCAACCAGCTGGACCAACTGCTTCCTGCAAGGAGGATGATCAGCCCTGTTCATCATTTTTCCAAACTTGCTTAGCCAACAAAACTGCTTCTTTAACATCAACTGAAGAGCTGACAGTCTGTTACTGGAGCAGATAATAATGACCTCCTCCTCCTCCTCCTCCTCACAATCTGGGGAAGTGCTTGGCGAATAACCCTGCTGATGGTGTTTTTTCTGGGTATGTGGCAAGAGTTTGTTGTGCTGGAAGGGAACTCAGGAAATGCTGTTGTGGCACCAGCAGGAAGGCATGTGACCCAGCATCAGCATTTCATTCACCACCTCCCCGTTGGGATGCGGTTTTATTTTACCCACACCCACCTTGGGCCCAGTGGGCGTCTCTTCTTCCTGAAGGAAGAATATGAAATAGTAGCATTAAGTAGCAGCTTCTAGCCTTTCAAAATGCTTCAGATATCTGCTCTTGGAGATCTTGCAAGAGCCCCATCTTGCTGACTGGAAGCCGAGGCCCAGAGACAGTGGCAGCACCCACTGAGTTTATGGCAGAGGTAAATTTGAACTGGAGAGAGTCCAGGATGCAGCCCAGAGACTGGGTTACGTCACATCTTGTTTGTTCAGTTCATAGGAAGCCAGGAGATGGCGCAGTGGCTAACGGGGAACTAATGGAGAGTGGAAGCAGTCATGGCAACTGCCTTGCATGCAGATGGCTGGCCTTGCATTCAGTCCCTGCCAAGGCCAGCAGAGGGTCAGGTAAGCATCTGGTGGGAATGGTCATTTGCTAACCAGGTAGATAACATAGGGTCATATAGACAAGAGCCTCTCCCAGACTGTTTCTAACTTTGCTTCCTGTGAACCAGGAATAAGGTTTGCCTTCCTTCCATGGATGCTTTTATTTATATGGACTTTGACATTTGTAGCCATGCTCCAGTGGTGTGGGGTGAAAGGGCAGGCATCATGTCAGTCACTATAAGCACATCTCCAAGAAGAGTCCAAAAAGGGCAGGCAGCTCCGTTGACTCATACCAACACACCAGTTCTAACCGTGTTCATGGAACACTAGCAGGTGCAGGTTTTCCATAAACTTAATGTGTCTTGATTACTCATTCAAGACCAGACAACCATGAAATGCTTTGCATTGCAACAGGGATTGCTCACTACTCTATCGTTTCTGGGGAAATTTATCCTCCCCTGATTATCACAGCAAATATGAATGTTGCAGCAAAGCTCAGAGGGCACGGGGAAGTCTGAGGAAGTTGTGAGCATCATCCCTGAAAACCCTGGCTCCACCACACGGCTCCTGTTGGCATTCATCAGCACAAACGAGAATCACTGCGATAGAGATTCTCATAAGCATCTCTGCCCAAAAGGGGGCTGTAGACGGAGCATCACCAGCCACTACCTGGGTATCTGGGGGCGGGGAGAGTCAGGCCCAGGAGCACTTCCCCACTGCATACCTTATTGTTCAAGGGTAGCATACGGCATCCAAAGCAGGCTGAATTCCTATTCTCAGTTCTGCTGCTCTGCTGACAAGGAGCACTTCTGTCCTGTCTGAATTTAGCCTGAATGTGTTGGTCTGCATGCAGTCCATTCCTGACCTCAGGCCCTAGTTCGACACTTGGAGTAGCAGTAGGTGATAGCCTTGCTCCTTGATGGCTGCATTCAGAGGAGCAAGTTGATGTGGGGATGCCTTTCCAGCGGACAAGGCCCCAGCCATTCCCTCAAACTGGAAAAGCAGGAAAATGCTACACCACTCTTTCGTTAGTAAAGATGATGGTGCATATTGATGGAAGACAACCTCACCGCTTGCTACTCTGATCTGCATCACGTAATATCTCATTACACGTAAAGAGATATCAACAGATTATTAATCTGTGGCTCAAGCGCCCTAATTTGAACAATTTTTTATCATATTTCACCCTGTTTGTTCTCAGTTCAGGGTTTCCCTTCTCCAATTCTTCAAAGGAATCATTGCATGCACTATGCAAGGTGAGTGTCTGATTATGGGAAAGTGGCTACCTATGTAACTCTTTATACAAGCTGGCAGGCTGTGCTAGCATGATCAGCAAATTGCCCAAGTCTTGCTTAGCCTGAGGCAACAGGCTCACTTAAAATCTCACCATTCCTAGAGCCCCATCTCCGGGCAACCAGCAAGGACATGCACATGAGGACACAGCATAAGCTAACTTTATAATGAGCATTGAAATCAATTCACCCCTTACTTTGAAGCAATCATTTCAGAACTGTTTGTTGACTTTTAATTAAGAAGGACATGGCAGTAATAATGGCTGGTGCCATTTAGAGTAGTTTGGCCAGTTCCCTTCACCTGGAATGAATGATATTAGTCTTCACTCTAGTGACTGGCTAAGCTGCTCTTAAGGCTGTGCTGGAAAGGGAATTGTAAGAAAATACTGAAAATAGAACAACCTCTCCTCATCCCGGTCCCTCATTTTCTGATTAGAAGGATTCATGGTGTACTGGCACAGGTACTGGCTGCACAGGTACTGAATCACATGCTCTGTGCTGGGGAGAACTTGAGCTCCCTTCCAAAACTGAAGCTTCTCACATGGACATGAAGGCGGGTCATGTGTAAAGCAGGAAAACATCAGCATGTTTGTGTTGCTCTTGGTGCCAATAACCCAGATGAGGTATTTTGTAGAATACAGCAACCAAAATCCAAAATGCAGAAAGATAAAAGGAACCTCAGCTGACTCTGGGAGAACAGACTGCAGAACTCATGCTACCTCGTTTTCCTCCTAGCTGCCACCATTGAATCTCCTTCCGCTGGTGTCACTCTGCATTCTAGTGTTATGGGAAAGGGAGACAAACTCATCTTCCTGCACTTGCTCTCTCATCCCCATGCAGAATCTGAGAAGCCTTACTCACTGCTTGTCTTTTTAAAAGCCCCAGATGATGTAAGCTCTGGTCACTGGAGAGGTTGCCTTCCTTATGGCAAGTTTGCTTGCCCTGTTCTACATGAAAACTTGTGAAAAGTTAATCAGGGAAAGGTAAATTGTATTGTTTGTTCTGGGCTGCTCAAAAGTGTTGGTCCTGCAGCGGCTGAAGATAATGATCTTGGGCACTCCACCCTCCATGCGGATCCTCCTCACTCCTGGGCAGCTTTTCCCAGTTCCTCTAGGCTGCTTCGATAGGCAAGGACATCAAGCCTTCCAAGAAGTGAAGACATGAGCTACCCTTCAATGCCATCTCTTGTCCTCGAACAGTGGCAGCTTGATATTTACCCTTTTTTATTTTAAAGGAGCCTGTCCTTGAGTAGAACTTTTCTCAAGACAGGGAAGCAGAAAAAGAAGCTTGTTTGAGTACAGATTCATTCATGAAGTTGTCTTATTGAAATCAATGAAGCTGCTCTAAGTATTAATTAATTGTAGACCTCTTCATGCTAGGATTAACTGTACCTATGGAATAAGACACAGGCAAATGACTGGGAATTTTATTCTGTTGGTTTGTTTTTAATAAGAACATAATCACAGTTCTCCAACGTTTTCAGAAGCAGGCCAGAAAGGACTGGAGATTTTTTGTGTTAAATTGAATGGGGGAGGAAATAAAAAAACACAGATTCATCTTTCCTGGTAGGTCTTGGCAAGATGTCAACAGTGGACACATGCAAGGAAAAACCCTACAGTTTATGCAAGTATTCTGCCACCGTGAGCAACCTTTGATATCCAGAGCGCTTGCTGCTCCAGCATGATGCTGCTCAGAAGTGGTTTCATAAAGGTAAGCTGGCCTCCACTGAATTGGTGAAGCAAGGTCAATTTCCACAGGGGCTTCAGACAAAAAGGCTGTGCTACCTTCTCAAGTTGGGCCAGGAGCTGGAGGCTGTTGCCACAGTCATGTCTCTGGCGATTCCTGGGAAATTCCAGTGCCTCCTGTGAGTTCTCAACACCAACAGAAACAAGTGGCAGAAGGTTGCCTTTGCCATCACCACCACCAAGAGTGTGGGCAGGCGTAATGCCTGTGTGGTGTTGAGGAAAGCTGATATGGCCCTGCCCAAGAGAGCCGGTGAACTCGCAGATGAGGTGGAGCGTGTCCTCACCACCATGCAGAACCCCAGGGAGTGCAAGATCTCCAGATGGGTCCTCAACAGATAGAAGGACGTCAAGGATGGGGAGTACAGCTACGTCTTGGCCAAGAGGCTGGACAAGAAGCTTCGAGAGGATCAGGAGTTCCTGAATTAGATCCAACCCCATCAAGGCCTGTGCTACTCCTGGGGCTGTGGGTCCGTGCTCAGCACACCATGACAATTGGCTGCTGTGGCAGAATTCACTTAACGAAGTAAATCTTTTATGTGCAAATAAAGTGCTGTTAAAAATGTTGGGCTTGCACAGACATGACCACAAGCTATTTCCTCTGACTCCAAGGTCAGCTTAGTGAACCAATACCTCCCAGTGCAGGAAGCTCTTTGTTCATATAATTCACAGTATGACACTGTATATTTATATCTCTTCCAGAAATAGGTGGTGCAAATTGTGCTTACTTTCTCTCGATCCAGTTTATGGAAAATCCATGCAGATCTATTCACACCACTTTCCTCTGCTCATTATCATCCTCTTCCTCTTCTTTTTGCTTTCTCCTCCCTTTTCCAGAATAGTCACTTCTGCTTTTCTGCTTTTGTTACTCAATTTTAGGCTGAAATTAATTGGAGCCACTAGGGGTCAGAAACTCCACTTACGAGCAGCGATCCGGTTCTCATTCAGCATGATTCTCTGCACCAATCTGAAGCTAGCTTTGTTTGTGAACAGACAGAATGGTTGGCATGCAGCTAGGCCTTTTCTGTGCACCGGAAACCATAGTAAATAAAGAACTGCAGATAACCACAACTGCATTTTCCCATTCTCTCTCTCTCTCCCTCTCTTTCCGCACTTTCAAATTCATGTGGCCTGAAGCAGCTTGGCTGTTTTTTACATGTTCCACTCATCTTCTCATTTAATGCTGCGGCCCCTTCTGCCATTAAAGACCATAGCTGGGCAAGCAGTTAAACCACACTCCCATAAATAGGGAAGTTTGCTCTCTGAAAAAAAAAAAAAACATTTACAGCTGATTGTGTGCTGTTCTCTACTTATGGGACAATCAAGCATTTTGAAATATTCATTGATTCCTGTTTCTGAATGGAATCCTGGAGAAATAAATGTGTGTGGATGGGGATGGAGTGAAATGAATTCTGATTTTAGCATGCAAGGCTGGAGTGAGAAAATATATATTGATTATTAAACATTAAGCTTGTAAATTAGCAATCCAAACTTGGGATCCTTTGTCTCCCTGTGGCCTCATTTCCTTATGAGAGTCACAAACTAATGGCTTCATTCATCCATGCAGGACATTTTTACTCTTTCTCACTATGTGAAAAGATCCCAAGGCAGCTTTCAGGGCTCTTATTTGTTTAACGATTACACGTACATCCCACCTTTTCTTCCAAGTAGCTCAAAAACCTCTTTGTTTTATCCCTACAGCAGCATTAAGACATAGGCTGGGCTGAGAGTCGATAACAGCCCTGAAGCCATCTAGCAAGGTTCATGGCTTGAGTGGGGACTTGTACTCGTCTAAGTGTGACCACTCCATGGAGGCTCACAGGCATGTTTGGTGGAGCTTCTTATTCGCCTCTCCCAGGCCTTGGAAATCCCTGTCCAGGGCGATGAAGTTGGCTTCTCTCTCCTGCCCTCCCACTGGCACAGAAAGACTATTCTTTTCAAGACAGCCTCTGGCTTGTAAGTAGCCTGCTGGGTTGGGCACTGTTCTTATTGTTTAATCATGGCGTCACACAAGAACTTAAGAAGATCCCCTCTGGATCATACCCGGGGCCTGCCAACTGCAGAATCCTGTTCTCATAGAGGCCGACCAATGTCTACGGAAAGCCCACAAGAAGAGGAGCAGCACAAATGCACCTCCTCAGTCATTCTCCTTAGCGATCAGTATAGCGAGACAGATACCAGAGGCCATCATGACTAGTGGCCATTCACAGCCTGCTCCTCCACCGATTCATCTAGCCTCTTCCGAAAGGCATCCAATTTGGTGGCCACGACTCCATCTTGTGGAGTCCATCGTTTTCCCCTGTGCTGTGAAGGCAAGTAGCACACTGAATTCGTCCTGAAATCTCCCACCATTCAGCTGCACTGGATGAGCATGATTTTAGCATTATGAAATACTCCCTATCCACTTTCTCCGCACCATGCATACTTTTATTTATTTTAGTTATTTTTATGCTATTCCTTGAACTGAGGAGGCTTATGTTTAATCAGTAAAAACAATTTCTACCCCCATGTTTCTTGCTCTAACCCCCATATGTGACCTTCCCTTCCAGTGAAGCTGTCCCAGTCCCTTTGCTCGATGTTTTCTGCCCCCTTTCCTGCTTGATAATATCCTTCTGGAGTTGCAGTGATGAGAACTGTACTCAGTATTCTGAATATGCTCCAAATTATATCTGTATGGAGGCATCACACTACTGGACGGTTGTGCTGGATACAGGATCTGCCTTCCATGAGAGAAACAGCTCTGTTTGTGGAAGGTCCTTCTGTTGATTTTGGGGGATCCCCCGCTTCCCCCACGTACCACAGCTCACCCTAGGTAGCATTTTCAAGAAGGCTGGAGGGAGTGCAGAAATCCGCCTCCACCAGTGAGGTTGCTTCAGCTTAAACAGAGATCCAAGCCATTCTCCTCTGTGTCAGGGATATTCTGTGCTTGCAGTGCAAAATCTGTATTTGCAGAAGATTTCTCAAACCTGAAAAGATGGGAGCAGTCTTTAAACAAAGAGACTCCAGTCTGCACATCAGAGCTTGTGCCAAGTACATGAACTTAAATACAAAGGGCCTGACTGAACAGTCTGACCATTTACTATATAAAGCATTAGCAGTGGACGAGTGGTTGCTCAGCATTGTAATTTTACCTACACTACTCTTGAGTGCTGTTTTGGGATGATGGTCAGTTGCAGCCAGCCCCTGAAGCTTCCAAAGAAAACAGCAAAACGGATCACCATTTTGAATCCCTGCAAGGGCTGAGGCTGCCTTCTTTACAGGCAAAGAGCTCAGGCCAGGCCAGTGTCAAGGGCAGGCGTGCTGGGGCCACCCTGGTAGAGGCCCACTGGCAAGAGCCGCCTGGAGTCCCCCCTCCTCTTCCCTGTGCAGCTTTCTCGTTTGCCCGTCTCTGGCCCAGGCGACGGAGGTGGTGGGAGCAGGAGCGGGGTGCTGCCCACTTGCTCCCGGGCCCTCTGCTGGTCAAACAAGCAAGCAAGCAAGCAAGCGGCAGCCGTGTTCAGAAAGTGGATGCTGCTGACAGCAGCTGCCGACAATGGTGGTGAGAAGCTTGGCTCCCTGAGGGAGGGGACCCCAATTCAATGAAGGCATATGTATAAGCAGGCCAGTTGGATGAGGGACCCCCGATATGAATGAGTGGCATGTGTCCACATGTGCCACGTGTCCAGTTCCTGGCCTGGGCCATAAGCTGGAACTCCATGGATCTAGAAATAGCTGTTGATTGTGCTGACCATCCATTCTGGGAGGGGAGAGAGGCAGTGGGATGGAGCTTCAGCGCAGAAATGCTCTCTGCTCTTCACAAGCAGATTGGCTGTTGCTGGTGACAGACTGTCCTCAGCGCATGAAGTCATGGCTGCAGCATGTGCTACGAGTTGCTTTGGTGCCTGTTGATGGAAGGAGAGTCTTTTGCAAAAATAGCAGAAATCACTTGCTACTGAACTGATTGGTCAAGGATACCACAACAGTTACTCTGCATGGATTGCATTAGTGTTAATGCCCATGCATGCAGCCTTCTTGCCCATCCTAAGAGCACTCACAGAGAAACAACATGCACTGGATCTTGCTAAATTAACTGGTATATTTTGTAGCATTGGGTTTATTAACAGCAGCTGAAACAAAAATGTTGTACAATGCTGATCATTTGCAGATGAGCACAGGAGAAAAATAAATGCCCCTTTTTGGCATAGATTAACAATATGACAGATGAATTTTCAGGGAAGCAACCAGAGAGAACACAATAATTACAGCTGTATAGTTTACGCTGGAATAATTAATGACTGTGTTCAGTTCAGTTCAATACTCTGACTTGCTAAAATGGGACAACTGCTTTAAACAAAGGTCTTAATCGTTTGTCATTTCAAATTACATTGTTCTGAAAGTTAGAATTCTATAGATGCTCCTTTGCATATTTAGAAAGTGGGGGAGAGAGAAATACTTTGTATTTGGTAGCAATTCAAAAAACTTTTGAGGGCAGATGTTTGTGGGGATTACAATTCCCATCACCCCTGACCATTACCCTTGCTGGAAGGAAGCAGTATTGTAGGGAACAATGGGTTGCATTCTGACCTTCTGTGTTACGTTATTTGCTCACTGCTTTGCTGAGAAATACTCATTAACGCTAGCCTCTTGCCAGGAATAGCCTTTTCCCTACGCATTTTTCCTTTGTGTTTGACCATGTCCTTAGTGACAAATATTAATGTCATTCTTTCCACAGGAGGTGTCATTTGAGACTACTGATTGGGTTAAGAGATTGAGCAATGCTTGCCTTGCTGCAGATAAGCTGCAATTTTCTGTTCAGAGAACTGCGGGGACAGGAAAGGCTCCACATGGTGCTCTTCTGAACGTTTCTGCTAGACTTGGCCAAAGTCCACCACTGTATTCCAGAAGGAACCACCAGGTATATTTGGACAGGTTCTAAATGAAACCACCCTCTCCCGTTGTGGTTGGTCCTCACCATCCATGTCTCGCTGGTAGACTACCCCTGGACATGGGGGTTCCACTTCACTTTCATGCACTTGGCAGGCATATCGCCCATTTTATTCAGAAATAGACACTTGCCTGCCTGGCCTAAACTGGCTGCCTTACTGTCCACTCTGGCTGACAGCAGCAAGCACTTTGCAGAGGGCCTTTCCAGTCCTGGCACCTGGCACCACTGTTGACTCTCGATCTCATGGGCTGATCCTGGGGCTTCTGCCTGCTAAGTATGATTGCCATTTCTTTAGGCCCATCAACTGCTTGTTCTGCAAGTATGAAATCTTACTGGATGTGGAACAAGATGACAACACAACTGTGTGAGTGCTGTGACACTTGTCAGTTTTGTGTCTCCCCAGCCTGGGGTTGAAGCTGCATTCAGACTCATTGTTTCATGAGTAGATGGAACAATGTAGACTTCGGGATTCTCGCTTCCATTTTGCAGACTCTCTGAGGCAGGTGGTCTCCCAACCGCCTGGGACAGAGATGGAGGCATGTAGGGCAGGCCGCAGCAGAGGACAGGCAAGTCCCATTCTACAAGCAGTAGCCTTGTGCTCATGGAAGGATGTTCTGGCTGCCACCTCAACCTGTCTGGAAAGCACCAAGTCGGAGAAGCTTGGGGTAGACTATCCCACCACTCAGGACTCCTTTCACCAGATCAGAAGTGACTTCCTTTTACCCTTTTACTCCCTTTGCAGCAAGGGGGACAGAAGGCACGTCTCCAAATGCCTTGGAATTAAGCCGCCAGAAACACCTGCTGGTGTGGACAGTGGTTGGGAATGCTGGGAGTTGAAATAACAACACATCTGGAGAGCTACTTTCTCTCCACCCTTCTCTCCACCTGAGATGGCCCCCTGGAACAGCAAGCCAGGGCCGTGAATGGAGGACCGGCCCATCTGGCACTCCAGAGATCTGTGCCCACTGCTCTTCAGAGCACCTTGCGTGGCCCTTCAAGGGCACCCATGCAGCTCTTCAGAATGCTGCCTGAGGGCACCCGAGGGAGACGGACTAAGGATGGGTGGGCTCTCTGGAAGTCTCACTGGCTGCTTCCCAAGCAGCAAATGGTGCATCTCCCCCACCCCACGCCCCGCAGCCAAAACATTCCCGGTGCGGGGGGGGGGGGGGGGCCTTCCAGAGAATGAGGCTGACTGCTGCAGCCCAGGCCACGTGCATGGCCAGCTCCCGGCTTCTGCCTCACAACAAGAAGGGACCCCTTACAGTGGTGCATTGAGGGGAAGGGCGCTGGAGGTGGGGAAGGGAAAAGCGGAAGGCAATGCTGGCTGCAGGCGTGGTGAGGAGAGGAGCTGCAGCAACCGGAGTGTGGCAGCCACATGACGGGGGAACAGGGCAGA
The DNA here is from genome assembly GCF_004798865.1 of Varanus komodoensis. Classification (NCBI taxonomy): domain Eukaryota; kingdom Metazoa; phylum Chordata; class Lepidosauria; order Squamata; family Varanidae; genus Varanus; species Varanus komodoensis. Next base: position 9,516,217 of record NW_025336480.1, read on the forward strand.
AGATGACCTCAGGCTGGGGGGGGGGGGGGATTGGATGTCCCCCAGGATAGTTGATGGATCTGAAATGTGATGCACAGACCACAACTATGCGCAACGTCTCATTTATATTTTCTTACATTTGAATGTAGATGCTGCCTTGAGTCCTGCAAGGCAGCTAAAGCCAGTTCTACAATCCCGCTCTTATGCATCTTTATTCTCACAACAACCCTGTGAGGTAGATTAAGGTGAGAGACAGTGATGGGCCAAAGCTACCCAGCGAGCGTCATGGTGAAGTAGGAGCTGGAACCCGGACGTCCAGATCTCAGCCCAGCCCTGTAACCACTCTAACCTCATGGAGACATGCCCATTTCTGCAGGCCCTGATGCGGAAATCCAGGCCAAAAGCGGCTGCAGCAGCCAGACTCTCTGTTGGTGGCTGGACCCAGAAACACCATTCCACCAGTGGAAAGGCACAGCTTGTGGAAGTGGACTTCCAAATCTGCCTGGAGGGGGCTGCTGAGTGGGGCCTGGGAGAGGACGCAGATGTCTTGTTCTACAGGCGGTTTTTGCAGCTGAGATGAAGGCCCTGGATCTAACCTCTAACAGCACAGGATGAGCAAGAAGGAGGCCATGCTTATTTTTTTTCTCCTGGCTGTTTTTTCTACTCAGAACTAGCCCCAGCTACTCCCTCTGTTCCAGGTGAAATCTTCCCCCCTCCAGTTAGAAAAGCAGTGGGAGCAGAGGGAGGACTATCCATAAAGGGCACGTGGCCAGAGAAGAGCCGGTCAAGTAGCCCCTCCCCCATTCTCCTGCCCTGCTCTTCCAGGCCTGATCTGGTTTGGTTATGACTTTGGATTTTTAATGAGATCTGGGAGAAATTTTTAATGAGATCTGGGAGAGAGAGATCTGGCAGTATTATAGGATGCTTGCATTAAGGGTATGCCTGACTCCAAGTTGTCCCCCTCCCCAAAAAGGCCTTGGCATATATACACCTCTAAAGACTATGGTGTAATGTCAGGGCCATTCTCCTATTATTTGTCTGATTTCCCATACATGTTTAATTCACAGAGTGAGAACGTTTGTTTGCTCAATGAAATATGGAAAAGCCAAGGAAGGGAAAGAAAACAGAAACAGGAGCAGCTAGTTTAGGCTGGCACACAATTTTCTTGTTATTAGAATAAGTTACTTATGAATATATATGTAGACTTTATGTGGCTCTGGTTTGTACGGGTGGAGCACAGAACAGCTTGCCTCAGAATGTGAGTCACTCAGTCACATGCTCTCCTCCACCCCGTGCTTCGTCTTTCTTGTTCGCACTTCCATGTGCTCTGCTCTATGTTGCACAGAGGACTGCATCAAAACCTCCCCCTGTATATTTGCACTTCAATATCCCTTCCCTTCACTGAAGAGCGGGACAGGACTGCTTTATGAGGAGGACATAAACGTTGGCAATGGAATGCATTCTGATGTGGGAATAAGCTCCCCTGAATGTGTGGCTCAAGAAACTCGCATATTTCTAAAGGTAGTTCTCTTCACAGTTCAGGCGCAACCCTGCCCATTTACCCAGGGGTATGTTCTGTGGAGCTCCACAGCCCAGCTGCTGCGTAGATGTGTAGAGGACCAGGCTGTGACATGCTGAGCACAAAGCACTGCACATTGCCCAGTTCGTGGTGTTCTGTACGACTTAATTAATGTGTGAGAACTACCTTGAGAAAACTATTTAAACTGCCTTTGTATTGAGGATCTTAGTACAGGAGAGGCTTTGCATGTTCCACAGGAGGAACTGCGTGTGACTCACCAACCAGTCAGTGGCTTTGTTCTTACACGGCTGTTGTTTACTTCTCAGACACCACTCTAGTTACACCATCCCAGCTTCCTTCCAGTATGGTTCTAAGGTAGTCATTGAACCGTATTAGCTTCTGACATACAGTGACACCTCTCAGTCAAACACGTGAGCCACAATTTCTTCCAAAACAATCCCCATTCCTCAGTATGACTTTATAGACCAAGTGAGCAGCCCATACATAGAACCATCCTACTTTTGGAGAAAATGTGACATTCCACACCTCTGGAAGATGCACCTGTGGCAAATCATATGTACTTTATGATTTATGGAATAAAGTTTATAGAACCTGTTTAAGCATGGGGAGCACCGATGCTTTTCCCATCAGGCTCTGCTTCAGCTTCATATTTGCCATCACTCTGATTCACAGCACTGGGTAAGACCACGAGGCCTTGTTTGCCCCAGTAGTCATGAAAGAGATCGTAGAAAAACATCAGCTCAGCTCAGCTCAGCTCAGCTCTTACTTTCAACTCAGGTACATTTTTTCTTGAATGCAAGCCACACATCCTCTGCAAGTTTCAGAATGTCCAGAAAATTAGTTATCCTAACTTTCTCTTTCCCTGGCCTTCTCCTCTCCCCTGACTTGGTCCAGAAATGGATCCTGGCCGGTATGGCAACAGTGCTCTGACTGATTGTTTCCCCAATTTATGCATCACTTTCTCAGTTGTAATCTCCACGCCCAGTCTCTGTGGGCACATTGGCTATGTATACCCAGCAATGCCTATCTTACCCTTCTGAATTTGAGTACTGACACTTAATTGTAAATGCCTGGACTGCATTTGTGCTGAAACTTTTTTGGATGGCTACCTACTTAATCAGCATTAGTTCTTGACCTGGCTATCTATATAACTGCCGTTTCAATTAAATGTGTATATTATTACTTGGTTACTTTCATTTCTATATTGCACAATAGCCAAAACTCTCCGCGTAGTTCATCACAGTTCATAAAAATAAGTCAATACAATAAAGCACTTCTCTCCCTTCAAAATTTAAAAATAAATTAATGGCTAAACCAGGATATAATACAGAGTAGATCTGACGTGGGTGCGCCCCTCATGAGGGCTGACCTGCCCCAGCACTGAAGGTGTCAGGCAGGCCTCAGTGGAGGTTTCAGGCAGGCCTTGGTGATGGGATCATGCCGGAGGTGGAGGGCCGCTGAGCCTTGGAGCTGATGCTCAGCTCAGAGGAAGGCCTCGAATGTGGAGTGGAGGGCCCTGGCACATTGTGGCTGGTGGAGGCACCTGAGCAGCTATTGCAGTACCAAGCTCTACAAAGCCGAACCTTGATTTGGGATTGGAAGCCTGTGGGCAGCCAGTGCAAGCAGGCTGGAATCGGTGACACGTTTTCAGACCTTCTGGACCTGCCTGTTGGTCTGGCGGTCACGTTTTGCACACGCTGCAGCTTCTGAACAGTCTTCAAGGGCACCCTCACAGGCATTCTAGTAATCGAATTTTGAGATTGCCAAAGCAAAAATGTGCCTCCCCTGACAGGATGTCTTCAGACATCTCCCCAAGCTGCAAACCTGCCCCTTTAAGAAGAGCACAAGCCCATTTAGGACCAGTTGAATAACGTTTGTTTGGTCAGAGGACCCTCCCACAGACAGCATCTCAGCTTTTTTATAAAAAAAATAAAATTATTTTTTAAAATAAAAAATAAAGAGTACAAATACAAAAAATCATATAATAAGATGAAGCAACACAAAGTACACAAAAGAAATATGTAAAAGAAAATCACCCATAGTGCAACCCTCCATTGGGACCATGGCTGTATAGTATTTTTTTCCCTTCATTTTTCTGCTCTTTCAGAAATACCTCCTTGCATCCAAAACTGCATTATTTCATTTGAGGGTTTAATACCCTCCCCTTTTATAAATACATATTCACTAAACCCCATATATCATTAAAATCATTCTTCTTTATCAGTCCTTTTTTCACTCTAATCTCACATGTCAACTTATCATTAACCACTATATTCCAAACTTCTTTTTACTATTCAATTAACTGAAGATCCCCTTTCTCCTTCCAGTTCTTTGCTGTTATCAATTTTGCTGCTGTTACCAGTATCTCAGCTTTGTCTGGATTGATCTTCCTTTTGTTAGACTTCATCCAGTCTGTTATGACAGCTGGGTACCAGGTTCCTACACAGAGTCACAGCCTCACCTGATGGAGATGAAAGGAGAAACAGAGCTGTTTGTCTTTAGCCTATGGATTACAGTGTACTCCAAAACTCTGTATGACCCGCCTCAGTGGTTTCATGTGGAAGTTACATTGCATTGAGAACAGAACTGGTTCCCGAGGATCACCATGCTGGACAATCCACCAAGATACTCCAAGGACCACCTCCTGCAGCTGACCATCCAGGTAGGAGAGGAAACACTGCAATGCTGTACTCCCCCGTCCTCCAAAGTCACCCAGACAGATACCATGGCTGAAAACTGCAAAGAAAGCCAGACGTATCAGCAGGGTATACTCCTCCTCCCTCTTCCAGCAAAGGTCTTTATATAGGGCACAAAGCAAACAAATCATAGCCTTGGCCTAGCTGGTTGCTGCCTCCTTCCTGGCTCTGCAAGCCAGGAGGGCAAGGATCCTGCGTCAGAGTGGCTGCAAGAACCTGTCCAAGCATCTTGCCAGACTCCCTGAGTTGTACCAAAAGACACTACTCAAATAAAGCCGGACCAAGTGTGCTCACCTGACGCAACTGCTAAAATGCTGGAGTAAAGGCCTGGCAGAGGCAGGAAATTTTATCCTGCAAGTGCCCAGCAAATATATTACTGTGGCCATAGATAGGTCTCCAGGAAGTCCTTGGGGCCAGGTGGTAGTAGGCTCTGGATGACCCTAAAAATCTCCGTTGGGTGGCAAATAGAACACTGAATAGAAAAATGAGACATTCCTTTACCACCCTCTTTTACAGGAGTATGTAAAGATGGGTCAGTATTTACATCCATATAAATGCTAATAATTCTATGAAGGAATCTGCAGTAAGTGCTAATGTTCATTAGTATACTTTTGCCATTTACAAATTTGTCATCCTATTTTGGACAGTCCTTATAATAGCTGTCATTCCATCGAGAGGTGATTGGAAGTATGTGTGTCTGTGACCCTACGAAGTGTTTAGTAAGAAAAATTTGCAGGAGGTTTGTAGACTGCTTCAGGACTTGGATCCATTGCATCACACCTACTCTTGTGTCACCCTAGCAAGGTCATCAGGATTGCATCAGGAGAGCTACAATTTACGCCCGAAGAGTCTTCAGGCGTAAATGTGTATGTTTGGAACAGAAACTATGGTACATAGTGGAAAAAATATTTTGTCATGCTCCAGTCACTGTGTCGTAGTTCCTCAGGACCGGAATCCAGGCTCTGAAAATTTGCTGAGTTTATTTTTTTTAAATACCATTCCTCTTCTTATCCACTTACTAATGCCAGAGCCTGCTGAAATAACTCTCCAGTTAATTTTATTATTCCAGCAACAGCCTTAAGAAGTGAAATACAGAAGCACAGAAATTACCATCTAAAATAATTAGGGGGAGTCAAACCTTGAGTGCACTTAATACTCTTGAAGGACCTCAGTAGTGCCCAGTTGCAAAACAGGGATCCTGGCTTTTAAAATGACAAGTACCTGTAATCTACTACACTTGGCAGAAGATGCAAGTGTTATAACTTACAAAAAAGAAGTGGAGTTCCCCACTCCAAAATTAGAAGATGCTCCTGAGAAAATACCAAGCATGAAACTGATTACTTAGACTTTCTCATCTTATCTTACTGCCTGTGAAGTGAAACTCAGTTCACATGTCATGGCAGCAAATCATTATTTAACCCATGTTTTGCTAGAGACATTTGGAGGCTGCATGGAAGCCACCTCAGCTTTGAAAAACAACCTACAAAAACAACCTACAACCTCTTTCTTCACAGGTTGTTGCACAGTGTACAAATCCAGGTGTATTGAAGTTTGCATGCCATGCAGTACCTGATGAAAAGGCTGTTTGTAGCGCATGCAGAGAGGAAGCGGCTTGTGCAAGCGCATCCTGGCAAAGAGGGGTTCCTTCCTGATTTGTTGCCATGACATGCAAACCAACCCAAACTGTTGCTGTCATTTGTTTATGTTCTATTTTTCTTCCGTTTTATGTGTTGCTGTAAACAGAATGCTTCAGCAAGTGGCAGTATAGAATCGTCATTGTTGTCATTGGTCAAAAAAACTAGGGCAGGCTGGTGAATGTTTCTTTCTCCAGCTTCTGCCTCTGCTGTCATTTCTGAGTACTGGGATCCCTTAATGGAAACTGCAAGGTGCCACTACCAAGAAAGCCTGTCTATTTACCTGTGGAAGGTCATCGAGCAGGACTTTGGGGCAGACATCCAGGGCTCCAACTCAGCAAGATGGTCCCCAAATGTAGGCATCCTGGTTTCCCCATTTTGAAGTAAGACAATACGGTTTACCATCTAAAGGACCCCTCTCTCCTGCTTAATATCTTTATATATTGTATAAAAATCACCTGAGTCTGCTCCTGTTCGACTGCGAATCAGGCATTGTTGGATACAGATCAAACCGTCAATGAGTGGGCTAGAAATATGTGAGAAGATAAGCCTTGAAAGGCACAATCCTATGTATGCTAAGATGGAGAAGGTCCTACAACTTTCAGCATTGTAGGAGTTTTTTTCTGGGAATAGTAGTACTAGGAGCCAGAAAAAGAAAAAATGGAACTGAGGCTAGATCAGTACAAGTGGAGCCAGGATAAATGACCAGGGGATGTGGCACTGCCCAGAAAACAGGGCTCCTGAACTGGCAGCACGATGGTTAAAGTAGCCCCTCCCTGGAAGTGGTCTTTCTCCCATCATGCATGGTGATGGATGACACACATTTGATTTGACCATATGCCTGCCCTCAAAATGTCAAGAGAAAGCAGCTGGAGAGCTTTTCGAAACTGTATTTGAAAGAGCAAAACAGATGTGGGGTGTCCTTCATAATGAGGAATGCCTGTGGGACATGGCAAAGAATGTGGCATGTCCTTCCTGACCACCAGTTAAGGAACAAAGCAAGGGGAAGGGAGGTGGCCAAATGCAGGAGAACTCAGGGGTGCCTACCAACAGAATGAAATGGGAAGAAAACACACATCTAGTCTTCTGTGCTGCAGTGCATTTTTACTATAATTGCCGGTCCAGTGCTAGCAAAAAAGTACAAAAATGCACGCCTGAGCCAGGACGGTTTTATGCTATGATCATGTAACTGAACAGCACAAGCACCGAATCTGGTATTGGGTGCAGAATCATAGACTCATAGTGTTTGTTTAAAAAAGGAACAAGGCAAAGGAACAAGGAAAGTTTATAACCTTCAGGAATATGAAACTGACTCGAAACTAGTGTATGTAAGCAGTATCCTGCAAATTTTAAAATGTGGGAGGGAAGGGAAACAACTAACTAGAGTTTTCAGTAGTTGGGGGTTGTACCACTCTTTGGCCTTCCTTGTTAACAGGAGAAGCAAAACATATAAAATAGGCTTTTCTTGCACAATGAATAAAGGTGGCATTTTGTTAGGCCGGAGCAGTTGCAGGCCCAGAAAAGAGGCTAGGCCACCCTGTGTTCCAGGACAGCTCCAGCAGTGTGTTTCGGATTAAAGCCCTTACCTGGGCATGCTCTAATCTTGATTTGGAATTTCCATGCAGGGAAAGGGCTGCCTGAGACCTCGCCTACAGACCTCAGTCTTTATCTCTGGGTGTTGCTCCTAACTACTGCACAAAAGGCCAATGTTCACTCACCTAACCCAAGCTGGTCATGGATGTAGAGGCTGTTCCGTCAGAGCCTATGTGCAACTGCAGTGTGCATAAGCTAGGACGATTAAAATCCAGCCATGGTGATTGAGATGGGACCTCTGCATGTATCTACATGCATCTACAGTCACTTAGCCTGTCTGCAGACCCTGCCCAGTTTAACACAGAAGAGCATTCAGCAGGTTGTGAATTGCTGGAGGATTTCTGTTCTGTTGGCTGTTTGTTGGGTGAATGTGTTGCCGCCTAGGGGAAAGGGTTAGCCTGATCCACATTCAAATGGTTTCTGGATCCCAAACAATGGGCAGATATTACCCCATTTGCAATCAGCTGAAGTGCATCGCAATCAGTGCTCAGATTTTATCAAGGGCTCAGGCACATGTACGGTGGGCTGCTCTGTGGGTGTTTTCCCAGCCTTTAAGTCAGCATTGTCAGCCCTGCTGCAAGCCAGAGGCAGCAGGAATGGCAGGCAGGCAGGCAGCTGAGCCGGCTGCCAAGGGAGAGGCAGGGTGCCCCTCCGCCCTCCTCCGCCCTCCGCCAGTGTCCTGCTGGAGACCAGCTGGGCTGCATCGCTGCTTTCTGTATAGAGAGACAGCACATTGCTGCAGGTGAGGAGGCCTCCAGCCCTCCACCAGTAAGTGCTTCAGGCTACCCTTAAATCCTTCTCCAGCACCTGCAGCTGTGAAGACAGAACTGCGAGTCTGATTGACACGTGTCTATTCTATGCAGGAGGGATTGCTGGATTCACCCCTCCCATTTGGCCAATGGGATTCATAGGCTATCCCTGAACACCTAACACTTGTTTCACACATACCTCTGCAAGTACTTGGAATCTCTTTCTCACTGACAATGCCTATGGATAAATGATGAAATTGCAGGGGCCGTTTTAAAGCACTTCCATCAGGTCTTTAGACTGGCAGCCAGGTAGAGAAGTGGACTTGCAACCACATTTTGTTCTTCCTGGAAGTGCTTGGGCCATGTTTGAACATAACTGTGCATTGTAAAAAACCCTCCACTTCTCAGTCATCTGCCCCCCCCCCCCCCCACCAATAGAGACACACACAGTTGGGAATCATCTTCTTCCTTCCTCCTCCTCCTCCTGGAAAGGTTCTCTGTGGTTTTCTTGGTCTCCATGACTAGACTTGGCTCCCTTATTCTACTGCTTCTCCTGTGTCCCCAGGCTTCTGACAGCCTGTTGTCTGACAAGGTTGGGGGACAGGGGGAGGAGCACCCCGGTCCATTTTGTTAGAATGAGGTTTCAAGTCATCGCACTAATATCAGTACATATACTGTAGCAATACTCTCAGCTCAAGAATGACACCACCACTGGGAAATGCATCTCTGAGATTATCAGGTTCTCTGAAGAGAGGAAAAGTGAAGGACATGGACATCTGTGAAATTAGCAAGCCTTTCGCATAAATGCATCCATTTCAAGGGAGATGAAAGAGAGTGAAAACGGTAGAGGAAATGATGGTGGAGTGAGAAATACAGAAAGGAAAATGCCACATTGTCACATTGACACTCACTGCATGGTGAGTGCATCTAAGATTAGCTACAGCGAGGAAGTGTTGGCCAGCATCCAGGGGAGGTGTGTGTGGGAGAGCTTGCTCCCAAACTGGGAAGCTGTGCAGCAGCAATATTTAAAGAAGAAATGCAAATTGCAAATATTAATAAAAGTGGAGGAAGATATGCATCATGATCGCTGGCGTGCCTGCAAACACACAGGTGGTTCTGGCTCGAGTCGAGGGAGGTTGCACAGTCCCCATTCCTGGGTGAGGTTCTTCAGTCTGACGAGCTCCTACACAGCACCCACTCGCTTGCGCAACTTGCAGTTCCTCATCCAGTCAGGAATGCACATAGAAAAGCCCGCTTTTGCAAGCACATCCCTCTATTTGGATCCGGGTGTTTGTGGCCTCCACCTGTCCACGGACCAGTTTGCTTGACAGATGAACCATAAGACTCAGAACTCCATGTTGTAAATATCTGAGCGGAAGTCACAGGAATATTGGACACATAGAAACACCTTCTCATCACGCCTTGCCAGAAAAATCATGCATGCATCCCTGGGGAGAGCAGCTGCAGCATGCAGTTCCCATTTATTTGCATGTTTTTATACTAATAATGCTCACTGAATTCACTGGAAGGTCCATTCAAAATGAGTGCCCAGGAATACAAAACTTTCTCTGACTCTTGCATTATTATTGTTTTAAATCTAAGGCTTTTCTTTCCTTCCTTCCTTCGTTCATTTGTTTGTTTGTTCCATGTTTGCCTTTCTTTTCAGTTGGGAAAATAGGAATGCCGTGCATATTTTGAATGTCAGTGGGGTGTTCTTTTGTGACTTGTCATAGTGAGCTGAAAGACGGCAAAGCAGGCAAGGCAGGGCAAGGCTTTGTATTTGCACACTAAGGACACTCTTATACATATATACTCCGATGTAGGCAAAACTGAGCTCAGTGGAACAGTGGCATGGTGAGAATGCTGGACTGGGATCAGGGAAACCTGGTTTCAGATTTCCACTCAGCCATGAACCTCAGGCCAGTCACTTACATCTCAACCTCATCTACCCCGTAGTGTCATGGGCAAAAATGGGGGCAGAGAACCCTATATGCTGCCATTCGTTCTTTTGAAGAAAAGCAGGATATACATATCATAAATTGATCTCTATACATAAAGCATGGAAGGTGCATGATGGGAGTAGGTCCCCATTGAACTTAATGGTGCTTATCCCTGAATCATCATATATAATTGCACTGACCATTATTTATTCACATTTAGAAAAGTGTTATTATAGTTCAGTGTATTTTAACATCTCATTTCAGTTAGAAAATTAAATATGATTTACTATGGAACAGCATAAAAATGTTTTAATAAATAAATAAATCTAGCATTCTTCTGTCCCTTTCAGTATATTCATCCTTAAATATAACATTTTATCAGCACAATATTTTATTTATATCCTTCCCCCTACACTTTTTCCTCCCAAAAATGAAGCCCAAAGCAGCCAACAACAGCAATATACAGAAAAGGGTATGCAGAATATCACTGCTTTTCTCATTTAGGTCCAGGGTTCTTGCTTCAGTCAATGCAGTTTTGCATTCAAATGGCTGAAGCTTTCATTTCCACGGTTTGTATCCATTACAGCTGCATGAAGAAACAGGGCTCTGAACCCAGTGGTCTGGATAACTATCCTGGAGCCTGCTGCTTCGAGCATAAAGGAAAAAATGTTGTAAGGCTGCCTTGAAGAACAGCAGCAGTAATGATGGGGTGGAAGAAAGTCATAAAAATGGCTGGGCTAGCTCCTTCCACACAGCCTACACTTGCCTACATCCAGCCAGGACAGCCCAAAGCTTTTCTACCCAAGGCCGATAATCAGCTCTTAATGCATGGAATCTTTACTTTTGGTTTCATGGTAGAATTGCCATCCAAACACTACTTCCCTGCTTTTCTGCCACGTACATTCTAGGTGGTCCTGAGGTATAGTGGAATCATGCAAATACACAAGGACAGTATCCTTTATTTTGCTTTTACTGTTAAATGCCACATTTCTCCTGCTCTTAAAAAAAACTCACCCAGAGTGCATTGGAGCATTAAAGGGGCACTGGAGGGGCATTCCATCATCTGAGGAAAGATCACCACTAGAGAGCCAGTGTGGTGTGGCGATTAGAGTTTCAATCTGGGGACCCAGAAGATCCAGCTTTGGGTCTCCACTCAGCCATGACACTTGTTCAGGGAGTTGTGGCCAGTCACAGACTCTTGGCCTAACAACCTTTCAGGGTTATTGTTTTGTAAGAATAGAAGGGAGAGGAAGAGAACCTGATAAGCTGCTTTGGGTTCCTTGCAAATGGAAGAAAAGCAAGGTATAAATATAATGCAAGAATTACAACAACAATAACAATAGGGAACAACCATGAATAAGGAATGTTAGGTACATGATACATGCTTTGTATGGAAAAGCCTATCATCCCCATGGTAGATATACTTCCAGGAGCTGGAGCAGATATGTTTTTACTTAATGTAAACACGCAAACAACATCCATGCAACCCATTTCATCCTTGGTGGTCATTCCAGAGCTGTTTACAGGACGCTACATCTGGCCACCAGAAATAACAAAGGGGAAAGTAGTTGATTCAGCTGCTGTTGCTAAACAGATGCGAGACAAAAGGAATGTTTAGTAATGCAGGATCATCCCATGATCCCCTTCTGACACTTTTTAATTAATTATGTTGAAATTTGGGACCAGACTTGAAAAGTGCAGCAGGAGGTTGATTTTGCAAATAGCTCTTCCATTCCTCATCCATTTTGTCATCACATCATATTCTTCCAACTCTCATTCTTGATCATAATTGTTGCCATTCATTCGCCTTTGTTTTAAATATCATTGTGATCTCAGGAGAATAAAAGTTCATTCACTGAAGTTAGGAGAGACAATTCTGCATTCTGCTGTGTATGACTAACACAGGCTTCTGACTTGCCCAGTTGCATACTGCAGGGATGACACACACAGCATTCTAGATGGCTGAATTTATGATTTAATACAAAATTCTTCCTCTCCTCCTCCTTCCACTAGATATTTATACCAGTTTTCTCTCTCTCATTCCAGCTCACTGGCAGTTTGAAATACTGTATATCACCTTAACTGCACAAAAATATTGCACATATTAACAAGTGATGTTTGACTATGTGTATTGATTCCCTTTCATATTGCTTACAGTGCTTCTGGGGACCAATGCAAAATTGCTCATAATGGAGACACTGGTTTCTGGGCTTGCTGTCTAATTGTTCCAGCTTCAAGTAGGAGGTGCTAAAGTAAGCAGGTCCTCCTAGAAAGACAGACCTACCATGATGTGCAAATAAATCGCAGAGTTACCATGTTATGCAAGCTAGGTACTCATAATCCATGGTCTGTTGTTGGCTCATAACTCTGGATTATTGGAAGAGAAACAAGCCAGAGTTTCCAGGTGAACATCACAGTAAACAAACCAGGATGAAAGGCCCATCGTTTGTTTAGCTGTATCCACTTTCAGCAGGAGAAATCAGGAAATGATAAGCCAGTGGTCCCCTAGAAATGTGGCTTATAATTATTTGCCAGTGGGAACATTCATACACTACACTAAACCATCCATTGTATATATTGGGGTACACAGAGGCTTGTATTCCTGAGCATGTAGAGGCTTGAAATAAAGTGCAACATACACCGCAGGATGGGTGCTAGAAGTGTGAGTGACGATGAAGGTCTCCTTAACCTCCCATTTGTTTTTTTTTATAGGCGTGAGTGATCCTATGCTCAAAAAGGCTGTTTTTGGGGAGGAATTTACACTCCCTTTGCAGCAAGATCTTCATCTTTTTTACCTCCTCCCTATTGGTTCTGAATAGGCTGCACATTTTCTCTTAGTCCCACGCCTCTAGGGATTTGGGAAAATGCAAAAGTGCAGTCCTATAACCCTCTCCCCATTTTTTTTTTGAAGGAAAAGAGGTTTTTAGGATCTTGACATAAAGTATAAATTCAAAGCCATAACCTTTTCATGCCTGAAGATGCTATGCATTTTGGGTTTTTCTTGAAAGTTTATCTTCTAAGAGTAGAAGTCAAGAGTAACCTTGGCGGCAGACATCGCCCTGGATGTTGTCCCAGTTGTGCTTGTGTGAACGATAGCATCTGTGCAATTGCTGAAACTCATTCAAATGCTGGGTAACGCAGGCAGGCCTTGCAGCGTGGTGCTGGGGCCAGCAAGCCTGAAAGCCCTTGTGGAGGTTGTGGGGAGGGGAAGGAAGCTGTCCTTTGGGGTGGCTTGAGCACGTCGGGGGACAGCGCCAGCAGTCCTCCAGTAGCTCCATGGCCAGAGAGGCATGGCTTTTTTGCTACTCTGGCCATGGAGTCCACTAGCTCATCCCTTCTACTTGCTTTGAGCTTCCATGATGCGACAACCTGCCATGAGTAGCCAAATAAGACAGCCTAGGGAAATTGTCCTAGTTTCACATGACATGACAGCCCATCGTGGGCAGCAATTCATGATGGGCTGTCATGTCACATGGACCCAACATTTATCTGATTTTCTCTATCGGCAAGGGGCGGCATAGAAATGTTCTAATAATAATATCCATTTATTTATTTAGAGGATGGCACACTGCTAAAATAATACAGCACAATCTGGACAAACCATGCAAGCTCAAATGGAAATCAGTCGAATGGAAGACTGATTTATCCTCCAAGAGCTGAGAGCAGCAGAACATGCACCAGTCTGTCTGACCAGCTGGCCAGATGGACTCTTGCCCTGTGCACCATCAAGACACAGCCCCTAGGTCAGTAGGTGGCAGGGAGTGGGAGAGTGGTGGAGAGCGGTGGGCTGGCACAGCAGCTGCAGCTGCTTGCAGGTGGCCACGCCAAAGCAGTCCCTCCCATCATGCTGGCCTGTTCCCTGGGACCTTCCACCCTGAGTGGTGGTCCAGGTGGTAGCTGAAGGGTGGTGGCCGAAGGGCACAATCTGTTGGTGCCTGCTTGGTGCCTGGGTGGGCCTGAGACTCTGACCATTTGCCGGTTGGGTGGGTGGTTTGTAGTTGTAGGCCACATGATGATAATGAATTGCTTTAATTGCAGTTCCTTTGTATTATTTAGTGAACTAAAGGCTAATTTTGCCTCAAAATTCTTAAGGCTTCTCCCTCAAAGAACCTCTTTTCGGACGGGTGGACGACCGGCATTAGAGAGCTCTCTCTCAGCATTTGGGCTGAGGCAAATTTGGCTGGAAACCTCTACCAGTTGTGAGCAGGGCTTGAGGAAAGGGTGGCTGAGAGGAAAACGAGACTGAGAGAGCTAACCCTGACAAGACAAGGAGTTCCCAGGTAAGAAAAAGCCTCTGGTAAAAAAGGTAACTGCTTGGGGGAAGACCCGGTTCCAAAAAAACAAAAAGGGAGACACTGCTTTGGGCTGAAAGTCCCCTTTTGTCTCCCTTTATTCTATAGTGCACTAGAATAAAGCTGGTTTTGGCTCTAATAATTATTATTATTTATTATTTAATAATAATAATAATTTGCTGTTATTATTTTAGAAACTTTATAAATTTTACCATTGTTGTGTTTATTGCCTCAGGTAGCTGATTTGATTTTGTTTTGAATTCCTGTCCCTTGCTTTATATTGTATTTTATTATATTTTGTATATAGCATTAAAGTATCCTGCAAATTTTCCTGATAACCTTTTATGGCTAGGTGATGGTATAGAAATTTGATGATGATGAATTTTACTGTCACAGTAACCCTAAGATTGAGAGAGACAGAGTGTGCAAATTGCCCAAGGTCACAAAATAAGTGTTATGGCTTCTTTAGGTGCTTCATGAAATGATGGTGATAGTTGCTCACAACATGCCGCCACCTCTTTTATCTCACCACTGCTCAGCTAGACATTGTGCAGTGTCCAGGGAATTTAGCATCTGGGTGCAGGGTGAAGCCATCGCACCGTTAAGGCGACACGAACCTACCACTGGCCATCGAAAAACAGGCTGAAGAATGATGCAATCTGGGGGTGGGGTGGATGGGCGAAGCTTTACGTCTGTATACACAGAGAACCAATGGCTCAGTGTAGTAGAACGCAGGCATAATGCCAGTCCACAGTATCTTTAAGCAGCGTGCCTGAGAGAAACTTCATTCCCAGAGGACTTACAGAGTTGCTGCTAATGATGCTATTGGTGGACAAGATGGTCCACTGACTCCAGACAAGGCAGTTACTGTCGCATTACGGCGACGCTGCTGTTAGTGTATGCCCCAGGAGATGCCAGCAGTGATGACCCAGCCACTTATGCTTACAACAGGGTCCAATGTTCTCCAACCATAGAGGACTCTCTTGAACCACTATCAGGACTGGTGAGTCAGAGGAAAGGTTCAGGATGCAGAAGCATCATGGACTGATCAGCTCTTGTCTTCGTCCATGCCCACATTCCACTAGGCTGAGATTTTAGGACTCCCTGAAAGCAAATGGTGCTCCTCATAAATACATTTATTAGTTGAAAAAATACTATTTTAGTAGTATTTAGAAGTAGTCTGCTTTTTTTGCTCTTGCAAAGAATCCAAGGGATCTCCTGCTTTCTATTTTATCTCATAACAACAACTCTGTGAACTAGGTTTGGTGGAGAAGCAGTGACTGGCCCAAAGTGACCAGGTGACCATCATGGTCAAGCGAGAACTAGAACCCAGAGCCTCTGAGTCCCAGTCCAGTACTCTCACCACTATGCCCCATTGGCTCCAAGTCTTTAAGTGAAATATTCCTATTCAGCTACGTGCTCCACAAGTTAACTGCCTTAATATATCAAAGAAGGGGCTGCCAACTTTAAATCTGGGGTTAAATTGTTAATTCAACTGCAAAACAGTGAACTAAGAGCATAAGAAAAGCCATGCTGGGTCACACCAAAGGTCCATCTAGTCCAGCACTCCATACACACAGTGGCAACCCAGCTTCCCACAGGATCCCTCAAGCAGGAGGGGTGCAAGACCTCCTCCTCCCCAAGCTCCTCAGGAACTGCTATATGCAGGCATCCCTCCTCTGGTGAAGGAGGCAGCACATGGCCAGCAAGGCTGGTAGCTGCCGAGAGCCTCCTCCCTCGTGAATCTGTCCAATCTGCTTCTAAAGCCATCCAGATTGGAGGCCATCTCTGCTTCCCATGGCAACAGATTCCATTATTTAACTGTATGCTGTATGCAGAAGTACTTACCTTTGTCCGCCCCAAGTGGTGTTCTTTTTATAAAGGAAGTGCTCTAAGGTGACGTTTCAGTTGCTTTGAATTGCTTATTATATCCAACTCTGTATGAATTTGTTAGAACCCTTTATTACTGTACTCACATCGCTCCGCAAATGCTGGCTGGCTGTATGGCAACCTATTTCTTTATGGACAAGCTGGCTTATCTCTTGCCAGATGGACATTTCCCACCAATGAGTTGGCAATACATTTGTGGATTCCTCACTGTGATGCCACCGTGTTCCCTACATGTTCCCTGACTGGCTAGCTTCACTTGTGAAGAAATAAACAGGGAAAAAGGCCACTGAAGCAGCAGCAAAGAGGGTGGCAGAGAAATATGGCTGCAAAGAATAGCAAACAGTTGCACAAAAAGGAGGAATAATTGTTTTTTTCAGGATGGGTTTCAAGCTTCCTTTGAAATTGTGAGATAAAAGGAAAAAACTTGAAAATGTTTGGCTCAGGCCTATGATGCTGTTCTAAAAGGAATGTCTAAGTCTTTCATATAGACGTACAAATGTACTACACTGATAGTTCATTTGTTTGAAGATCAGATTTCCTTGTTACTTTTGGCACCGCGACTACGTTTTTGTTAGAATATTGAAAGTGACAAGTGCTCCATCAAGAAAATGTAGAAAATCCAAGAACTCTCCAGCTCTAAGAAATGTCCACAGGGGGTGGGGGAAGTGAAGAGAGTTAATTTTTTTCAGACTTGCATCTTCTATAGGGCAGATTTATCTTAAATGAAAATATGGCTATGCAAACGCCTTCTGTTTCAGGAGGAGAAATGCGAAGTGTTCATTATTATTTTAAGCTATGTTACAGATGGGTGATGGACGGGGGGAATCTCCACACCACAAGGTTGGGGGCTCTTACAAGGAGAAGCTCCATACAGCCCTGTAGTGCTACCCTGAGGCTGGTTTGGGGTGAACCTGAGAAAAGGGAGCGTACAAGAACCTTGTAATTTAGTACGGTATTAATATCCCTATGCTGGGGGTGTATTTGTGTGCATGTGAGGGAATGTAGTTTACAACAACTCTGTCGTACAGTCATGGTTGGACTATGGGCCAAACCACTGAGTGCGTCTCACCTGTCCACTGGATTGCTTATGTGCCTAACAGAGTGTTGGTTTTTCCATTCTTTTTCATCACTGCAGCTTGTGTGCTTTACACACCTAATCTAATTCCCTACTTTCTCTCTCTCCCTCCCCTCCCTTACACTGCCTGACTGGGGGCTACACTGGGGGCTTGTTGGCACACTGCACACACACACGCACAGAAACGCAGAGGACCAGGTAATTACCACATCTCCCTCCTTTAAATCTTCCCTCTCTAGTTCACTTTCCTACGCCAAAGTAAACGAACACAAAGGCTCTGTTTGTATGAGCGGAGTAACAGGCATGGTTTTTCCCTTTCTACCCCTTCTTGTACAGTTTTGCCATTAAGTTCAACATTGCTCCTTCCTCCACCTCTGTGCACACGCGACAGATTCCTGGAATTCACTGGCACGCTTCTCTGCCTCTGATAGCTAAACCCTGCACGTCGATTCGATCACGGCTCTTCCTTATTCCTCACCCCAGGTTTCCCCAAGTTCTCTGTATGTTTAATACGACTTCTCTTTGGCAACATACACGGGCACTTCTGGAAAAAAGAATCGACCATCTGACTTATAAACATTTTCTTCTTCACAGAAACCACAGACACTCCCCTCCTTCCCTTTCCAAAACACGTTCCTCCTTTGAACCTGTGGCATTATGAAGTCTTTTCCTGGGTTCTTCTCCAAGATTCCTGCTGGAACAGAAAATGCTGGCGCTACCTTTTTCATTCCTCAGTTGTGTTTTAAAGTTCCTAAATATGAAGCTCTGAATATTTTCATCTCTTCAGAATCCGCTTGAGGAAAGGGGAAGATGCACTGGAGGAGAATTTGTGCAGGGTTGTGGGGGAATCAGAACTTTTTTCTGTGCACGCTCCTTGACATACAATATGGGAAAGAATCAGTGTATAGTTGGTTGTCCTGAAAGCTTTCCATAGCGTCCAAAACATCCCCTTTACTTTGCACACCTGGATAAAGCCTGCCAAAGCGTAACAACGAGCGTATCCCCCCCTCCATCTCTTCTGTGCCTTTGATAATACCCAACTGTAGGCATACATTGTCTGCACCATTATCTGAAAGAAAGAAAGTCCCCTTCAAATGTACACAGCTAGTGTGATGTCCCTCTCCCATTGACAAGAAAAAACGAGAGGAGTTGCTTCCATTCACGCCTCTCCAAGGCATTTCCTTGGATCAAACTCCATGCTAGGCATTACCATCCATGTGTATTATGAGGAACCTCAGGGGCCCCTCCCCAAACTTTAGAGAGTAAAAAAGCTTTTCAATTTCCTAATGCACATTCCCCCATAACATTAATTTTCAGGGGATTTTTTCCCTGGAAAACCCCCCGTTTGAAATGCATCTGGCTTCAAAGCAGGGAAGCTTGGGGGCGGGGCTACCGATCAAAAAGGCTCCCCTCTCCCCAGAAGGCTTTCCTGCTTGCCACGTACAGTGATTGTGGAGCTGGCCTTGGAGACTTGAAGCAAGTGTGCCCTACGTGTTCCCCTTGCCACAAAAGCCTGGCTAAGGGACATGAACATAAGGTCACAGAAGGTCCACACATAGTTAGTTGCACCCATGGGATGCTTCTCGCAACGCCAATTTGCGTGTGTTAGCATGAAATTTGCTAAAACTGTAAAGGAAAGGGCAAAGAACAATCTCTCCACCAGCTTCTGCTGCATAAATCAGGCAGCCATCAGAGCCACTTAGAGCAGCTCAGGTCAAGCTGGGAACTTAACGCATTTCATTGTTTTTAAAAAAGGAAAATAACACCTATTTTTTTTCTGGTCTTGCTCAGAAGACAGCACGACTCGTTTCCCATTGCAGACCTATCCCTTAGTGTTGGCCGTGTGTGCATCTAATTGTAATTTTATGTCCATATTTAGTAATAGTGCGAGCCATCTTCCGAGGGTTATACGCCTAAAAGGTGGATTAAAGTCTCTTCAACACGCAAGTATTCAAGAAAATTAGAAAACGTCTTAAAAATAAGAATTAAAAAGCTTTAAGGTAAGAGAAGGCGCGCACGCACACAATAACGCAACCGAACTGATGGCCCCTTTTATGTACTTCTATTCTCATTTGGTTGGTTGTCTGCTCGCCTTGGCAGCCCGTTAACCAAAATTGGAATTTGGTGACAGAGAGCTTTGACTTAGGTTGTTTTACTTGAGGTGTTCTACCAGCAGATCAGTGCTTTATTAAGAATTATAATTACAGACTTTTAAAATTCGATCTCGTATTATTTCCCGATCTTGTATTTGATGGGGATGGTTGCAGCTTTTTGGCAGCAACCATCTTTTCTTTCTTGAACGGGTGTTTCAAAACAAAACATTTCAAGGGAAAGACGACAGGAAGCGGTCTAGCGGCGCGGCACGAATACCACCCACTTCCTGCACCCAAAACCACGGGCATCCCGCAAGCGAGCTGCCCTCTCCCGCCGCGCTCACAAGCCTCGTGGGAGCCGCAAAGGGCGCCACTTGCCGTCCCGCGTCCTCTCCCACTCGCCTCCCGGCAGGAGAGGAGGAGCAGAGACCGAGAACTCCCGCCCTTCGTCTCTTCTCGTTGGCTGAAGTCGGCTGAGCGACGGCGCAGGCGCAGCCAGCCAGTGTGCGCCTGGTGGCCAGTCACGTGAGCCCGCCGAGCCCGCCTCTGTCTCCTCCCCCTCCCCCTCCCCCGGTCTTCCCCTCCTCTGCTCCTGCCCCTCCCTCCTCCGAGCGTCCGTCCGTCCATCTCCTGGCTAAGGCTGCTTCTTCCACCGCCCTCCGCCGCCAGCCGCGCGTCTGGCGGTAGGTGCGTTTGCTCGGCTGTCTTTCGGGAGTGGGGTTGCTGTGCGCGCGCGCGCGCGCGCGCTTTTTTCTCCCATTTTTAGCCACTCGCCCCACTTTCTTACTCTCTCGCTCTCTGCCTCTTTGGTGACGAGGTGGCCGGCGGCCGAGGGTGGTGGTTTTCCATTCGGGCTTGCTCTCCAACCGCGGCGTCCCCAGCCGGCCGGACTTGCAGGCAACTTCCTGCAAGTGTGGCCGGCTGGGACGTTGCGGTTGGAGAGCCCGCTCCTCGCGCCCCGGAGAGCGAGCCAGCCAGCCAGCCAGCCGCCCAGGCACGTCGAGCGAGTCGGTCTCCCCCTCCCCACCCGCCGCCCGTGCAGGCACGCGAGCAGGAGAGGGTCCCCATCCGCGGCCGCCTCGTGAGCAAGGGAGCGCGCGGCTGCCCCGCGCCCGAAAAGTTGCCACAGGCGGGGCCCCGCGCGGCCGCCGTGCGGCCGGGGCTCCCCTGGCTGGAGACGGCCCTGCCTCGGCGAAGCCTTTCCGTCCCTCAGATTTGCCAGTTCGGGATTAGTTGCGAAAGGAGGAGGAGGAGGAGGAAGGTGTGAGGAGGGGGAGAGGAAAAGCCTTCAGACCAGCCGCACTGTAGCTCAGGGTTTTGGCCGGGCTCAAAAGAAATCCGTCTCCCTTCTTCGGGACTCGACTGTTTTTTCCCTCACTGTCGTGAAAGTAACTTTCCCTGAAGAACTCCGTAGCAGGATAACAAGCATAATAGGATGACATCTCTTCTGGATCCCAGGATTAAACAAGCTTTGCGGAAAAAGCCATCGGAGAGGTC
This sequence comes from Varanus komodoensis, assembly GCF_004798865.1. Classification (NCBI taxonomy): domain Eukaryota; kingdom Metazoa; phylum Chordata; class Lepidosauria; order Squamata; family Varanidae; genus Varanus; species Varanus komodoensis. The sequence goes on from NW_025336480.1 coordinate 9,537,195, forward strand.
TGAAGAGGTATCTTAATCTGTACATGTTTAACTTTATGTATCTTTGCTTAAATTTCATCGCTGCTTCCCATGAGAACTTTTTCACGGTTATGACTTCCACCCAGGAAGCTGCATGGAACTTGCGGGCACATCATCACACGGGACAAAGCACCCATGTCGATTTTGGGCTGTTCACATAGTGCTGCAATTGCTTGTTGGTGGTTTCATGACTGTGACCTATGTATGGGAGGAAATGCATTTCTACATGTGCATTCTGGGCATGTGATGACACATTAATATAATATTCATGTGGGATATTGTTCTGTGTAGAATCAGCCCTTATTCACACCGATACAAGGATTCGACTTTTGGAAGTACTATGGTGCATTTTTTGTAAACAAACATGGCTTTGTATTTTTGTTTTTAAGTACTTCAGGCTCTAGCCTTCTGAGAATTTTAGTCTCTGATCACTATTTTGTTATGTTGAGCAAAGGATGGAATAACTTAGCCTGCTTGTGGCACAGGATGGGTGTGCATCATTAAAAGCTGGGAGAAGTTTATTTTAGTGTGCAGGAACAATTGTGGGACAACTATGTATTTGAGCATGAAGTGATTGCTAATTTAAAATTAATTATGGCGCCACCCAAGGTAGCTATCCATAACCCTCTGAACTCAGAGGATTGTGGGCATCCAGTGAAGGCTTGCCTCTGCACACCCCTTGACCTCCAAAACAATTAGATGGCTGATCTTGGCTGCCTCAGTGCTGGCAGTTGGGATCATTTGGAGCAGGGTGATGCCTCACTTTGCCCATCCCCTGGAATGGCCCCCACAACGGCTCCAAAGCAGTTCTGCCTCCCACCAGCTGCAAGGGTGGAAGGAAGGCACTGTGAGGTCGGAATCCCTTGTTTGATACCAGTGTTTTTCTGAGCTGGGATGCTGGCATATTCTTTGCCCACTTCAGAAAATGTTTCACTCTCAGTATGCCAATATAAATTGTTCAGTAGGTAGTTGAGTAAACTGCAAGTCTAAGGCTGCCATTCTGTACTCATGTGGAAGCAAGCTTCTGTTTCTGAGTAGGCACAGATAGGATTGTACTGCAGGGGTGCAGTCCTATACCTGCTTTACTGGGAATAAACCCCACTGATTTTACGGACTAATTCTGAGTAGACACATCCGGGATTACTGTGTGATGCTACTAAAGCATTGGTTTGGCATTAAAACTCTTAACCAGCAATACTTTGGGTTTAGTGTCAATTATGTAAGTCCATTTTAATAGGATTTTGTACTGTGCTATTAGCCTGAGAATGTTTTTGTTGTTAAAAGTTCTGAATGGAGTCTTTTGAGTCATATTTGCTTTTCTGTACTGTGATTACATGTGGTAGAGAGAGGAAGAGCTGTTTGGGAAGATAATCATGTTACAGTTGAGTCTGTATGAGACAGGGAAGCATCTGTTCTCTGTTGATACTTCAGTTAGCAAAGAATCCTGGAAAAAGATCCTTTTAGAAAGTGTGTTAAAATAGGACATAGAAAATAGCCATGTGCGTTTTTCACAATTGGCCTTCCTTTAATATTTCCACATCCTAATCTTAAGCTCTTAGCAACATATAGCTTCATTTCATGCTTCTTGCTGCCTATACTGGACCTTGTGGAGACAATACTTAGGTAAAACATAGAAGGGATGGTAGGCTGTTGTTGATTGGGTTTAAAAAAAAATCATGTTTCCTTTGTTTCCATTTTCAATTTTGGCTTAGCCCAGACTTTGCCATCCTTCAGTTGTATGTAGTTCCTGATATTTGGGTCATAGCAGATTTTTAATGTTTTGCTAGAAATGGTTTTCTACTAACTAGATACCTCTAATACTAATGTTATATTTCCTCTTATTAAACATCTGAACATATAATTAAGAGTCGGAGATCTCAATCCAAACTCTTGTCTTTTTGTTTTTTTAAAGTCCATGGCATAACTATAAAGCAAACTCCAAAGGCTCAGGTTCTCAAGGTGCCCAGGTTAAGTGGTATACTGCATGTGACTACTGAAGCAAGGCCTTTTCAGCAGTGGCACCCCAACCATGGAATGCCGTCGCTAGACAAGCTTGCTGATTGTGATCCTTTTGTCATCAAGTGCAGAACATTTCTTCCAGGTGTTTTAATAGTGCTTAAAGGTTGAGCTTACTTTGTTTCTACAATAACCAGTGTTGATTTTTTTGCTGCATTGTTGTCTTTATTCTATCTGTTTAGCTTGTACTGTGGTTGGGTTTTGAGCTTTATGTTTTACTCTTTGGTGATTTTATGTTTTGTAAACTGCCTAGATGACTGTGTTGAGTGGGTTGTATGAATATACTTTAACATAAATAATAATAAAGCAGCATCTACAATTAAGTCTTTATTCTTCTGAAGCTATCTTCTTGAATTAAAAAGGTTTGCAGAGGCTTTGGAGTATCTCAGGATATGTAATATCTATCAGTCTTGGAGCCACTAACATCATGTTTATTTTCTGTAGCAATACAGTGGACTATTTAATTAAACTCTGACCTCTTGGATATGATATTACTAGTACAGAATTTTATAAATACTACAATAGGTCAAGCTTATTTCTCTAATCTGTGTTGCTATCTGAAAAGTCTTTTGACAGCCTTGCACAGATTTTTGCCATGAAGAATGTGGCACCCAGCTTTGTTGAACAGGCTGAATGAGATTTCTTTCAAGCTGAAGCTGTGAAAGGGCTGGGATCATCTTAGTAGGGACCTCCAGCTCTTTTTTATCTCTAGGACTGAGAAGAAGGCTAGTGGTGTTTAGGCAACTTTGTGGTCAAGGTGTTTTACTCAGTGAGTCTTGCTGTGATACAGGAACAGAGCAATTGATTATTCAATTGTAAGAGGTTATGAATGTTGATTTTAATATGTGTGTTTGCATTCAGATGTCCAGGCAGTTTTATAGGAACAGTTTCACATTCTCAACACAAGATTTAAATGAACAAATTAATACAGTTTATTCATGCTTTCTTTAAAATGAATTATTGATTTAATTTGTCCTGGTTTAAAAATTATTTCCCTTATTCCTCTGAACAAATATTAGGGTATATTTTTGCATTTTTACACATTTCTACCCACATTTGGCAAAAATTCACTTCTTTTCCATAACAAGAAATGGGAAAGACTGCATAAGTCATCTTTGCCCCAGATACCTGTATTTTCTTTCCTTGGTCTTTCTATTCTTGTTACCTGCATATAGCTCTAGTTTAGCATAAGCTAAGGTAGAGACGCATTTGAGGAGTTGGTGCAGCTAGGTCAGATCCAAATTCATAGTTAGCTTTTGGATTGCTTGTTCTATATATGTTATTTTGGGAGAAGAATAATGGGTTGTTAGATGATTCCCCAGGATCATAATCTAGTATGGGCAGGTGATGCTGCCTTCTGCTCATGATTATTTTTTGACCAGGGCACTGTTCTGTATATATGCCTGGCTCATTTTATAACCTCTTATCAGAGCTTGCTCTTTTTTAATATGTAGACATATTTTAACTGATGCGTTTTCCAGGCTAGGATTTTGACATATCCTGTGCCCCCCAGATGATGTTACGAGGCCATAAGATTCCACTATTGGTTTGTAGCAAGCCATAGTTTCTCATGTAAATATAGGAAATTGGTTTCTACAAACCATATTTAAGTATCAGACCGATGTTAAGTAATATTACAGGATTGTTCTGCTGTTGTGGATAATTTCCCTACAGCAACATATGGTTGATCAAAATGTAAAATACTTGTTCAGTGTAAAAACTGATAGGGAACTACACAACAGATTGGAGGAAAAATTCCTATTATTTTAATTTACTGGACAACAGATTTACAGAAAAATCCTTTGCATGGTTACTCAGAAGAAAGTCCCATTGAGTTTAGTAGGCTTACTCCCACACAAGTGTGTATAAGATTGTAACTATTATGTAATAGGTATAAGAATTGTGCCACATTTACTTATTCTATCTTTTGTAATTCTGCAGTCATGAATTTTTATTATAATAAGTCTGGGAAAGTCTGTTGGCTAAATTAAAGTTACACATAAGTCTTCACTCTGAATTAAGGTGGTAATTAGCACTGGTAGATGCATTCCTAGCAGAACTGCCGTAACTTAGAACATAAAAACATAAGAAAAACCTTGCTGGATCAGACCAAAGGTCCACCTTGTCCACCACTCCATACACATGGTGCCAGATGAGTTCCCTGCTGGATTGCTCTAGCAGGAAAGGTGCAAGACTTCTGCCTGTCCAGCCTCCTGAGCAGCTGGTGCATGCAGGCACGCCACCTCTGCTAAAGGAGGTAGTACATAGTCAGCAAGACTAGTAGTCCCTGATAGCCTCCTCCTTCATTAATCTGTCCAATCTCCTTTTAAAGCCATCCAATTTGGTGGCCATCACAATTTCCCATAGCAACAAATTCCATAGTTAAACTGTATATGTTCTGTGAAAAACAACCTTCATCTGTCCTGAGCTCCCTCCAGTCAGTGTCAAGGGATGACCCTGTGTTTGAGTGTTGGGGAGATGGAGAAAAATCTCTCCCTCTCCACTTTCTCCACAGCATGCATTATTTTAAACACTTCACCAGTCTACACTTGCCTTTTTTCTAAGATAAACAATGCCAGTTGTAGCCACTCCTCATGGGGATGTTGCTGCAGCCCCCTGATAATTTTTTCTGCCCTTCTCCTTACTTTTTCTAATTCAGTAATGCACTTTTGCAGGTGGGGTGACCAGAACTGAATCAATATCCTGAGTGTGGTTGTACCAAATATTTGTGTAACAGCAGTAAGATTTTGGCAATTCTATTTTCTAGTCCATTTCTAATTATGCCTAGCCTTATTTTTTTACAGCAATTGTGCACTGGGCTGATGTTTTCATCAAATTGCCTGCTACTACCCCAAGCTCCCTTTCTTGCTCAGTCACTGCTAGCTCAGATCCCATCAGCATATAGTTGTAGTTGGGGTTTTTCACCACGTGTGCATTACTTTACACTTGCTTACATTGAACTGCATTTGCCATGTTAATGTCCATTCTCCCAGCCTGGAGGGTTCCCTTTGCAGTTAGTCTTGCTTTGAACTTAGATTAGGATGCTTACCTGGAAATATTTCTCATCGAGTTCAGTGGACTTTACTCCCAGGTCAGTTGGAACAGCATTTCAGCACTAGCCTACTTTAGGGTTTCACATGCTGGAAAAAAGTACCTCTTAAATTCTGATTGTACTGATCCTATTAAGAATTATTCTGTTTGTGCAAGTTCTTGCTTTTCTGGTAGAATTCCAGTGCTTAACAGTGCAAAATGCAAAACTTGTATGTTAACATGTCGGCTCTTGTTTTAAATTATTAATTGTATCTTGTTATGAATGTTGTGAGCCGCCCCGAGGCTTTGTTGCGATGGTGGCGGCATAGAAATGTGTTAAATAAATAAATAAACAAACAGATGGAATATGTTATGAAAGCATATGACATGACCTCCAGTGTGATTATATTTAACAATCAAAGATTGGACCCTCTTTTGGAATGTTTATCCATTTATTAAATTACGACATTGGTTCAATTGTCTGTACTGATGCACTTTGGATAGATACCCTATAAGCTTAGCAAATCATTGGGTTGCCTAAGATATTGTTTTAAATCTTTGGAAATATTATAAAGTTATTCATAATATACACTGCTATTACCTAGACCTTCATTTGGGACTGTGACTAAAACAGGAAAACAACTACATAGAGAGAAATTTCTAGAGTATTTTTTTCCTCACTTGGGTAGTGCACCCATGCCATTTGGACAGTATCATCCAACTTGGAAAATTAAGGGTGTATTACGTACTTAGGGCAAAGGTTGTTTTTTCTCCTTTCCTACAAAAGGCTTATGTAACCAATTTTGGCGGCTTGCAAGGAGGCATTTCCTGGATACATTGTATCTCAGCACAGCCTTGCTCTTCCTCTGCGCCCTTCCACAAGTGGCATGGAAGGAAGGCACCATGAAATTTGAGTCCTAGTTGTGAACCTGGGAATGCATTTCCAATGTTGAAGCTGGGGCTTTGAATTTTCCTACCACCTATCTAGATTCTGTCTAGTGGCCATATGGTTCTACACTCACCTTTAATTATTTAAAATATAATAGGGTTAGGGTTAATCTCATGACTGCCAATATCTTTATATTGTACAAAAGATGTTGATAATATGTTGAAATGTTTGAAGAAAAAGTCAAAACAGTTCATCCTATGAAGATATCATAACTCTTGTAATTTAAAATTGGAGAATAAAGCTGTCATCCTATAACACTTAATCGGGAAGAAAGGCAGAATACACCAAAGCCTAGACAGAGTCATCCACTGCAGTGATATCTAGTTACCGATCAGAAGAAATAGTCATAATTTGTGCTGGTACATTAACATAATCTGTAATGCATAATTTTGGGGTGGGGGAGGAAATAGAATCCATCTTACCCTGGCTAGCAATTGTAGTATAGTTTGGTACTAGAGACTACTATCATGAAAATTAATGAAAACCCCTCAGCATGTGTTGCAGGAGCACAGTGAATTTTAGAGGCTTTGCTGTATTATGATGAAAGTTTCTTCAGGGGATATTAGTGCAATATACAATGTTAGGAAATATCCCTTCCATTCATGGAGTTAAAGAGTTCCAGTTGATACTTTCCTCTTCAATTTTGTAATTTCGTGTGTGCCAGTATAGACAGTGTGTGTTGATCTTAATTTGCAGGCAGTGAGAGAACAAGTCAAACTGAAAATGAAAACACTATCTAGCACTATTTTTTTTGTATCCTTATTTCAACACTTTAAAACAGGACTGTAAATGCCAGCTGTTTTATTTTTGGAACACATTCTGTTGAGAATGACTTGTGTCACATTATACAGTTTAGGATTCTTTCCTTTTTACATTTTCTCTTGGATTTTGACACAACCTGTTAAAAATCCTCTTTTTTTTTTTTTTGATTACTGCAGTAGAAGGATTAGTCTCTCTTTCTGTCCATTTAAATCACAGAAGAATACTAATGTGATAGTTCATGATGCAACTATTTTCTGTTTATACCATTACTGTGAATTCTCCTTTAATATACAAGCGTACCACGCACCCAGATTCCTTAGTGATGGACACTGTAAAAAAGAAAAGTCAGTAATAAAACTCTTGCTGATAGCATAACAAAAGGCCTGTTGTGCTGTTGCACAGCTGAGCCAAACAGAGGAAAACATCTGCTTCTTGTTTCCAGAAATAACTGGTATTTTGAAGTAGAGGAGTATTTTCATGCTTTCAGTAACATTTGTGCTTAGGCGAAAAGGAGTTTGTGTTTACTCATTTTTCTTTCATGCCATTATATGCTGATTGAACAACATTTTAGTTTATAATTCTTTATTGAATAAATCATTGGATAAACCTGAATACAGTATCTTGCAAAATAGTTTTGGGCATTTACACTTGAAGAAAATTTTGCAGAGATTAATTTAATCATTGAATTAGTAGAATTTTGGCCTGACTTTGATATAAATCTGAATTTTTTCTTAATGGGCAGGTAAGGATAATGGCATGTTTTATGACTTGTATCCTGTTTCATTTAGATCAAATCCTGCCTAGCTGCTTCCTCTTGTAGCGGTCATAAAAGAAAATTGGAAAGCCTGAATCAGGATGTCCTGAATTGAAGGGTACATCTTTGGAAGAATTTCCTTTGCATTGTTGCAGCAGGGATGTTTTTAATTTTTCTGCATGTCTATAGAAATCTTTGTATTGCCTTTTAATATTTTCATTTCATTGAAGCTGTTCACACAGCTTGACAGGGGAAGCTGTTGTCCATGCAGTGTGTGGGTGGCTGCTTTTTTGAATATGCATACCTCACTTGAGGGTTGTCATGTCCTGAGAACCCAGCAAATATGGGTTATATGATAGGCATTGTGTTGTATGGTAGGCTAAAACTGGAGATGACTCGAGTAGAATTTGACATGCCTTCTGAAGGTTCTACAAAGTTTTGAGGCAAATCCTTCAAATGTCTCACTGTTTGCTCTTTCCAGTAGTTATAATGCACATATAGCTGATCGAATGTTTACCTTTAACATTACTTTCCTATGTTGTATCCCATTTACCATGTAAAGAAGAGCACACTGTTTAAAAGTTGTTTAATGGTTTTCTGTTGTTGTTAATTGATTGCAACCTAGACTGCTTTCAATGTATGTCTACAAAGTACTTTCAGAGTAAATCCTAGTGACACAACCCTGTCAGCTTGATTCCTAGGAGCTATAATCCAATCCATTTTGAGGCCACCAAATTGTAGAGGCTGGTATAGAAGTTTGCAGCCACATGAATTAAAATACTCTTTCTGTGACAAAGAGAGTTAAGAATTTTGGCAGAATTTCATTGTTGAATGTATTGGAAAGAGCATCTTATGGTGCCTAGGTAAGATTTCCAGGAGCATTAGGATAGTTTAGATTGCTCCAAATTTAGAGACTTGCTTTCTGAGCTTGGAAGGGTGAGTAGGAAAACTGTGCCTTCCCCTGCTCCCTTGTAGCTGGTACAGAGAGAAATGTACTGGCTGTCCCTCAAGGGAGGAAGAGCAATCTTGGAAGAGGAGGAAAGGTGGCATTCTGGTGAGTGAGGACAGGAGAAGGCAAGCAGGCCATTATTTATTGTATCTCCTCCAGCCTCCTTCCCTCCCCTCCAAACCACCCTCTCTCAGGAAAATATAGAATGGTTTCAGAGAAGCAAAGATTGCCTTTACCACTCCTTCCACTCTACTGGCTTTAGACTGGCAGGACATGGGCATTTCAGAGTTCACACAGTCCAGATATTTCTGAGCAGCAAGAATTCCATCTTTAAAAAATCCTTAGGATGCAAAGTTATTGTGTAGTTCAGTGAATGAGTAGTATGAAGTGTTTTATTGATCTGGTTTTTGTGTCTTCCAAACCAAGCCCAGTTTTGCTCTGGTGCTTGTATTTTTCAGGCAGACATCCTAAGAAACTGCAGGTTGCTACCCAGGTGATTTCACCCATGGTAGGTTGCTGTGACATTTGAACCCAGATGACCTATCCTATCATGAATAAAGTCCAATGGCCATGTGCCTCACTTGCCAGGATCCTCAAAAACTGCTCATTTTTCAATGCAAGCTTGGCTTGATCACTGCTTGAGCTGCCCTTGTAGATGGCTTAGATAGGCCTTCAGTCCTCCCTTCTATGACTGAGAGCTATTTTTGTGTCTTCTCCCAAAACACCCTATCTTTGGTCCCTTTAAAAGAGATTTTGGACAGGGCAGAGGTTTAGTTTGGTTTGGTTTGGTTTTGAATTAGGACATATGCAACCATCTGTCCTAATCCAGACCACTGTCTGCTGTCAGAATTCCTTTTAAAGGGGTCCCAGAGTTGAATTAACTCTTGAAATTCTCTGTTCTCCAGAGAAAGTGGGAGGGGAAGCACTGTTGCACCTTCTCGATTACCTAAAGTCTTGTACAAAAGTGCAGAATGTAAATGACCACCTTGAGGACTGTCGGAGTGTAAACGAAAAGTTGGGGATTATAGTGCAAAAGGACTTAACTTGCACAAACAACAACAAAAAGTTTTTGCCAGCCACTGACAATACTAACAAGGTGCTGCTCCAGCACTTTGAAGGGGCTTTTAGTCACTTTTGAAACAGGGATTGTGAAAACCAGCTGTGCTTCTGGCTTTCATGATCTCTGAGAAGAGTTTAACATGCAGAGTATGACCCTTGATCAGGGAGGCGAGATTACTTAGTCTTGCTGTGGTATCTCTTGTAACCTACCTGAAGGACTAGGGGTTGAGGAGTGGGAGTGACATGAAAGAAGAGAACAACACATAATATTGAAGAATAACCATGGTTTGCTGGCAGGTGGGTTGTTGTGATGTGAAAACTGCAGTTTAGCTTATTCATAGATACAGTGGTACCTTGGCACATGAACTTAATCCATTCCAGGACTCTGGTTGTGATCCAAATTGGTCGTGAGCCAAGTTACAGTATATCACAGAAGTGAGTACACCCCTCACATTTTGTAAATATTTTATTATATCTTTTCATATGACAACCCTGAAGAAATGACACTTTGCTACAATGTAAAGTAGTGAGATACAGCTTGTGTAACAGTGTAAATTTGCAGTCCCCTCAAAATAACTCAACACACAACCATCAATGTCTAAACCGCTGGTAACAAAAGTGAGTACACCCCTGAGTGAAACTGTCCAAATTGGGCCCAAAGTGTCAATATTTTGTGTGGCCACCGTTATTTTCCAGCACTGCCTTAACCCTCTTGTGCATGGAGTTCACGAGAGCTTCACAGGTTGCCACTGGAGTCCTCTTCCACTACTCCATGATGACATCACGGAGCTGGTGGATGTTAGAGACCTTGCGCTCCTCCACCTTCTGTTTCAGGATGCCCCACAGATGCTCGATAGGGTTAGGTGTGGAGGCATGCTTGGCCGGTCCATCACCTTTACCCTCAGTTTCTTTAGCAAGGCAGTGGTCGTCTTGGAGGTGTGTTTGGGGTCGTTATCATGTTGGAATACTGCCCTGCGGCCCAGTCTCTGAAGGGAGGGGATCATGCTCTGCTTCAGTATGTCACAGTACGTGTTGGCATTCATGGTTCCCTCAATGAACTGTAGCTCCCCAGTGCCGGCAGCACTCATGCAGCCCCAGACCATGACACTCCCACCACCATGCTTGACTGTAGGCAAGACACACTTGTCTTTGTACTCCTAATCTGGTTGTCGCCACACACGCTTGACACCATCTGAACCAAATAAGTTTATCTTGGTCTCGTCAGACCACAGGACATGGTTCCAGTAATCCACGTCCTTAGTCTGCTTGTCTTCAGCAAACTGTTTGCGGGCTTTCTTGTGCATCATCTTTAGAAGAGGCTTCCTTTTGGGATGACAGCCCTGCAGACCAGTTTGATGCAGTGTGCGGCGTATGGTCTGAGCACTGACAGGCTGACCCACCACCTCTTCAACCTCTGCAGCAATGCTGGCAGCACTCATGCGTCTGTTTTCCAAAGCCAACCTCTGGATAGGAGACTGAGCACGTGCACTCAGTTTCTTTGGTCAATCATGGCGAGCCCTGTTCTGAGTGGGACATGTCCTGTTAAACCGCTGTATGGTCTTGGCCATCGTGCTGCAGCTCAGTTTCAGGGTCTTGGCAGTCTTCTTACAGCCTAGGCCAACTTTATGTAGAGCAACCATTCTTTTTTTTCAGATCCTCAGAGAGTTCTTTGCCATGAGGTGCAATGTTGAACTTCCAGTGACCAGTATGAGAAAGTGAGAGCGATAGCACCAAATTTAACACATCTGGTCCCCATTCACACCTAAGACCTTGTAACACTAACGAGTCACATGACACCGGGGAGGGAAAATGGCTAATAATGCCCAATTTGGACAGTTTCACTTAGGGGTGTACTCACTTTTGTTGCCAGCAGTTTAGACATTAACGGCTGTGTGTTGAGTTATTTTGAGGGGACTGCAAATTTACACTGTTATACAAGCTGTATACTCACTACTTTACATTGTAGCAAAGTGTCATTTCTTCAGGGTTGTCACATGAAAAGATATAATAAAATATTTACAAAATGTGAGGGGTGTACTCACTTCTGTGATATACTGTAAATTTCCCCATAAGGTTCAATGTAAATAAGGTTAATCCGTTCTTTACCATTTTTTAACACAGGAAAATGTGAAGCAAAGTGACAACAACAACGATCATGGCCATCTCCCCCTCTTCAAGCACAAGCGTGGCCATTTCCCCCACCGCACGAGTGAGATTGCGCCTGACATCCCTGCAGACGCCTGTCATCCCTGTACCCTGGGGGGTGGCGGGGAGAGACGGGCATGATCGCGGGTGCCTTGGGGGAGGAAGAGGCAGGCACAAACGGCACGCTGGGGGAGGGGCAGATGGGCAAGATCTCAGCCATCCCCCTCCCCAACCAGCACAATTGTGGCCATCTCCCCGCTTGGGGGTGGGGAGATAGCCACGATTGTGCTGGTTGGGGAGGGGAGATGGCCAAGATCGTGCCCGTCTTTCCTGCAGGAGTGCACCTGTGATCACGCACGCCTTCCCTGCACGAAAGCAACTGCGATCACGGCCATCTTCCCACTTGGGTAGGGAGGAGATGGCTGTGATCTTGGTCACCATCCAATGCAGAGTTTGCGACCCACATCAAAATTTTAATGAAATTTTTGTTCGTGACCCGATTTGTTCATGAACCAAGGCGTTCGTGAGCCAAGGTGCCACTGTATTGCTATAACACTATGGCAGTAACCTTTATGATAAGGGAATTATGGATTCTATGCTTTATAGTGGATAGTTACACCAGTGAATTGGCTCATAACTATTATATCCAATACAAGCAATAACTAATATGGAATATGCCTTCCCTCAAAACCATGCCTTCACTCTTGTTATGATTGCTTTCATAAATGCATCCAAGCAGACAGTACTTGCATAAGGATTCAGTGTGCAAGTATGAAAATTGTGCAGTACAAGTCTCCCTGGACTGCAATGCTTTTGGCTGAAGACTGGTCTATTTACATTGGGTTGGATCCATAATTGGTGTACAGTGAACACAAGGTTGCTTTCTTTCATGGACATCCTGCTGGTAGAATAGAGGAGGTGTTGAATTTGGTCAGTACTGTCCTCCCACTGCAGACCTCTGTGTCCTCCAACTGTGCAGATGCAACTGTGTCTGTTCCAGAGGTGTGACGGTCCTTCCAGAATAATAGCACTGGGGATTACAATCGGAGCAAATGGGCAAAAATGGCATTGTTCACTTTCCATCATTTAGCCTATTCTGAGTAGAAGTCTGCTTAGGAGACAGTGCCACCAAAAGAGGGAATTCTTAAATCCATTTGATGTAGTAAATAAAAATAGCTATTATAGATTTGCTACCACTCTCCTCTATGTGCAGGTGACCTCGTATATACAGAGTTGCAGAAGTATTCTGTCCCCCTACCCTTGACTTTTCCACATTTTGCTGTGCTACATCCTGGCAGTGAATGGATTTAATTGCCATTGTTACCACTTGATGTACACAAGATCCTTAACACCTTGAAGGGGTGTGTGTGTAGTGGCATAAAAAAGGGAGAAACAAACTGACGCTTGTTGGCTGCTTAAGTGTTCATCTCCTTTGCTATGCCATGCCTAAATAAACTCTGGTGCAATCCATTACCTCCAGAAGTCACATACTGTTAATAATTGAATGGAGTGTGCCTGTGTACAGTTTCAGTTTCACACTATCTCAGATTAAATACACCTACTTTGGAAGGACCCCAGAGGTTGTTGGAGTACATATCTAAACAACAGCATTTAGCTTGTTTTGAGTTGTGACCCTTTCAGTGTTGTGCACCCATTTTTTGGTTGCTGCTGTTGCTGCTTTGTTTTGTGGATTAGCATGGGTCACATGTGGCTTGTGTGCTGTGTGTTGCTCAACCCTGATGTAGATGGGCTAGGATCCTTGTTCTGTAGAGACACTTGGGTTGCTGGGACAAAGGGGAAGTATCACATGCAGGAGAAAGAAGAAACTGAACAAACATGGGCAGCGTGCTAGAAAGAAAAGAGCAATGCGACTGCTAAAAAGAATGGAGGAAGAACACACTGAGGCAGTTATCTAAAAGGCTTGCGTAATGTAGAAAGGAGTGCGTGAACCAGCCATAGAAGACAGCAGAATTGGTGGGAACAGCCTGTGAGGAAGACTGGGGTGGGGTGTGGGGAGAGTCAGCCTTATATTACACCCTTTAAATCCTCTTCTTAGGACAGGGATTAATCGGTCTCCTTGCAAGGCAGGAATTATTTGACAATGGTTGTTTGTAGTATGCAGAGTGAATCTGTGACAAATTTGTACATATAATGAGTTGCATATCTTGCTACCCTGCAGTGCACCTTTTCTAAACTGAGCCTGGAGCTTGTTGTAGCACCTGATCTCATATTTAATTCTGTTTCATATTCAGGATGGATCTTCCAAAAGCCTGATTTTCCACTTCACACTTGTCTTTCTTATGGTTTAGAGTTTTTTGCCCAATTGGAGGAAGATTTTTGCATGCTCTATTAAAGGAAGGAAACTTCTCTGTGTTATCTGCAATGTATTGCTTTTGTCACAGAGAAAGCAATCTGAAAAGTCACTGTGAACTAAATCACAAAATTGTTTTTATCTTAGTACTATTTTGAATCAAAGAGAAGACAAGCTAATAACTGGTAATATTTGTGTGTACGTGTATCACTGACATGGTCTGCATGTAACACCAATTTATGGGTGAAAGTTTAAAGTTTAAACTTTTCACAGCTTACTAATTCCGCTTTGTATTCCCTTCCTGAAACAACCCAGGAACATTCCTGGGTTTTTAGTCACAACACCCAAACCAAGACATTCCAATTTGTACACAGTTAAACATCCCAGAATGCATCATGACTTCAAATTCTGGGCAGTTTAATTCTCAATAACTGAGAGCGCTGAGTTTGGACTTTGCAACAACCCAGGAAAGACCATTTTCAGGTGGTTAGGATGCCAAATGGGAATGGCAAGTGGTTTGGAGTCAGTATGCTCACTTGCAAATGATGGCTTAAAATCATGGGTTACCATTACATGCAAAGCAGGCAATGCTTACCCTATTTGTATGGAGCACCAGTAGCAATGTATGTATTCCCAGTTGCAATGTACGCTGTGAAAGCTGGACCATAAGGAAGGCTGAGCGCCGAAGGATTGAGGCCTTTGAATTGTGGTGCTGGAGGAGATTCCTGCGAGTCCCTTGGACCGCAAGGCGATCAAACTGGTCACTCCTAGAGGAGATCAACCCTGACTGCTCTTTAGAAAGCCAGATGCTGAAGATGAAACTCAAATACTTTGGTCACCTAATGAGAAGGAAGGACTCGCTGGAGAAGAGCCTAATGCTGGGAAAAACTGACAGCAAAAGAAGGAGGGGACGGCAGAGGATGAGATGGCTAGATGGAGTCACTGAAGCAGTCAGCGTGAGCTTGAGTGGACTCCGGGGAATGGTGGAGGACAGGAAGGCCTGGAGGAATGTTGTCCATGGGGTCGCGATGGGTTGGACACGACTTCGTGACTAACAACAACAACAACCAGTAGCTAGGAGCATTTAACATGCTTCCTCTAGAGCAGGGGTCTCAAACTCGCGGCCCGCGGGCCAATTGCTGGGCCAGGCGGGGCACGGGGAAGGGGCCCTGCGGCCTTCAAAGCACCGGTGGCACCCGGGCCGGCCACGGGATGAGTGGCCCACCACCACCGTGGTGGTGGAATACTTGATGCGCCCCAGTCTCACCCAGACTCTACTTCCAGCGGCCCCCAGGTAAGTTGAGTTTGAGACCCCTGCTGTAGAGTAAAGTGGTAGGGAGCATACTGCTATGCAGTCCTCCTTGAAAATGCTTTTGGGTGACTTCTGGGAGCAGCATCTGGTTCTCCCATTTCCCATTCTGTTCCAAGGGAATGATTGGACAGATCTACTAGATGATGCTTCCTGGGGGTGCTGTGTACTCAGTTTGAAAGAGGTGTCCATTGCTTTCTTAGTTAGACAAGGCCGATATTCTGCCAGCACCAGCACTTCCCACTCCAGAAGTGGACTACTGTATTCTTTTCTTTTATTATGTTTAATGTGATCATGCATAATGGACTTTTGTCTAAAAGGAAGGATATAAATTCTAACAGGAGATTACTGTGAAAGAAATCTTTTCTGATAATAGGTTTAACTAACTGTTAAACTGTTAACTGTTTTGCTTCTTGAGTAAAACATCAGCTATTCTGTGTAAGAGAAGTATTCTTGAATAGACCTATTCTAGAGTTTTCAGTACATCCCATAGCCTGTGGCCTATCACTGTAGTCTAATAGAACACACACATTTTGGATTGCCTGAATTGTCTATGCAGGACTTAACAGGAATGTAAAAAAACCCTTCATTTTCCAGTTTTAGGTAAATTGGCGCAACTTATGTGATGTTTATTTTACATTTGACTAACATTTTGAAGTTAATTAAACTAATTACTCAGTCAGTGCATTCTTTAGATGCAAGCCATTTAGATGCAAGCTGGTTGAAAGGAACAAAGACCTCCCAGAACACTGATTCTAGTCAGCAACATGCTACAGTTACGTCTTCTAATAGCCACACTTCTGGCTGCTTTGTCCCTTCCTCAGTGTCTCAGATAGTCATACTGTTTTGATCTTCCTTTCTTTTTAAAATCAACATCTTGAATTCTGAAGTTGACTCCAGCCTTTGTCAATTAGCTTTCTTAGTCTCAGATTCAAAGATGTGTTGTTGACTAAAATGCTTGTTTGAATTAACATGAGAAGCCTTTTTGAGCCTTTCAGTTGCAAGCAGAGGAATACATTTATATGCAGTTTGATTAATTATGTTCATATTCTTCCAGCTTTATAGTCTGTTTATCCTATAATGAGAAGGTTACAGGATTAAATGGTAATAATCCACTTTTTAAAATGGCAGAGCAGGTAAACTAGTACCAGTTCTTCTTCAAATGTAATTAAATTCAGCAAGTAAAGACACATACAAGACTTTAGCAAGCTTCAATATTTTTAATTCTCACAGTGCATGCAAAATTGGATAATATTTTAAATATTTTGGCATGCAGAATTAGATAATGCTTTAATTTAACTTGCTAAATTAGAAAGTATTTAAACATCAGAGATAATTTACTGTCTTAGATGTTTAGGCATCTTTACATTTTAGGGATGTGCTGTATTTCTTTGTTTAGGAAAATAGAGTTCAGTTCTTTTGGTTTGGAACCCTTTTCAGGTTATAATGCCTTGTTCTGATTTTGATAGTATGAATACGCTTTCTTACATGTGTTTTAAAAGTGTAAGTAAGGAACTAAAATCTGTGATATTCATATTCTAGTTCGTAACCTTTTTATTTAAATAGTAAATAAAATGATTTTATTTTGATTATATTAGGCTCTGTACTTTAATTTTTTATTATTCAGATGCTTGTGTTTACTAATTATACTTTATGTCCTTCATATAAAGTAATGTGGTTTATAATTATAATAACAATTGTAATATTAATATTATAAAAATAATTATTGTGAATCACAAATGTATGTATTGTTATATAGTAATACAGGGATACACAATGCAAATATAATTAGTGCTGTGTTTTTCCTCCTTAAATATTGTTCAAATATTGTATTCTTTCTTTTTTATGGTGTTTTATGGTAGTTTTTTTTAATTACACAATAAAAATAAATTAAAATATACCCTTTGTTAGTCCCATCTGTAGGAAGGTAAAGTACAGATTTAATATAAAAGTGTTGAGGATTATGCTTCCTTACTGAACAGTGAAAGGCTGATGAAAAGCTACTTTGAACCTTTATTTCCTACTTTTCTACAATCATTTTCCAGCCAATTTATTAAGATAGTAATTTCCTATTGAGACTTGATGGATAAAGCTAGGTTGTAGTTCAGAGTAAATCAGCAGAGCCAAAGCCTGCCCCTGGAGGATGGAGGGGAATAGCTTCTGTTCCAGTTTAGATTTGATCAATGTTTGGTAAACGTGTAAAAGATTTCTTTGAGTTTCTCCTTTGAAAATGGTGTTCTGGATTAAGAACGTTTTTTCTCACTTAGTTACAGAGAGGTTTGCGAATCTGTAGAATATACAGGTTGTTCATGAACCTCAGTTTTTAATGCATAGATGGAAGAGTATTAATGGCTGTGTGTTGAGTTATTTTGAGGGGACAGCAAATTTACACTGTTATACAAGCAGTGGGGATATTGAGATTCAGGTTAATTATTGCAATTATAATGATGATCTGAACTAGCCTCATTAGATTAATATATGCTTGTGTCCAGTATTTATCTGTGTCTGGTAGTTGTTAGGTTAGTTAGACACATCAATACTTTGTTCTGAAAGTGACACAGTTCAGTAGACAATTTATCTTAGTTATTAGTTCTCTGAACTGGAATAGTATTTATGCCTTTTCTGAGGGAAAACTAAATTTATTAGTTTATATTAATGATAATGGGTAATATTGTGTTAACCATTCATTAACCCTAAATAGTTAATCAGGAATTCCTGAACTGTTCTGGAAGAACTTTGTGTTTACTCCTTTTGTTTTTTGTAAAATTTCAGTATAATACAGAACAAACATGAGGAAGATAAAAATGTAGCTACATTAATATGATAACATGTATTGGTATCTGTGTATGTGTAGGGATTTCTAAGAATGATATGATGTGAGTTTTTTTGTAATTCTTGGTTTAGCATGCCAAGAACCATAGACTTTCCTGCTATGGTTGAATGATAATACTTATAACTGCAGTATTTGTTAGGGTGCAAGTTTGGCCCTGCTGCTCGTACAGTTTCAGAATTTCATTTAGTATGAGAATCACTTACTGAGATTGCTCAGTTGTATTAACCTATGATCCACATTCATAAATCATTATTATTGGTGAATAAACATGAAATACAGCAGAACTGGAATAGGGAGATGGATTGTTCCATTTTGATTAATGGATTTCTGCTTTAATATGTGTATTTGAAGTATCCTGGGAGCTATGCTGTCTTCAGCAATTGGACATGTAACATATTTTTAATAAGGATGTGTCTAAGTCAGCTAATTGCTGGACATACAATGCTGCTAATGCTCCTTTTAGTCATATGTTCTTGCAATGCACAATAGTTTCCTCTTTTTGGAAGAAGTTATTATGTGATAAATGCATATCCTATCTTAAAGAGATAAGCTATGTTTAAGAGATTTAACTTTAACATAGCTTATCTCTTTAAGATAGGATATGCATTTAACTTTAAGTGAAATTAATAGGAAATGATTAATAATGCAAGCATAAGATTGCAAATATACAGAACAGACTGCATTATTGCTCATCTTCTAACCTTAAAGTACACATGGTGTTGTCAGGCTTCAGTTTTAAATACTTTCATTCTGAGCAAAATGGTTTATTCCAATTAAGATGTTCATTGTAAATCAGTAAATCTCCTTCAAACATACAAAATACTTGGAAAATTCTGTAGTATGTAGCACATACTTATTGAACAGTAATTAGTATTGCATTGACTGTTTGAAACTCAAGTACAGGTTGTAGGGGAAAAAAACTTGTTTTAGTTCCACATCTTTGTTACCTAATAGATTCTCAATATTTGCATTTTACATTTAGCTTATTCAGAGGATATTCTTTTCCAAAAGGTCATCTATTGTCCACATGCTGGTTCAGTATTCCATAATAATGTTAGTCTTTTGATATCAGCTGGCTGATTCACCATTCTTCAGTAATGCTGGCTGATTTTTTTCTGTAGATCTAACTGATAAAATGAAACACTGTAATGTTAACAAATCCAAATGCATGTTTTTGTGAAGAGTGAACTGGGAAACTTAGTGTTTCTTGCATGGAGTATTTTTGTTCCCTAAATTCTGTTTGAGCTTTTCCATCAGTTTGGGTAAGTTTAGCTTAAAAGATGCCTTATATGGTTATATTTATTTAATTAACTAAATAAAAAGAGCATAGTGGTTTGGTTTGCACTACATAATGAACCAGACTGCAAAGAAAGCTATGTGGTATGGCTTGCTTGCCCTCGGGCTTGAGGGGTATCCAACAGGTGGGTGGACACTAGGGTGTCCTGAGGTATTTTGTTTCCCTTCAGTTCACCCCACTGGAGCAATGAAGGTAGTGATGCAGTGATGGCAGCTGTTCCAATGTGGCCAGGTAGCCCTTGAGGGCAGCTGTCGAAGCTCCGTGCTACCACTCCTAGTGGAAAAGGGCTGCTCAGCAGCCACTCTTTACTGAGACCAGTATATGTTCCACATCAGCCATTTAACATAGCCATACGGTGTTGGGTTATTGGAGTTAACAAATAAGCATCGGGACTTGTAGCCATTGATAGCCTTATTCTCTGTGAATTCATATAATCATGCAGAGAATATCTTCTGGGTCCACAGTTTAACTAAGTCCTGTGTGAAGAAGTACTTCCTTTACTCTCCAATTTTTTCATGGGATGATGAAAAACCACAACCAGTCTTTTTCACGGGATAATCCTGCATTCAAGTATTGAAGGAAAGGGAGCAAAATGTTTCGCTATTCACCTCCTCCATGTGATGCATAATTTTGTACACCTAAATCATGTACACGCCTTGTCTCCTGTTCTGATTTATGACCAGCCTCAGCTAGTGTTCAGTAAGCAGCAGGTTGGTGTCAGGATTGGATCCTGGATCATTCATGAAATTCCAGTCAAAACAAGAAGGCAAGGAGTCTGGAATAAGGTATAAGGTGCCAGAACAAGGTTGGATGTTGTTTCCAACAAGATTGTTGGCAGTACTAGCTGCTCTTTTATCCAGGAGCTTACTGGATACGCCCATGCTCCCAGCTGCAGCTAATCACATGGGCCTGACATGCATTTTGGCATTCCTCCAGATAGCCAAGAGTAGCATGCTTTTCCCTAAGTGTCAGCATTCATGAAAGCTGGAAGTCTGTCTCTGGTGCAAACTCTCAATCTTTCTAGGGAAGTGAAAGTCTTTCCCTGTCCATCTTTGAGGGCGCAGCCACCTTATCCACTGCCATCACATTTCTTTCCTGGGTTCCTATATCTGTGTCATCCTCAGATGATAGGGCATCACTGCAGCCAAGTGAGTCAAGCTACTCTTTAGATGAGGATTCAGCAGCTGAAGGCATAACACCTTCTGCCTCAGAGGTTGTAATCTTTCCTCACAAGATTGGTGGTCTGGTCCTTGTACATTTTAGTTGCTCTTTTCTGCACTTTTTCTAATTGTAAAATAACCCTATAGTGACTTTTTCAGTTTCTTTTCTAATTAGGGATAATGTGGAAATTGCAGTTTTGTAGCAAATGCAACTGGATTTAAATTTCTATCAAAGTTTCTGCACAAAGCCAGGATATTTTTGGTCAGTCACCACATACTCAGATCACCCCAGCTTTTATATGACATTGGGAATTTTTAAATTATCTATCTATCTATCTATCTATCTATATCCTGCCTTTTTCCTATGAAGGGCTCAACGCAGCTTACATCATTCTCCTCCTCCATCTTATCCCCACAACAACAACCCTGTGAGGTAGGTTGGGCTGAGAGTCTGTGACTGGCCCAAAGTCACCCAGTCGGCTCCATGGCTGAGTGGGGACTAGACCCAGATCGTCTGAGTCCCAGTCCCATGCTCTTAACCACTAATTTTTTATCCTAACTTGCATCATTTTACACTTAGGTTGAACCACATTTGCCATTTTGATACTTATGTTCCTAGTTTAGAGAGAGTATTACAGAGCTGTTTGTAATCCCTTCTTTATAATTTCCCTAAACAATTTGATGTCATCAGCGAAATTGGCCAACTTTGCTATTCCATACTTGTATATGGATAGTATTGGATTTGCTTGCACTATGCAGTGGCCATGGTAGGGCTATAGTGTGTGTAACTACCATTTGTACTATGCACCTTTCATTGGAGGTTGTGGTGTCATGCAAACCTGAGGAACATGTGTTATGCAAATGTTGCTTAACTCTCATATAATGGATGATTATCCAATTTTCATGATGTAGGTGAATATGCAACAGTGCCTATAGGCACTGCTTCTTGTCATGGATTAAATAACCCATGATGAGTTGCAACATGTGGTCCAAACCCAGTTACCTCAAGGGCTGTCTCTTTGAAACAGTGCTGAATTGATGCTTCAACTGTGCCAAATTATGTTTTCTTCTGTTTGCATACTCCTTTTCCTAGGCTGAGTCATAGTCACTGCAGATGTGACTTGCTCTCATCTGAATGGATTTTGTAAATGTGTGCAAGTTTGCCATGTAAATGCTGTGATCTGCAAGTGTGCTGAACCCTTTCCTTTGTTGTTACATACCATCAAGTAGTCTCCAACTTATGGGAGCCCTGTGCAGAAATGCCCTCCAAAATATCTTGTCCTTGACAGTCTTGCTCAGCTCTTGTATATTCAAGGCTGTGGCTTCCTTTCTGGTCATCGTCGTCTTCTTTTGCCTTTGACCTGCTCTAACACGTCTTCTTGTGATGTACATGGAATACAGCAACCTCAGTGTTGTCATTTTGCTTCTAGGGCTTGATTTGATCTTGGGCTCACTTGTTTGTCTAGATACTCTCAAAGCTCTCCTCCAGCACCATGCTTCAAACAGATCAGTTTTCTTCCTGGCAACTTTCTTTGGAGTTCAACTTTCACACCCAT
This sequence comes from Varanus komodoensis, assembly GCF_004798865.1. NCBI lineage: Eukaryota > Metazoa > Chordata > Lepidosauria > Squamata > Varanidae > Varanus > Varanus komodoensis. The sequence continues at coordinate 9,559,343 of NW_025336480.1, forward strand.
ACATAGTGATCAGGAATACAATAGTGTGGATTAGTTCATTGGCCTTACTCTCCAATGAACTATCCATATACTTTATCTTTTCTCCTTCCATTTTCTCTATGTGGCAAATAATCTGTCTAGTAAAAATAGCATATTTGAAGTAGCCCTGCTTTTACATTATACATATAGTTTACTTTTCTATAGCAAATGTTCTCTTTCTAGCTCACTGAAAAAATAGGAATGTTACCATAAACAGAGTTATAGTGAAACACAGCTAATACAATAACGGTACTTCTGGTTTAATTGCTTTAACATAGAGCAGAATAAATAATTTAAAATGAAGTGCTGAGAAAACAGTATAGAATCACAATATAGTTTAAAAGTTCTTGGAAATTAAAAAAGACATTTGCCTGGTGTTCAAAGGACATTGAAAATAGGCATCAGACTTGTCTACAACACACAGGCCAGCACTGAAAAGCTCTCTTCCTCTTGCTAATACTTTTCAAGAGTTTTGGGCTGCACATGTGAAAATTATGCTAATTTTGGTTTCTGTGAAAGTGTAGTATGGAAGTCTTCTGCTTGTAAACCTAGCTTTAGATAGTATGCTTCAAAGGCTTATGTTCAGGATTTATTCTTAGAATAAGATTCTTATTAAATCAAAGGCATACAAGTGTCATGATAAGAAGTAAAAAATCCCTGTATCTGCTCACCCAGGCATCTAAAAAGGGAGGTGGTCTCCCCATACTGATGGGATGTGGGGAAAAAAGGATCAGGAAAGAAAGCAATAATGCAAGCGGGAGTGGATGCACATATGCATACATGTGGATTTGTGTGAATATATGCATAAAGGAACCATAGAAGAGTTGGAAGGGGCCAAGAAGGCCATCAAGTCCAAACCCCTACCATTGCAGGTCACCAATTTGCACCATGCCACTCAAATGACTCTCTAGTTTCTTCTTGAATGTCTCTAGTGTGTGAGAGCCTGCAATATCTCTAGGCAACTGCTTCCACAGTTGTATTGCTCTAATAGTGAGGAAATGTTTCTAGCCTGAATCTGGGTGGTTGCAACTTGAGTTGATTGTTCTGTGTCCTACACCCTGGTATCAATGAGAAGAGATCTTGACCTTCCTCTTTGCAACAAACTGAATCCGCATCACATTGTTGGCTCATATTTACCTTGTTGTCCACAATTACTCCGAGGTCTTTTTGAGTTCTTTTGAGCCACATAGTCCCCATCTCGTATTAATGCATTTGGTTTCCTTTTCCTAGGAAGACTTTGGCATTTGACCCTAGGGAATTTCATTTTGTTGCTTTCAGCCCAGTGTTAAAGTTTATCAAGATTTCCCCGGATCTTCATTCTGTATTCCAGGGTGTTAGCTTTCCACCCAGTTTTGTCTGCAAATCTGTTTATCATTCCTTGTACTTTCTCATCTAAATAATTAATAAAGATGTTGAAGAACACTGGGCCTAAGACTGAGTCCTTGAGAAGGTACCACTGATGAACACTGTTCACATCTGATTTAACAGCCAATTTTGGATCTACCTAATAGTTTTTCCATCTAGTCCACTGTTTGCTAATTAGCTTATCAGGATTTTGTGGGGCATTATGTCAAAAGCTTGGTAAAGTTGAGGTAGATTATGTCTACAGTGTTACTGCTGTCTATCTGGGAGGTCATCCAGTAAAAAAATGAAATTAAATTAGTTTGGCAGGATTTATTCTTGATAAATCCATGTTGGCTTTTATTAATTGTGGCATTTTCTTTGAGTTTTTAATAATTTTCTCCAGAATTTTTCCAGGGATTGTTGTGAGACTAACTGGTCTGTAGTTCCCAGGTTCATTTGTTAGCCTTTTTCCATTATTCTGGCACTTCTCCTGTTTTCCAAGATTTATTGAAGATAATAGACAGTGGTTCTCAGAGAAACAGTACCAACAATTTTTGATTGGTAAACCCCCACAACAACCTTTTTGCAATTATTGCAATCCATTATACTTCAGAAGTCCAAAGGCATCATAGGTCTTAAATGCATAAGGATGGACCACTGAACCAGTTTTCTGTGCTGGAAAATGTAGACACTTAAAAGTCTGCAGTAGCAAAATCAGTTGAGTGATGCAATGAATTTTCAGCCCTGATTTGGTTCTTTTTCTACAGTTTTCAGTTTTATTCTTAGTTCTTTTTTAGCCCTTCCATAAGGACACTTCTGTCTGTTAAGACTGCTCAAAAAGAAGTTAGTGAAGTTAGTAACTCCTGCATTTAACTGGAAAAGTTTTTCAGGATTAGAAGAGACAGTTTATTAACTTCCTAACTCATACTTCCTTGCATGGCTTCTTATGTATGTGTAGTGAGTGAAGCTGACCACGAGTCTTGGCAGGTATCTCAGGTGCATCATGACTGGGATTCTGAAGAAGAATAACATGAATAAGTAGAGATGGGAGTTCTGAGAAGCCAGTGCCCCAAGGGCACTGTCACAGGTTCTGAGGCCAACTAGGAATGCAGAAAAGTTTTGGAAGGGATGTGGCAAGGTCATAGTTAGGAAGGAGGGAGAGCCATTGCTTTACATGGTCCCTGACCTCATGATGAGGTATTGGGAGATACAAGCTGCCCAGTTAGAGGGCTTGCATAGGTCTTGTTGACTGGCCTTTTACCTGTGGGTGGAACCCACAGAGTTACTGAAAGGGAAGGATCTTGGGGAGAAGTTCCTAGTTTGGGTTCAGCTTTCTTGACATGAGCACAGGCTAAGCTTCCAAACTCATTAGATGACCTTTAGCGTTGCTTTGTCTTGTAGCTGTGAAGTGCCACTAAAGATCAGCTTTTGGAGCCTAGGGGTGAGAGGGGAGAGGGCCGAGTTTATCACAGCATCACAGTCATTTTTGAGCAAGGTATTCATTGTTTGGTGAGTTCTATCCTGTTGTTGAATATTGTAAAGATTTTTCGAGAAACATAATCATAAAGCTTTTTGACAGCTGTAGTTACTATAGTAAAACAAGAGAACATTAACTGCATGTTGCCTTAGGTGAATATTGTCATTTAAACTGAGCAGTCATACTAATCTATACCATGTGTTGTGTTCGATCCAAATACTGCTTTGAGTGAATAAGGGGAAAAGTCTTCATGGAAGAAGTTTTCAATGAATGGAGGTGGTTGTTCCCAGGACCTTTGCACCCATCCTATTTTTTACTATGCATATTAATACATTTAAATTTCCTGGCATATGCCTACCTGGGAGCCTGTCATGTATGAGCTATCTGCTACCTTCACATTTTTCTAGCTTGTAATAATGGCAGTAGTTTATACTATTGAGTAACTATACCTTAGTGGGAAACCTTTGTTTCATTTTTAAAGTATGCTGATACTTCTGCAATTTGCTTTTTTAAGAACTTTTTTGATGTTTTGTGTGGCTTCATTTAGCTGTTTTTTTGGCAGGATCCTATTTAATGTGATGGGTAGGGAGAGGTGAGCACTGTTTCTGAAAATTCCAGGGTAAAATGTACCAGAGGTTGTCACAGTTATTAAAGGCTTGTTTGCAAAGACATTTTTGGAGTTGGTGCAGGGAGATGCTGCCACCATCTGTTATTCTCCCTGAACCATTTTCAATTTTCCAGAAACCAGTAACAGCATCCACATATCTTCTCGCTGTGGTTGCCAACATGAGAAGCTTTAAAAGAGATTAGACAAATGTATGGAGGTTAAGGCTATCAGTGACTGTTAATCATGATGTCAGTTTCAGGATCTATAACAGCATGACTCTGGAAACCAATTTCTGAAGAAATTGGCTAAGAAAGGGCTATTGGTCTCATGTTTTGGTACTGGGTTTCCAAGAAAGACTTGATTGGCCACTGTACATAGGTTGGTAGATTGAATAGGCTTTTAATTTGCTCCAGCAAGGCTCTTAATATGCTTTTAATGTTTCATTTGCATGTGGAGTTCCATTAGGTAGCTCTCTCAATCAATTTCTGTCTGTTCGGCAAACTTATCAATTTACAATTGGTTGTCCTAACAAGAAAGTTTTACCTGTGAGACAAGATAAATTAATATGAATGAATACAAAAGTTACAAGAGAAGAGATTGCTTCAGCAGTCATACTTTTGAAGATGATTAAAATTGCTTTTAAAATAATTAAAAGTTAAGAAAACATAAACATTCTGAAAAGTCAAAAATAAATGTATCACTTAAAAACCAGACAGATCCATATTAAGGGCAAAAGTAACTAGCAGTTAAGATCTTTGTTTAACCATAGACCCGTAAAAGAGAAATTTATACTGGAATAGATTGGAGTTCAAAAGTACAAAATATACACCTCCTAAATTGCCCAAGTTGAGAAAATGTGATTATAATGATATTACTAGTTCACTGAAGAAGGCCAATCTTTGGCTGTAACAAAAATGTTTCAAAACTGTTTTGATGCTTGTCAGATAACAAGAGGTTTCATGTTTGATCTAAAGGTGGATGACATTAATTGTTTTGATTTTTGTGTTTCTTTCATTTGTTAGAATTTGTAAATCCCTTGAGATTCATTATTTTTATATTATATGCCTCAGCTGGAGTGTTGATCCTTTATTATTATGTTCATAAGTCTGATTTCATTTTGTTTCATCAAATAAATAGCTGCCACTGCAGTAGATTAAGAACGAGTGAAAATGAATTCCAGCACAGCTTCCTCAGCTTACTGTTTGGGTTCTCTATTTTGTTCTGTCAAATGTTTTTGTTTTATTGAAATTCTGTGTGTTCATTACCATAAACTGCATGCTTTAAATATGACACGTGATTTAAGGTTTCATTGAATGCTTTTAATATATGTGGTCAATGAATACTTAATATTCTATATATCTAGGGACATATAGCTCACTCATAGAGGTTTAGGAAAACTTAGCAGTATTCTCCCTGAGGTGGCTTGAATTATTGAAGAAAATTCACCCCCTTACATGAAGTTAGTTTACTTTCAGCAAAGGATTTGTTAGGAATTAATTTTACAAGTGGGCCTCTTAAGGAAACAGGAAATCAGATGGATTCCAGATTCTTTTAATTAAGGAAATGGGGAAAGCATTGAAAACATTTCATTAAGTAGAAATTCTGGGTATTTTTTACATACCTCTTTAATATTGGGCCAGTTCACACAAACACAGCAATGGCAAATGTCAGAGGGTAGTTTGAATATTCAGTTGCTAGGAGGAGGGATTATTGTAAAATAAACCTCAGATAACAAACCATGGATTATCAGAAGATAGTTAACCCTGCCAGTAAACCCTGCTGCTCAGATTTGGATAATATTGCTGTTATCATGGCAACCTATTGCTGTCTGTTGAATACTCAAAATGGCTGCTGCAACCCACTCTGGATTAAAGAATCCATGGCGAGGCTTCAGTTTGCATGACTGAAATAAGCCATAATGGGTGGTTGATTTTAATGCTTAGCACATGGGGTGGTATTTTTCTAATTGTCCAGCTGGGCATGACTTGTTGTATTTCTAGATATGGGTGATGTGGCTTGTTTTAGGGAGCAACACCTTCAAATAATCCATGGCTTGTTGTTAACCTAGCATGCAGCACCGATTTAAAATGGCCACCTCGGCAAGCCATGGTGTTCTGATGACTCACAGTGGCTTATTTGATTGTGCAGACTGGCCATTTCTCTCTTGATATTTGCTTTATGACTGAAATGAGACGTGAGTTTTCACCTACAGTCGTAATCTATTAGAACTACTCCCCTTTGCCAAATTCAAGAGCGATAAGGATGGAATCCTTGAAGACTTTGATAATTGCTGGTAGAGCAAATGCAATAGTAATCTTTGAAAAGATCTGTCCTTCTACACACAGAACATGAATGGCCCTGGCAAACAACCTTGCTTCACATCTTCTTTTACTCCCTTTATGTTTTTTCTGGGGGTGAGTAGGGGAATGAGGGTTAATATTCTTCACAGCTACTTAACTTGCTATTCAAGTCTCAGGATCTATGCATCCCTACAATTTGTCTGTTTTCTATAGCCACTGAAAATCATATTCTGAGAGCTCCTTAGATATCTCCATGCATTGACGTTCATGCATATCAGTGCACAGTTGGCACTGTATTTGTAGATATTTTGATCTGGTGCATATCTGCTGTACACAAGTGAAATAGGGGATTATCTTTATATCTCTTATTTGAATATTATGTTCCGAAATTGGGCTGAAGGCCTTTTGGAATTTAGTTTACCTTTTCATGTTTGTAGCTCAAGAACATTTTGTTAAAAGGTTTCCTTCTGATATAAGATGGATATATCCATTCCTCAGTTTTCAGTTTTTCAACCACTTTGAAAGGAATTTGGTTGTACAATTTCTGCTCAGTGCCCAGACCTACAGTGAAAAATTATTGCGATTCCTAGGGACTGCAAATAGTAGAAAAAGCAACACATGCAGTATACAGCTTTTCAGTACTTTTATTCTGTAAAAAAATTGCCTCAGTCTTCTAGTAGTTTTACCTGAAAAAAGGTAAATTGATGTGTTGCCCTAGCACCATAGGGCTGTCAGGGTCATAGGCAAAACCTTGGGCAGGATGTATTCTATATCTTACATTGCTTATACCTGACATGTAGTACCAGCAGCAACAAGCAATTAAATGGCACCTGTAAAACTTGCTAATGAAATATGCTGAAGGCATATCTGTAAGCAAATTTATGACAAAATAACATTTGTTTTAAATGCTATTTTTAGATGCTCAGTTTTCCCTAGTGTGTCTAAAATCTTGGGACATGTTCAGACTAAGGGTAAAATAACAGTGTGAATATTGATCAGGTTCTTTTTTTGGATTGATTCAAATGTAGCCTCAAGGCATGATGTGGTGGTAATCATCTAACTAGGTGAAAATAAAGAGAAGGTGGAAAGAATATAAAAAAGAACTATACAAAAGAGATCGATAGGGCATGTTCCTTCTAAGAGGAATCCTATGAGGAAGAGTCTGCAGTATTAGAAAGCAAAGTGAAAGCTGCTCTGAAAGCACTTGGAAGGAATAAGGCACCTGAAGTAGGTGGAGTACTGATAGAACTATTAAGAGATATAGAAACTGAATTGGTCCAAATTCTAGCAAGAATGTATCAACAACTATGGAAAACCAAACAATGCCCACAGACTGGAAATTTTCATTATATATTCCAGCCCTGACAAAGGAAATACAGCAATCGTAGGACCATTGCACTCATTGCCAACTGAAATGAAGTGATGCTCATGGTGTTGCAACAAAGAAGATTAGTCTATATGGAGGGGAAATGCTTGATGTTTAAGCTAGATTCCCAAAGGCACCCAAGGTACCTGAAATTATGTCACACATATACATTGGCTACTGGAGTGCAGAATATCAGTTTATGCTTTATAGACTACAGCAAAACCTCGACTGTATGGATTGGGAGAAGCTATGGGTGATCATGAAAGAAATGGGGATGCCTCAGCACTTGATTGTCCTGATGCATAACCTGTATTGTGAAGAAGCAGCTACTGTTAGGACAGAATATGGAAAAGCAGAATGGTTTTCTTTGGCGTAGGTGTTAGACAAGGGTGTATTTTATCTCCCTATCTGGTCAAGCTGTTTGCAGAATGTACTGTAAGGAAAGCTGGATTGGAATCAGGAACATTGGAAGCCATATCAATAATTTAAGATATGCAGATGATATATTGCTAGTGGAATGGACTCTTTATGAAAATAGATGAAGAAAAAGCAGGATTGCCACTGAATATTAAGAAAACAAAGATCATGTCCACAGATTAATTATAGAATTTTCCTGTCGACAATGAAGTAATTGAAAGTATGAAAGTTTTTACACAATCAGCCATCAATTCAAAGACAAACTGCAGCAAAGATATTCAAGAAATACTGAAACTTTGAAGGACAGCAGTGAAGAATCTAGGAAAGATCAATGAATGTAAGGAAGAAGACAAGGGCAAGATCATCCCATTTACATTTCCATTAACTGAGTATGGGTGTGAACGCTGAACAGTGAAGAAAATCAATGTGTCAAAACATGGTGCTGGAAGACAACTTTGTGAATACCCTGGAATGACTGAAAGATGAACAAGATGAAACAAAGTCAGAGCGCTTTCCTTCGGAGCAAGAAATGATAAAATTGAGACTCTCGTAGTTTTCAGTTCTTCAAGGGCAGCTTCACAAAGAACACATTATAGTAGACTGAGTTGGATGTGACCCGAGTACAGTTTCTGACCATTGGCAGTGCTGGCTTGGGCTTGTGGGTGTTTTATTTGAGAACTTCTGAAGAACACCAGGCTACCCAGCCTTTTTTAGATAGGGTTTCAGATGGCCAATAAATCTTTGTTATGTTGCTCTGATAGCCTCTGAAGTCACCTGCATTTTCTTAGGTAGGACTGTGTGCAAGAAAATACTTAAACGATGAACTTAATGAACCTGATCTGTCAGGTGAGTGCAGCACTTGCCATGAACTTTAAAGCTAGAAGCAAAGCATAGCAAAATGGAAATCCTGAAGCTGTTGTTTTTAGAATCAGAAGCGGATAGGAACATCATGTGTATGATAAGTGGTCTTCACCTAAAATTGTTCCGTTTTAATATATAAGACCCCCCAAAAGGAAAAAAAATATATACAGAGTATAGCTATCTAGTGGCAAGTGTGCAAGGAAGATTTTTTTTTAACCTTCTTAAAGTCTTCTGTGTGCCAGTGAAAATTATCTTCAAACACTATGCTTGAGAATGACTTAATACTAGAAAGACCTCTAGCATAGTGTGAACATGTGACATATCTAAAGAACAAGTGGACTGCTTTCAATAAACTCCTAAAATATGGATATGATTAAAAAAAGAAGCAATGTTGCTGTCGTATAGCATACCACACAGAATGTGCTAAGAGAATTTCTTCTGGCTTACAGAAGAAATGTACTGAGGGATACAAATGGAGAGATGTATCACACTCCAGCATTATAAACAATAATCATGATGTGCCACAAAGTAAATTCCTAATTAGCCTGCTCATGACCACTTGCAGACCACATGCAAAAAAGAGTTCTTCAGTGGTGGTGCAAGAACATTCCTAGTGCAAATTCGGGGGAAGAAATGAAAAACAATGAAGCTTATCAAGAGAGTTAAGTTGCTAGGCATTGTTTACTAGAGCTTGCACAAACTTTTTGACAAAGTCCCTTCCTAGAGATTCCTTGGCAGGCAAAGCAGTCATGGAGAGGAGATCATCTTAGGGATTGGAAATTGATCAAAGAACAGGAAGCAGAGAGTAGGGGTAAATGGATAGTTCTTGGAATGGAGGGATATAAATAGTGGGGTCCTCAACGGGGACCAGTGCTTTTTTACTTTTCTGTATAAGATCTGGAGTCAGATGTGAGTACTGGTGTAGCCATGTTTGTTAATAACAATTATTATAGGTTAAAAGAAAAGAGGATTCTGAAGAGCCTCAAAAGAATATCTTTGAATTGAGAGAATGGGCATTAAAATGGCAGTCACATTTCAGTGTTAAAAAGTCTAGTGAAAAATGCAGGGCTGGCAATATAAGGCCATTGGATCCAACCCCTTATCAATTAATGATCGCCTTAGAGTTAAAGCATTTCTAACAGACAGCTGTCCATCGCCTCTGTCACAATTTGTATTCTGTCTAGGATGCTAGTAAGTCTCCAAGTTTGGGGTTTACAATAATTGAAGGGACAACCCATAGGTTTGTGTAAAGCAACAAAAATAATAGAACATGTATGCAATATATATATGCTAATAGGAAGAGAAAAAATAGCAATTTAGTTTTTAGTGGGTAAATATACTAGTAATGTTATTACTGGGCCTGAAGACTCTGCTGTTAATAAGATGTATAATAATCTTAATGTGATGGTACAGCCTACTGGTGAAAGAGACTTAAGAGGAATCTTTTGTGTGACTGGAGGGACATGCATAAGAACTCCTTCTGTTCATCAGAAGAATGGTGCAAAATGCTTTTATCACAGTCAGGGCTTATGCTGATGAATACAACTTAGTTTCCACTGTGTTGAAAACATGATCTGTAATGCAAAAATGCCATTGCTGGAGAAATAGAAAGGTGAAACAAACAGAGACATGGCCCCTTTAAAATGTGTTGTTGGGTTTTTTTTTTAAAGAAAACATCCATTAAGCTATGAGCAAATCAGTGGAGGACCAAATCAGTGGAAACTTTTTTTTTTAAAGTGGGAAATATTGATTGTGCCTCTTGCCCTGTCACCCCAACCAAACACACCCACACCCACACACACCCACACCATGGGTGGGAAATAGAGGATTGGGAGGCTGTGGTGCTGCTTGCTGCTGTTCTTGGGTGAAGCCAGTGAGCCTGGCATCACCATTCCCATTCATATTCCTGAAAGCATGAGTAGCCCCTTCTTGCAACATTGTGTAACTTTCTCACAGCTAAACATCATTGAAAAGAATGCAAGTTACTTCCGAGAAAGCACTATTGAAGATTTTATTTGTATTTGAGATATGTATATAGTATTATTAACGGCAGTGTTATTTATTTCTGAGTAAGTGCCATTGGGGATAATTTGATTTATTGCTGAATAGGCATGTGCGTGTTTTGGGGAAGCAACTTTTGATTTTATCTCCAGTTTGTAGGGCAAGTCAGAGAGAGTGAAGGGGCTGTGTTGGGCCAAGTGAGATGGGAAAGCAGCCGAAGCCTGATTGGACTTAACAATTTAGAGTTGCTGTAGTTTTGTCAAAAGGCATTAATCTTTTCCCCAAAACGGTGCCAGAAGTTTAGCACAAACTAGTATATGTATCTTGGAAAAAGTGTAATATATGCAAAGATTCTGATACAACTGGCATGAAGAAATACAGAATAAAATGGCAGAAATGGCGCAAGAAGGACCATTTTGGATGCATACCACTGACATAAACTGAGTCAAGTGTTATAATGCCAGTGTAGCTTACTTACCTGAGGTATATTAGGCCTGTTCCCCACATTGACTGAGTCTCTTAGCAGTAGCAATGTCCCTTTTCTACTCTTTAAAAGGAAGTCAGCACCCCCTTCCTTTATGAGGTACATGGTTGGAGGGTGGTAAAAGCAAAAGTACAGCATGGTAGCCTAACAGATTTGAAGTAAAAAAGTATGGATAGAAGCAATATGAGATTTTGGAGATGTATGGGCTGCATGGGCTATGTGATTCACCAAAAGTTAAGATCAAACTCAGTATATTGAAAAACCCTTAGAACAGGCAAGTTAAATTATTACAGTTGTAAAAGCAACAACCACAGGCACAATACAGAGATGCATAGGTTTTGACATAAATAATGGGCTGATCTAGCCACTTAAGCAGCATATTGTTTGCTACAAATTCAGAGTGCTCTTTATGAGAGGTTGGGAGCAAATGTGCTGAGTTCTGACTGCATGCTCCTGCTGCTGCATTTGGTTAATGACCCAGGCATTTACTTGTGATGTCCATTCCCAGAACTCTGGATTGCTGAGGGAGAATCAGGCCAGAATTTAACCCAGTAGCATATTATAGTTGTTTAGTAAAGCAGCACCAGCAAGCAGTATTGAACCAACTCAGTTTGCTCCCGTGTGCTCAGAGACAGCCCATGGTTTATTAAGCATGTGTTTTTTAATCATGTGAACTGAGTCGATATGTGAATGGTAGTATTGAAGAATAATGTAAACAGAAGCAGCAAAAGAATGCTTACAAGTTACAGTGGTACCTTGGCTCATGAACTTAATCCATTCCATGACTCTGGTCGCGACCCAAGTTGTTCGTGAGCCAAGTCAAATTTCCCCATAAGGTTCAATGTAAATAAGGTTAATCCGTTCTGTAACTATTTTTTTTTATCACAAGAATTTGATGCAAAGTGACAATGAACAACAAAGATTGTGGCCTTCTCCCCCTTGCCCCCAGCACGACCACAATCACAGCCGTCCTCCCTGCACGAGTGCAACCACGATCGTGGCCATAGATGGGTGCGATCGCGGTTGCGCTCGGGCAGGCAACATGGGCGCAATCACGGCCATCTTCTCCCCGTGGACACAATCACGGCCATCTCCCCCCTCTCACCCCAAGCACAACTGCAATCGCACAAGCACGACCATGGCCATAGACAGGCACACTTGCACTTGAGCAGGGAACACTGGCACGCTCGCAGCCATCTTCCCTCCCCAGCACAATCGCGGCCATTCCCCCCTCCCCCTCCCCGAGCACGACCGTGATCGCACTTGTCACCCGATGCGGAGTTCTCAACCTGAGGCAATCTTTTCCTGCAATTTCTGTTCGTGACTCAATTTGGTCGTGAACTGAGGCATTTGTGAGCTGAGGTACCACTGTACTTTCCTTGTACTTTTTTGTTGTGCTTGAATCTCCCATGCCTGCCATTCCTCATTCTTCTTTCTATATGAAGAGAATGTTCTAAGCATTTGAAGAGTACTGTTAAAGGAGATAAAAACCAGTATAGTTTTGGATCAATTTAAAAAGATTTAAGTTGGTAATCTAAAAGTTTTCTCAGTATTGCTGTATGGTTAATGACTGGTTGAAGCAATACAGCCATAAAGAGCAACCACAATGGGAAGTTCTTTCCCTTCCAATGGGGTAGAACAGCTCCCATGGAGTAGTGCTACTCTTTGGTCAGCCTTTCTATTGGAAAAAGATGGCAGGAGATGTTGGGGTTGTGGAGAGGGTGGCTAGTGACTACCATTTTTGACTTGGTCAACTCAAAATTGTAGGCCCCAGTATATGTTAACATTATCTGCATGGTGTGTTTGGGGAAAACCACATCTGGCTTCCTCACTACAGGAGGATTTTTGCCACCTGGATTATTCTGTCAGTGCAATCCTATGAAGCTTCAGTCAAATACAGGTCTCAATGAACTCAGACCTAATGCTGATTTTGTGGTTGGAGTGGCAACCTCAGTCAGCCCAATGACTTGCCCAAAGCCACAGTAAGTGTTGTGATATTTGAACCCATTCAATTTCTGTGATCCTGTTTAGGATTGAGTGAACCTATGGTGGATAGACAGAATTTATTAGGGTTAAAAAAAGTCTGCACTGCCACATGCTTGATATTGTATTTCCCCCCTAAAAGGTAATTGATTGTTGCCATTTCTAAGATGTTCCTTGTCCCCGTCCTCTGTATGTATGTGAAGAAATGTCCCTCAGCTTTCATTTTGTGGTTATCAGAGTTGATTATAACTTTTCAACATTACATGTGGTTACTTTGCCTTCCCACTAGATGGCCCACACAAACTGCAGTTCCCATTCTAAGTCAATTGAGTGGAAGTGCCAGAAATTCAGTAGTTTTTTAAAACAATCATAGTGACTTAATGGCTGACATTGAGCAGCTGCTGTAGTGCTGTTGTAGCACAATATTGTGGTAATGGATACTTTTTAAAAATTATCCAATAAATAAGTGGTAAAATATAAATTTCAGAAAAGCATCTACTCCTGCTTCATTGACTGTGCTAAAACCTTTGATTGTGTGGATCACAATAATTTGTGACAAGTTCTTAAAGAGATGGGAGTACAAGACTCTCTTATTTGTCTCTTGAGAAACCTCTGTGTGGGTCAAGAAGCGACCGTGAGAACTGGACATGCAATTACTGATTGATTCAAACTTGGGAAAGGAGTACTCAGGGCTGTATATTGTCGCCCTACCTATTTAACTTATATGCAGAGAGTATCATACGAAAGGCTGGGCTAGATGAATTGCAAGCTGAATTAAGATTTCCGGAAGAAATACCAACAACCTCAGATATGCAGAGTATACCACTCTAATAGCAGAAAATGAAGAGGAACTAAAGAGCCTCTTGATGAGGGTGAAAGAGGAGAGTGCAAAGGTTGGCTTGAAACTCAACATTAAGAAAACTAAGATGATGGCATCTGGTCCTATTGTTTCCTGGCAAATAAATGGGGAAGAAATGGAAGTAGTGACAGATTTTATTTTCTTGGGCTCCAAGATCACTGCAGAAGGTGACTGCAGCCAAGAAATTAAAAGACGCTTGTTCCTTGGGAGGAAAGCTATGGCAAATCTAAATAGCATGCTAAAAACCAAAAACATCAACCTGCCGACAAAAGTTGCAAAGAAATCAAATCAGATAATCTTAAAGAAATCAACCCTGACTGTTCTTTAGAAAGGCAGATACTGAAGATGAAACTTAAATATTTTGGCCACCTAATGAGCAGGAAGGACTCATTGGAGAAGACCCTAATGCTGGGAATGATTGAAGGCAAAAGGGGAATGGGGACGACAGAGGTTGAGATGGCTAGATGAGGTGACTGGGGTGGTGGGTGTGGGCCTGGGTGGTCTCCAGGGGATGGTGGAGGACAGGAGAACCTGGAGGAATGCTGTCCATGGGGTTGTGAAGGGCTGGGCATGACTTGGCAACTAAGCAATCAGTCAATCAACCTGAGTGCTAAATTGCATAAGTGACTAATTGGGTGCTTACAGATGAGTGTCCCATGAACATGAATATTGTTACTTTTACCCTTTTCTGAATTTTTAAAAGCTTCACACGCATGATTTTTTGGGGGGGGGAGTGGGAAATCACATGGGCTTGTGGCACTTTGTAATATTTTAGATAATTTACATTGTGCAGAGAAAGAGGCATAGTTCCAGTTTGCACATCACAGCACCATTCCTTGGATTGTTTAATTCAGGAAATACACACATGAGAAGAGTATGTAACATCTTTTTGTGTTTAATCAGCAACCAAGGAAGAGGCTGTGTTTCATGATGTGCAAATTTGGGAAGTATCAGTTAAACAAGCCAGAATTAAGCTGTCAATAATCCCTGGCAACTTACTGAGTTAACTCTGGGTTATTTATCCCATAAAATAAAACAGAAATTCAGAGTTAAAGCACACATACAGAGTTGCATATACAACTTATAGTTATGCACAGATATTCACTGTTATCTGTGCATAACATGCACAGACATTCACTGTTATCTGTGCATATTTACCTCAAGAGAGGTAAGGTGTTTATCAATATTTATTAATATTGATGTAGTACTTTTAGAATATTTCTGAGCAATTGTATCTGTTATCTCAGCAAGCCTCAGCTCAGCAAGATTTTTTAAAGTTGTGGATAAGAGAAGGGTAAGCTTTTAACTTAAGGTAGTGAGTTCACTGGAGAGAGGAGATTCAGACTCAGTCTTTTTATCAGTTATCAAATTTAGTTTTTATAGCATACTTATTTGTGATACAGTGCTAGCACCATAATTTGGTGTTCTGGAATTGCAAACATTTTCTTAAGCTATCCCTAAGCATGTTTAATTGGAAAGATCATTTTTTTCTGAAACCAATGGAAATTTCTTGTATGTAAATGCATTCATGTCTGAAGTACATGATACATTAAGTAGGAAATACATTATACAGTGTAATGGAGGCACACTGAAAGTGAAGTTTGAGATACCAGCGGGGCTGTTGCAAAAATATAGACAGGGCTACATTTACACAAGCAAAATAGTGAATTATTGATAGGAAGATCAGGACAACTATGCTGTTTGCTGTATCTAGAATCTAGACTATTAAAGAATGTCTGACAGTTGTGGTTTCTACTATGATTCACTGTGGTCTTGTGAACTGGCAACCTTAAGGAGGCAGTGTGGCTGAAGAAGTGGTGAGTGGTAGGACTGAATTTCACACTCTGATTTTGAACTAGCCAGCCAGGTCTTTGGCTGAGAATTTCTAGTAACCAAAATGCTTCTGAGAAAAGTGTCATTTAAAACACCAGTTATTAAACAGACAAGCACACATTTGTATCGTAGGTTTATCTCAGCTGAACTGCTTCTGTGCAAGATTTCATTTTTATGTGATTTTTTTTCTGGTTTTACACTTTAAAAAGTGCCTAAGGTGGCTGGCTATCTGTCTGTTTAAATAACAGCAGCAAAACCAGATGGTCAATCTATCAATAAAATCAACCAGGAACAGGATGCCCGGGCAGACACATTCAACAAAAGTTAACCAGATAGTAATTGCTTATTAAATTCTGTCCAAATAAAAATCTTGAGTAAATACAAAGTTAAAGACAGATCACTCACAACAATCAGCCCTACAAACCAGGGACAGATGACAAGAAAATCCTCTTGTGCTTCCCTGGAAAACATTGTTTGGATGCAGGAGGGATGGCAGGATAGCTAATACGGCAGATCTTAAAGGACAGACAGGTCTTAAAGGATAGGCAGGTATCCTGAAAGTTGAAAGCAGACTGGCTGGCTTGCTTAGAGTAGAACCTATACAGTTCTTAATTATTGTATGGCATCAAGGCAAGCCATGGACATTTGTGCTTTGGCTGGACTTGAAGTGTATTTATTGAAACATGTCGATTTTTCTTCATGTGCTAATTACAGGAGAATATTTGCTAATGCACTTTATTTAAGTGCATGTCTTCCCAGTGGAGCAGCATTTCTAGATAGGAATATAATGTTGACAGTTGATCCTGAAAGGATCTGTATATGAGAGTAGGTCTTTAGCTAGTTGCCACTGGCACTCTGAATAATTTTGGCTAATGAGTTCCCTGTCAGATAAATAGCATTTTAAGCAGTAACTTTTACATGGTGATCAGATCCTGACTCAGCTTTATGAATTGTGAAGCATTATTGCATTCCTTATAGCTTCGTGTAATCTTTTATTATTTAGTCTGTGATATGACTAAAAGTTTGTAAAATGTTAATATCATGAAATTGAGCCTCCCCCCTTTCAACTGTGATTTCATAAGGGATTATATTTTTACTTACATACATTTAAGTTTTTGACAAACAGCCTGGTTGTTTTGCTGCACACTGACTGTGACGTGTAGGACTGACACTTCAGCAGGTTGCCTGTTCATCCCTTCATGTGTGAGATTTCCACTGTCCTTTGTTGCTGCCTTTCAGAGCGCAGCTGTGTTGAAAGAGGTGTAATGGGTTTAGGGAGCATTTAAGAAGACAGTGGGTCAGAGTTTCACAGTGTTGCTTCACAGTGCTTTTTAATCTTGTTTGGCCAGTAGCAACCTAAGCATTGGTAAGAAACTGACTTTAAAAATTGAACTGGTTTTTCTGTTTGTCTGTTGTCTGGAAGGGTTCCCTGTTTTGCATTTAGCTACCATTGCTAAGTTATATTTATAAACACTGTATATCCTTTCTCAAGGAGTAGAATTCACAGTTTATTTTCACCCTTTTATCCTGTGAGGCTGAGAGAAGGTGACTAATTTACTGAGTTTCCTTGCTCAGTTTGTGATTTAAAACCACGTTTCCCTAATCCAGTTCTGGAAGTTAAATAGGGGAAGGCATCATAGGTAAAAGGAAGGAAACCTCCAGATGCATAAGTGTGTTTTAACAGAGTATTTCCTCAACAGGTTTCAGTCTCATACCTTTGCAATGCTGCAGTGTTCAGAGATCTCCTCCTTTCTAGTTCTTAGAATGGCATGCTGCCCCTTACAAAAGACTTCCTCAAAATTTACTCATTTTTTATTGTTTATTTTCAGGAATTAAATATTATCTATTACTATCTTCATGGAATGGACATACTGTCTCATCTCAGGGAGCATCAGTTGAGGTAAGAGCTAGGATGTTTGCCAGGCAGTGGGATGTTTGTTTGTGCTGATGGAAGGTCCATTCTTCACAGTAATATTTTTGTATGGCATAGATGCTTTGAGGTCTTGAGTTGCTCTACAGAGCTTGAATAACTGTTTCAAGTGACAGAAGAGAAATAAAAGTAAAACCAAATTACATACAATCAGTAAACCATCCAGAAAGCTTCAGCAGCTATGGGTGGTATAGAAATGTAGTAGTAGTAGTAGTAATTTCTTAATTGTTTACTATAAGCTTTCCAAGTATGTAAAATGGATTTAAACTTGAGTTGCAATGCAGCAAGCAGGAAGCAAGCAGTTAATCAATATTTAAGGTTATACGTCTGTACACAAATGGAAGCAAGTCCCTTTCTGATTACTTGTAGGACATCAGTATGCTTAACACTGCATCATGTCCAGTGGATACTACTTTTGATACTTTTTGATTTATAAAAATATAATTATGTTCTGTTTTTTCTGAGTTATTTTTCTTACACAATCAGTGAAACGTAGTTTAACATATTGGTAAATGGGAAACAATTACAACATATAGTGTAAATGGCTAGTATGAATCTAAATTTTAAATCTTTCACTTTTTCTCCTAAAGAATTTCCAAGTACTGGATTCATTGTTGGGAAATGTGAGCTCATATTTTTGCTGCTGGAAACCTTCAACTATGAAATTGTAAAATTGATGTATGACTTTACTGATATTGCTATAATAATAGAGGATTATAATCCACAATGGAATACACACACACACACAACTTTTATCCACAATGGAATAGATATTTTTGATGATACTGAACTTTTCCTTCTTAGAATTATGACTTCCAGTGCACGTTACAAAAGGTATGATGGAAATCAAGTTCTGTTCTGGTAAGTGCACTTAACTGTCATATAAATCAAAACATGAGACAAATCAATATTTGTTGTAATATTTTTAACATAATTTATCAAAACTTGTTCAATCTGAAAATGTTACCAGGTGCATTTAAAAGACTGATAGTTAATGCAAGTCATTGGTAGCCTTTTATCTAAGCCTTTCTACTGTATAGGCTGTTCCTGGGTTATGAATATTCAAGTTATGAACATCCATACTTTCAAATGAAATACGATAAAGGCTGTTAATTTAAAAGTTCTCGTTAAACACGGTTTGTAGGAATGGATATGAACTAGTTTCCAAAGTCTGCTATGGAAAATTGTCATAGAGAAAGAGGAAGGGAAAGGGGAGAGGGGGAGGCCTCCAAAGCATGCATTCTTGCCCCACCCATCCAGAGAGGGAAATCCCTCTGGCATTTCCTTGGTGCAGAGAGGAGGCACTGGTAAGTGAAAGGGGCAGCGGGGAATTGGAACATAAGAATGCAATAAATAAAGAAGAGGAGCCCTGTTGGATCCAGTGCACATATGGTCAGCAGTATTAAGAGTTAAGGTTTGGGGGATGGGCTAGAGATATCCCCAGTTTTTGCACTAAGGGCACAGGTCCTGTGCCCTTAACTCCTGAAAATGTGGGGGGCTGAGCATATATGGAAGCATTTTGTTAGTGTTTGAAATGTATAGAAAAGTATACATGTATGCTAAGATGAACATTTGGCTTACCCATGCTAAATATGAGCTATACATACATAATCCGACTTAACAAATTTGACAGAAAGATGTCCTCAGGAATGGAACTTGTTTATAACGCGAGGGGTTGTCTGTTTTTGCAGGTTTTTGGAGTAGATTATTTATATGACAATCATTTAGGAAACTGTAAATGATATTTAACATTTGTATAGTACTTCCAGTTGTTCAGGGTCATTATCCCCAACCATGCAGATGAAAGAACTGAAGCTGAGACTTAAGATTACCTTAGTGATTTTGTAACAAAGAGATTTGCAATAGTGGCTTTGTAGCTCATTTTCATAGCTGCTATGTTACACTGCCTCTCCGCTGTGCCTTAAAGAGTTACCCAGAAGACCAGTTTTACCTTATCTGCTTTCAGAAGCTTAACAATCAGTCGCTTATGAGTCATACACTGTTCTCTCATATTAGTCAGGTGACAGATTCAAAGAAACCCACAAAATTAATCATATTTGTGCTCATGAACTTTGAGAGCTTGCACTAGAGCTCCTATGTTTGAAAGACTTCATTAGTCATTAAATACTGAGAATATTTACTCTGCATATGTGAAATTGCCAAGATAGGGCAAAGAATAAGAAATATACTTGGGAAGCTCTGGTTAACTTTGTAATGTACTTCTTAATCTTTGTTCCTTCTTCTCTTAGCTCAGACACTATTGCAAGATGCTGGTATATTCTACTGTCTGGATCTGTTCTTATGAAGGACTCCATGTTTTTGCCACCCTGCAGGTATGAAAAAGTGGACCTTTTTCTTACAGGCAATAAATAAATTGAATGTCTAATTGCAAATGTATATGTTAAATATATAAGCACAGTGTCCCTTTTGGCACAAATAAAAGCTTAGCGCAGTGCAATGAGGTTTGCTTCAACCCAACTCCAGTAGCGATAGCAATGGTGTGAAATAAATTAGAAGTGATGCAACATTAAAAAAAATCCTTCCCTTCCTGCCATGACTCACTGTGGCTGGTTGCTAGATGTCCTTTGATAACAGATGCAGTAGCTCCTGCCATGTAACAATTGGAGGAGGGAGAAACCTGATGATGGTGCCTTCTTAGAAGAGATTGTGGTTCTGACTTGCCTTTTTCCTGTACCGCAGCCTGACTATTTCTGCTAACTGTTTCGGGGCTGTATTTAATCTAAAGCAAAAACTTACTATTTCCTCATAGCCATGCTGAAGAAAGAGACTAGCAGGTACACTGCAGCTTGGTCTTGTTCTACTAAACAATGGGCAATTTTATTATTGTTCCTGTTGTCATTGCGTATCTAGTTGAAAATGAAGTAATTAGTGTGCTTGGCTACATGAGTTAAAGCTAGCTTGTGATGAGTTAGCAAACATTATTTTCTTTTAATACCAATTTAAACAGAGTGTGTAGCAAGTTCTAAATCAGCACATGTCCTAGTGGTTCTTCTCTGCCTTCCAATAAGGCCTAGATAGTGCCTTTCTAATTAATGCTGACCATTTGGGCTGATGCTAAAATACAAATGAAGTGCATTGCAAAAGTCAATAACAAAAGAAGTAAGTAAAATTAGAAAACTGGTTGTTAGGGAAAAGCAACTTAATGGTGAGAAGTTGATTCTAAACTGAATACCTCTTCTCCCTCCCAAACTGAAATTACTAAAGTGTACATTCAAGGTGAATCCTTTTTCTCCAATCCCTTGGAGTGTCTGGAGCTTCTCAGTTGGTCTGGCCTCTTTACCTGATTTCATACTCTGGGATTAATGATGCTTGGTCTGCCCTCATTCTCATTAACATACTTACTAAACTTGCCCACAGTATTTGAAACTGATTCTGAATGAACACATGGTTCATCACTGGGTTTTCTTCCTTGGCATTTCTGCTACATTTTCGAACCCCTCCTCTTCTGACTCAGAATCTGTTCCCATGTCCCTTGAAGCCTCTTTTGTAGAAAGAATGGAACCAGTTCCTACAGTGCATTCATCTATAGTATACATTTTTTATTTAAATCATTTTTATACTGCCTAATAAGCATAAAGTTCTCACAATAGGGTTTACACAATAGGGCACTGCCATTGGGAGTTGAAGGCACTATTTTTTAGTGGTACCACTCCTACCTGACTGGTCAATTCCAGATGGTGGTGCTGGGGGGATATTACCTTGGCCCCATGACAGTTATGTCATGGAATGCTGCAGGGTTCCATCCTGTCCCCCATGCTGTTCGACATCTACATGAAACTGCTGGGAGAAGTGGTAGTAATACCTGTCTCAATCTTCTGGCTATGCAACCAAGGGTGGAGTTCTCCCTCTTGACCACCGCATCACACTGCTGATTCATGTTTAATCTGCAGTCAGCCAGCACCCTGAGATCCCTTTCACAAGTGCTGCTCTCCAGCCGCTTGTCCCCTAACCTGTACTTACGACACCCATTCCTATACCCTAGGTGCAAGATCTTGCACTTACCACATTGAACACCATCCTGTTGTCTCCTGCCCATTTCCGTAGTCCAGACCCTTTTGGATCTGGAACACCTCCCAAAAGAGGATGCATGACCTTCCTGATGAAGGGAAAGTACAAGCTGAAGGAGCAGAATGGCAGCTTGAGATTGATAGTCAAATGGTCAAGGGTCATTTAATATTGTGGATGTAATATATCTTGGTGGGGACTGGAGGTGGCGCAGTGGTTTAAACTGCTGTGCTGCTGGGCTGGTAGATCGAAAGGTCGCCGGTTTGAATCTGCACAACGGGGTGAGTTCCCGTTGCTCCGTCCCAGCTCCTGCCAACCTTGCAGTTTGAAAGCATGCGAATGCAAGTAGATAAAAAGGTACCACTTCAGTGGGCAGGTAACAGCGTTCCGTGTACCTCGGTGTTTAGTCATGCCGGCCACATGACCACGGAGACTGTCTGTGTCTCTGGACAAATGCTGGCTCCCTCAGCTAGGAAATGGAGATGAGCACCGCCCCCTAGAGTCAGGCATGACTGGATGTAACGTCTAGGGGAAACCTTTACCTTTAATATATCTTGACTTCAGCAAAGCTTTTAACAAAATGCCCTGTGATATTCACATTAGCAGACTAGCTCAAAGTGGACTAGATGGAACAACAGTCAAGTGGATCCACAGCTGGCTACATAATAGACTGAAAGAGTGCTCATGCATGGCACCTTCTTAAACTGGGAGGAGGTAAAACAAGTGGGGTACCACAGGATTCAGTCCAAGACCCAGTGCTCTTCAATATTTTATTAATGGCTTGGACAGAGAAGTGCAGGGAATGATTATCAGATTTACAGATGACAAAAAAACTGGGTTGGATAGCTAATGCTCTGGAAGACAGAAAAAAGATTCAGGGTGATCTTGATAGGTTGGCAAGACAGGCTGAAAACAACAGACTGAAATGTAATAAGGACAAATGCCAAACTCTGCACTTGGGAAAAGGAATCCAAATACATTATTAGAAGATGGGGAATAATTGGATCAAGAATGCTGCCAGTGATCTTGTAGCTGCTGTGGATCACAAGCTGAATATGACTCAACAAAGTGGTGTGGCTGAAAAAAAGCTGAATGCTATTTTAATGGCATTAATAGAAGTATCACTTCCAAATCCTGTGAAGCACTAATTCCCCTTACCCAGCACTGGTTAGTTCTCATGTGGAGTAGTGTGTCCAGTTCTGGGCACCAAAGTTCCAGAAAGATATATGCAGGCTGGAAAGGCTTCAGAGGAGGGCAACAAGAATGATTCAGAGTCTGGGAACAAAGCACTCTGAGGAGAGATTGAAAGAACTGGGCATGTTTAGCCTCAAGAAGAGAAGACTGAGAGGAGATGTGATAGCACTCTACAAGTACTTGAAAGGCTGTCACAAAGGAGGAGGCCAGGATTTCTTTTCAGTCATCCCAGCCTGCAGGTTACAGAATAATGGGTTCAGGTTATGGGAACCAAATTACAGTTAGTTATCAGGAAATATTTCTTAATTGTTAGAGCAGCATGTCAGTGGAACTAGTTACCAATTACCTAAGGAGGTTGTGGGCTGTCCCCACACTGGAGGCATTCAGGATGCAACTGGACAGCCATGTTAGAGGGGTGGTTCAACTTGGAGTCCTCCACTGAGCAGGGAGTTGGACCTGGTAGCCCTCTGGTCTCTTCCAACTTGATTCTTCTATGATTATATAGAAAAGTCCCTAAATTTGGCGAGATGTTGTAGCTATGGGGCATGAAGTTCAAGTGCATGATCAAAATACACATTGGTGGACGGAATTAACGGCCGGTAGGTGTGTGGTATCAGATCATACAAGTTGATTCATTCTAGAATGGAAAAGCATTCCATTCCATTCCGTGCTCTCATTTTCTGGAAACATTAAGGACAGAGCTCAGGTCTTTCCCTTGCCATGGGCTAAATACATAGGTTCCCAAGTTGACAAGAAAGACAGACAGACAGACAGACTTTGATGATTCTAATTAAAATGTACTGTGACATTGGCTTTTTCCCCTTCCTGGTCTAGCATGGGTATCTTTTTTTTTTTTAATCTACCCACACATTGTGATATTGTGCAAGATTTTCTTTTACAAATGTCTTGTTTTATACATCTGTCAAGAGTAACTTTAAATTTTCGGATTTAGAATTATAGTAGCAGCAATTTAATAACAATAGATGGCAGGAACTAGAGTTGCAGAGAGAAAAGGATGTGATTTGTGAGTAATGCACATTTCATGAATACTTTTTCAGTGACTTGCCACACGTGGTGAGTTTAATTGTTTTTCAGTGCTTGATTTTCAGTTACTCAAAACCTTTAATTAATGTTTAATAGGAAGGATACCTTTTTGTTCTGTAATTTTTTTGTTCATCTGAAAAACCATACCCAAGTAATTTCTCTTAAAACAGACATTTGTCTGCATCTTAGAAGTTCACATAAGTCCTAAACTGCTTTTGGAGACCCCTTCAGTTCAAAAAGTAGTGAGAAAATCATGAGCGACCTTACTAAAGGGAAAGTACTGCTTGAACAAATAAATGATTATTCATCAATTTTCCCTTTAAAAAATGTTTTGTGCTTACTGGTTTGGATTGCTTACTCTTTGGAAACTTGTATAGCAATACTTTTGTGATAGTTATGACAAGCAATGTGTCTTTGGGACTCGTGTCAAATTACTTAGAATACCTATATTTTATTTATTAATTATTTACAAAACTCTATTGGTGGCTCACAAAATCAGAACAAACAAACAAAGCACAGTACAATAAAATTATTATGCGCACCACAGTTCTGCATGTTGTAAGAAATTTCATTAGTACAAATTGGGTAGTACAGGCTTCGTCTTCATTGCAGTGAGGTCACAGGAAGCTTGTGATCTCTAGTAATACCTGTGCCCAAGGTTTACTCCTTCCATCCTAGATCGTCTGAGAACCTTGTAAAAGGGGAAGCAGTTCTGCAAAAATGCTAGATTACTTCCCAGTTTTTAAAATGGGAATAAAATGGCTTATACATATTGGTTTCTCATCCTCTTGGTCTGTCACTCTGCAAAACTGTGAGGTCAGGCTTCTAAACACAGATAGATTGATGACATCATCTTCAACAAAAGGAGGAGAAGGTGGGAGAAGTACATGCTCAGTTTGTCCAAAAAGGCTTTCCCCATCCAGCCATTCTTAGTCATTCTGGTCTATCTTTTTGATAACAATCAGTTAATCTCCTTAGCAGAGAAAAGGTACAAGGCCATTTTGCCTGGAGGATTAATAAGCCCAAGATTCTTGCCAGATATGCCTCAGCCAACTTACAATGATAGAAAATCCATTCAGATAAATCTTGAAGGGAAATGCTTAACTTGAGAGGACCCTGAAGGATCATTTAATCTAACCCCCAATCCCACAACACATAATAAGATAAAATACAGCAGTAAACATTGGAGAAGTTACTTTATAACATATTGTTACCTGTTTTATATTGCAATCCATCTTGGGAAGTCAATGGTTTTGAAAGGCATGTAAGAATTCTTTTAAATAAATATCCAGAATAAAATGCTCCACATTTGTGGAGTGCAATACAAGAATTTTTCCACTATTTTGTTAAGTGCAATGACAGATCCTAGAGATCCATGTGGTAATCTTTGTCTTGTCTCTGAGATCCATAAGCCCCATAGATCCTGGCAGTTGTTAGTATCCTGGAAGGGCATGAATCCGAAAAGCAGATGGTAGGTCTCAAATCTTCAGGTAACTTGTCCAACATGGTTTATGGAATTTTGCCACTTTCATCTTTGTTATTATAATGGCTTCCAAGTTGGAATAAATATTGGCAGTTTTGTCTATAAAATGTAATGCAAATTGCTCATAGCAAGCCTGTGAGAGTTCTACTTATTTCCTAGTACTACAGAGAGCAGAGAACACATTGAATGACATACAGCCTAAAACCTAATAGATTAGCAGAGTGAGTAGGAGATGGCTTGTTTTTTGAGGGGCAAGCTCTCTCACTTTCTACTTAGAGGTCTCAGTTGCCCTCTTATCTCATCTTATAACTATCACCAAGAGAGTGAGAGATCACAGATTTGTGGGAGAGTTATACACTTTTGCAAGTGTTAATCTTGCTCCTAAATGCCCCTTAGCCATCCGTTTAATATTTCCTCAAAAGACAACAGCACATATATCCCCTCGGTATGGACGTCTCTTTCTCACTGGGGATTTGACAAAAGAGAGTGGTTCTTCACACTTGTGCCCATCTGAGGAAACATCCCAAAGAGGCAGCCTTCCTTGGTTTCTCTCTGGAGAAGAGCCACAGAGGTACAGTGCACCCTAAAATTCTCTGTCTGTGGTGGGGTATCTGTGCTATCTTTATGGGTGCTCCTTGTAGATTCTGAAACGGCACAGATCTGTCACAACCACATGCTTTCATGGCTGTACTGTATGAGAACCTGCAGTTGCATATGATGCAGCAATAGTCAGTCTTCTGCACATTCCTGTGATTGTTAGAGTTTACAGCTGAAGCATTGTAGGACAAGAGTCATATGGCAGTTGCCCTTTGGATTGTGCTTCTGGCAGTCGCTGACCTTATTTCAACTGTAGGGCTGTGAGGGTGCAAAAGAGCATTAATCTGGAGCTCCAGTCAGCCTTCACTCAGTTTCAGGTGTTGCCTTTCCTCTCCTCATCAAACTCTACTCCGATTCTGGCAGGTGCTGCCTGTATATTACCTGAGGGAAGGAAGCAGGGAAAAAACAACACTTTAAAACCAGTAGAATCCAAGAATACCTGGAATGAACTAAGTGCTGATTCCATTCAGCTCTCACTCATTTTCAGTGGAATTTTCACATGGGCACTATGTGATTTTCTCTTCTAGTCATATTTTTGATGACAAGCCTAAGCCTTTGGAACAGTTAGAAGATCAGAATCAGAGAACAAGAAGGTTTTGACTTTTGAGGCCTAATGTTTTTTGAGTCTTAAAATATATGCGCTATATATAATGTACTTTTCCTTCAAGGTCATGAAAGCACTGTTAACTCTGCCTTTTATGTGATGAAATGTAAATTATTCTATATGTCTTAAGATGTATGTGGCACCAGAGACTGGCAATAGGAAACACATTTTCTTGAGCATAGTAAAAGGAACTTAATTCTGAAAGGGGTTGGAGGCAGGGCAGCAGGAAAGAGAGAAATTTCCAGCCTTGACAAATACATCCTGCTTCATGTGTGGACGTGCACAGTTCCCTCAGTGTGTATATACATGAGCATTTCTCGTAAAGTAGAAGAAAGGTTAAAAAGTCAGTGAAGCAGACCACAGTCATGTACTGAGGCAAGACCATATGTGATGTTTAATTTGGAATGGGCTCTGTGAGAAACTCTACATTTCTCATGCTAGTAACTTTCCAAAGTGTTACCATGCTGCCCTGTTGATATTTTTGTTTAGCTGCAATCACAAGATTGAGGTCAGGATTTTCTACTGTAATATTCAAACAAGAAGGCACTAACATTTTTCTAGGATTAAAATTGTTGTCATATAAACACAGGAAACTGTCCTATACTTTCTCAGCATGTTGTTTCATCTGGCTCAGTTCCATCTGCTGTGCTGACTGGCAGCAGTTCTCCAAGCTTTTAGGAGGAGGTTTGCCCCAGCAGGAGTGCGAATGCTAGGGAACTCACCTTTTGTATGCAAAGCACATGCTCTACCAGAGTCCTCCTTTGGTAGAGATAATGTAATTATTTGTTTCTAGAGTAATAAAATCAGAATCACAGAACAGTTGATTTGGAAAGGGTCAGTCTCCTGCTCAGTGCAGGATTTCAAGATAAACCTAGTTTTTCATTCATTTTAAAACAAACACACTGTGTTCTAAACGTGTGACTCTTGCAACCGTTCTGTATATTATGCTTTCATTGTACAGTGCTCAGTGAACTCAGTTTATCAGGCAATTTAAAAAGATGAAAAATAAAAGAGTGAATAAGTACACATGCATTGGGAAACTAGTTTGAAAGCAGATTCTGGTAGCCACTATGTGTATGCTTATACTTTTGCATAAATACCATGCAATAACAAACATAAGGACCACCAGCTGTTTGGAACAGAAATGTAAGAATATCAGTTACTGTAGTGTGAAAGGGTATTTATGATAATTTTGGAGCATGAAGCTACAACCTAAAATTTATAACATACAGATTTAACAAATCACGTCATCTGATTTGAATGTAAATTTTAAAGAAACAGTTCATTTCTGTTTTCTGTTAAATTGTTTTGTGTATTTTAAGTCCTGCAATATGATTTCCATTTTGAATGGTCAATGTGTGTTGGAAAATATATCAACATAATTTCTTCAAAGCACAAAGAATTAGACTAGTTTGTATATATTATCTTCTTAGGCCGAAGAAAACCATCTAGGCAGTGTTTTGTCACTGCCGAAAGTAGTTTTATTTTTATCACGCTACATATCTTAATTAGCTTATCCCAGGCCAGGATGTTTGTGGTGTTAGCAACAACTGTTTCGTGCACAGTCACTGTTAAAATGTAATTGTTGCTGCTGTAATTTCAGCAGGACATTTCCATTTGTTGTAGTTACATGCTGTTCAGTCATCTCTAACTTAAGGCAACCTAACTTAAGGCAACCTTGTGAATGAATTGCCTCCAAAATGTCCTGTCCTTGACAGCACTGCTCAAGGCTGTGGCTTCCTTTATTAGAATCAAATCATTTTTTATGTTTCCGTCCTCCTCTTATTTTGTCGCTGACTTCCCTAGCATGATTGTCTTCTCTAGGGAGTCTTACGATGTGCCTGAAGTATGACAGTTTTGTCATTTTTCCTTCAAGGTAAAGTTCTGGCTTGATTTGATCTAGAAACACTTGTCAGATCAGGGTATCCTGAAAACTCTCTTCCAACATCGTGTTTTGGACAAATGAATTTTCTTCCTGTCCGTTTTCAACATGGTCCAGCTTTCAAACCCATACATAGTGATTGGCAATACAATAGCATGGATGGATCTTGGCCTCAGCCTCCAGTGCAGCATCATTACACATGATGGTCTTTTCTAGTTCCTTCACTGCTTGTCTCAATCTTTCCAATTTCCTGGCTCCATTCTCCCTTTGAATTATGATTGAGCAAAGGAATGCAAAAATTCTCATAATTTCCATTTCTTCATCATTGACATAAGGTTGCAAAATTCTTCTGTAGTCATGCATGCCTTTTGCTTTCTTAAGATTCAGCTGCAGTTCTGCTTTTGCACTTTTTTCTTTCACTTTCCTCAAGAGTCTTTTCAAAGCATTGCTGCTTTCCACTGGTAATATGGTAGCATCTGTGTATTAAATTATTGCTGTATCTTCCACTAATTTTCAAGCCTTCCCCTGTTCCTAATGTATGATACATTCTGCATAAAACTTGAACAGATGAGGAAATTAAATACAGCCTTTTCTGATGATTTTGACTACAGCGAACCATTTTGTTTCCCCATATTCTGTCCTCTACTGTCACTATGTATTTCCTTTTCCTTACCATGTATAGATAGGCTAGGATAAGAATTCATGCATTTAATGTAGTTCTCCAACATTTATGATATAAGTTCGTTAGTCTTTAATGTGCCACAAAGTATTTTGTATTTTTGCTTTAGTAGACCAATATGGCTACCTTTCTGGATTTTTAAATGTGTTTTGTAACTTTTGTAGTGTATAATCTTAACTCAGTTTCTCTTGATGCTTTGCAGAACTGATAGGTGAGCACACTGCATGTACTTCTGAAGCTTATTTTGACTGGGTTTGTGTGACATGACAACAAATCTTGGGTAACCAGTTTCACAATGGGTTATAATCTGGATTTGGACTGCTTCTGTCATGTTAGCTTGGTTTTCAGCAAAAAGTTATCTAGGGGTTGCCAATCTACAGTACAGTGGTACCTTGGCTCACGAACTTAATCTGTTCCACGACTCTGGTTGTGACCCAAATTGGTTGTTACCCAAGTCAAATTTCCCCATAAGGTTCAATGTAAATAAGGGTAATGCGTTCTGGTTCCTCAGAATGTGGTTGCGACCAATTTTTGGTCAGGAGCCAAGTCAAATTTCCCCATATGGTTAAATGTAAATAAGGTTAATCTGTTCTGTAACTATTTTTTTAAATCAGAAAAATTTGAAACAAAGTGATATACAACAAAGTAGCAAAGTACTGTACAGTACAGTGGAGAACACTAACCTGGGTAGGGGGGAGATTATTGTTTTGAGGTAGAGTTCCCCTCCATAAGGACATTGGGGAGATCTCTTTCAGGGGTTTCCTCTCTTCTTTGTCTATTAGCTGCAGGGTCAATTTTGGTGAAAAATCTGTCTATAGACACTTGTTTTTTCCTGCGCTGCATAACCCTCCGGAATTGAGAGACCATGTTATTGTTGATAAGATTCAGCGATATTAGTATTGTCAGATTCAACACTCTGTTCATTACAGTTATGTTGGGGTAGTGCTTCTCAAAGAAATCCTGGCATGGCTGTGTTCCTGCAGGAAAGACGGGCACAGCATTGACCATCTCCCCACCCCCCCCCCCCAACCAGCACGATCGCGGGCATCTTCCCCCCCCCCCAACCAGCACAAGTGTGTGGAAATTATATAATTGCCCCAGCTGAAGCCCCAGATCCATTTTTCTACCCTCTGGTTCATCTTGAAGAGAGTAGAAAATTGAGGAGTTTTGGGATAGACTGATGCACCATCTGATAGATCAGGGGATGGTTGACAGACTGAAAGCAGAGGGTAACTATTGGTGGGGAATCATTGGAACGGTGGTCAGTGATGAGCAGGGTCTTTTCATCAATTATCTGGAAGAGGGGGTGACAAGTCTTCTGATCAGATTTGCAGACAATACTAAATTGGGGGTGATGGCCACAACTGAAGAGCAGGTACTCCAGAGCCAAAAGGATCTGGACAGACTATGGAAGTGGGAGGGGACAACAGGATGGCGTTAAATGCATATAAGTGCAAAGTCTTGTAGTTGGGGCATAGGAATGGGTGTCATAAGTACAGGTTAGGAGACAAGTGACTGGAGAGCAGCACTTGTGAAAAGGATCTCGGGATGCTGGTTGACTGTAGGCTAAACATGAGTCAGCAGTGTGATGCGGTGGTCAAGAAAGCGAACACTACCCTTGGATGCATAGCCAGAAGCATGGCTTCTAGATTGAGAGAAATATTACTGCCACTTTATATGACTCTGGTGCACCTGCAGTATTATGTTCAATTCTGGGTCCCTGATTACAAGAGGGATAAACAAGGTTGGAATCAGTGCAGTGAAGGGCCACAAGGATGGTGACTGGTTTGCAGAGTAAGCCATATGAGGAGATACTGAGGGAACTAAACTATTTTCAGCCTTGAGAAGAGGAGACTCAAAGGGGGCTTGTTAGTGATATATAGGTATGTGGGCAGTGTCACATGGAGGTGGGTAGAGACCTTTTTTCCCCTGTGGATGAGGGCAGGATGTGTTCCAATGGAGCAAAGCTCAGGAAACCCAAGTTTCAAGGTAGATGCCAGGAAGTACTTCCAGGCACTTAGGACCCCGAGGGTATGGAATGGGCTTCCATGGGAGGCGGATGAAGCCTCATCGGTGAGGGTGTTCAAGGATAGGCTGGACATGGACATGGACATGGTAGTCATGTCATGAGCAGAGCTGGGGGGTCAGACTAGATGGTCCAGGAAGCCCTTCTGACTCACTGTGTTTCTATGTTTCTATCTTGGCAGCTCATAGAAAGCACCTCCAGCCACTGCTCTAGCTGAGGCCTCAGATGCCCCCAACTGGGTAACTGCATTAACTAAAAAAATCATGCAACCATATGCACATTTAAAGGGCTTTTTTCCCTGAACAAGGAGTGTGCTCCTTGGGCCCATTGGGGGCTGTTAGCAGTGGTGCTTGCTCATTAGCCCCATACAAGGGCAGCAAGGATTTTTTTTTTTGCCATTCTTGCCATGACAATCAGTAACTGATTTGTGATGGGGTTATTCACATGGTAGTATGTATGTGAAAGAGAAAGTTGTTTAGGTTCAGATAACAGTATTTCATCATCGATAGAACAGCACCTAGAATAAATGATGAGTTGTGGGGATAGTTAAGTGTTGAACTGATGCTTGTCAGAGCTGAAACATGCCAGAAGATTGACCAAGCCTGATAACATGAATTGGACAGCTGTAAAAGTAAATTTGAACACTGGCAAAAATGTCAAAATATAATAAAATTTACAAACATGATTGTGCAATTTTTGGGGGTGGGCACAGCAGTAGTTGCACACTTTGAGGCTCTAAAACACACTGGTGAATGAACAAAGAGGGAGTACCAGCTGAAGTGGAGTGGGGAGGTGGAGTCAAGACAAGTTTTGCTGCAAAAGGTACTGGGATACCAGCTGGAAGACTGAGGAACAGGCCACACTGAGCCTGATTATCAGGCAGGTGCACTATAAGTGTTTCCATGAATAACTCACAGCACGTATCTTATTCACAGGGTGGCTTAGCATGTTGTGTGAATGCAGCAATTGACTCTTCAGTAGTTTTGAAATATTATATAAGGTACTGTTTTAAATTATACTAGGTACGTTGCTGCTTAGTGTTAATAAGGACTAACACTCTCTTATTCTTTTCCCAATAGTTTTGGCAAGCAATCTGGAGGAAAACGAGGTTGTGAGTGTATTGTTTTGGAACCTTCCGAAATGATTGTGGTAAGGATAGCTCTTTAAACATCTGTTCTTGGAAACTTTTACTGAGGTGGTTGGAATACTCTTTGTCATGTTCACTCTTGCTATTAGTACAGAGGTTTCTGCTATAGATGTGTGATTCCTTGATTTGCTATAGTCATTCTTGGGGATTTTCATATGTAACTCAAATTAATGGAGTTCATATAGGCACAGATAATACCAGCATACTAGTGTAGCAGATAAACTATGTAATGAATTCTGTGTGCACTACACTGATGCTCTGTATCTTTGCTTGATATGCTTAGGTTAACATACGGAGTTTAAATGCATTGCTTAATAGGCAGGTTCTCATGTCCCAATAAGCCACTGTATGAATAAGGCATGCTGACTTGGTTTGTGGAACAGTCCATGGAACATCTGATGGATGACTGGGCTTTCCATGGCTTGTTCTCCCTCTCCTTCCTTGGCTCTAGCAAATATCCTAGGAGACATTCTGCTACCCTCTAAGGGGGTTTTCACCTTTTGTCAGTAATATATGTGTAAATGTAATAGCTGGGAAATAAATGGAGGGAAAATTAGAAGTTGTACAGTTTAGAGAGAGAGCGAGAGCGAGAGCACATTCACTGAGCCATGGATTGGAAGTTTCAATTTGAAGCGCAGAAAAATGGTTTAAGCTACTCAAGTGTAAGAGCAGTTTAGTAATAAAATATTTCCTTTTTATGGAGCTTAATCTCTTTTATAAAAAGGTAGGGAAACTTTCCTTAAAAAGTCTAATTTATGAAATGCCTTTCATTTTTTAAAACCTAGGATAGGTTTCCAGAAATCTTAACCTTTCAAGTGTTCTTTAATAGCTTATTGTCCACTGCTGATGCTTTGATATATGCCTTTGACCTATTATTTTTCAAATTCCTTTTGTGCCTTGCCAGCAAGTTCAGGTTAAAGCTGGATCATGTAAGATATTATTGAAAATATCAACTACCTTATTTTTTCTGTGGCGGTATCATTATCCACTCTTACAGAGGAGATTATCTTCTGTATGTCTGACCTTTTTAAGCTTATGCTTTCTTGAAGTCAAATCTTTTTACAGAAGTCATAATGTGCTAACTTTCTGGTTAATGCTTGTTTTTTTTTTAATTACACTTCGATCTGTTTCCTCCAAGATTTCAGGATATGTTCTTTGCTTACTTTTATTGAGGGGAGATACGTTGCCATAAATTTCTATATTATATTGGAAATGTAGAAAGTAGGCATACAAGCAACCATGCACAGGGAGAAGACAGACTACATTTTGTTTATTGAGCATTCTTTTCTACAGATTTTAATATTAATATGTTAAAAGACACTGACTTTACCTGGTAAAGAGAGGTTCTGCTATGATAACACTCCTCCATGCCTTTCATGCTTTTATTACAAATCAACATCTATTCAATTAAGCCCCCCTTCAGCAACAAACCAGCTTACATGCCAAACAACTTTGATAAAATGAAAAAAATGACTTGCTTGTGATTTTATTTTAAGATATTACTATGCAATAGATACTGGGAGTTTATTTCTTCTGAAATAAAGAAGAAAATATTTCGTTAATCCCAAATCCTGGGTAATTTTACATTTGTTCTCAGGGCGTGGCTTATGTTATAAAGAGGGGAAAATGCTTGCTCCAAAACAAGTGAAATAAGTTGTGGGACTGTATGCTATGTTAGAATTCATAAAAATGGTTGACATTCCTCTCAATTGGTACTTCAGAAACATTAAACTACATCCATGAAAGTACCATTGCTGTAACACTGTTGCTGATCTAAAAGCGTCATGTTACCTCTACCCACTGTGACATCCTGTTTGCACAGGCTCTTTTCCCGGCCATGCGTCTTCCATACTTTACTGTTGAGTTTCATGCCTTTTCCTGAAGGGTGGGTGGCTTACTGTTTTAAACCAAACAGCTTGTCATCTTCCTTATCCTTTGTCTGTTCTCTTTCTGAAACTTTTCCAAGACTGCCTCACATAGAGAACATTACAGTAGTTCAAATGGGATATTGTTAAGCATGTGTCACTGTAACCAGACATCTCTGGGTATGCAAACACATTTATGGTCACTGAAACTTTGACACTCAGGTTCCGGATTGAGTCTGGATTGAGTGTGAGTGTTCAAGGAGCATGTAACCCAATCTAGCACAGGTTGAATCCCTCTTACCTGGTGTTCCTTTTTACTTACGAGGAGTACCTCATAAGTCAAAAGTATCTATATGCTGCCTTTACCTAATCCATTGTTGTTATCAGACACTAATTTAGAATTAAAAGAACTTATTTGAATTTAGATGGAAGGTTATACTGGGTGCCCTGAACCCCAGATTTCCAGACAGACTTGGCTATCAGTTCCATGTTAAAGAGCTAAGGAGGAAGACAAGATGAAAACCAAAGGGACAACAGTGGTCAATGGCTGTAGTATAAAATAAGATGTCCCCAGTGGGATGACCTCTCCAAGAAAGATAAGAATACCCTAAAACAGACTTCCAGGTCCCATCCCATACCTCAACAGGGTTTATAGTTAATGCTACTCAGAGCTGTTGAGAGAACCAACAGAACCAACATGGACATATTCTATCTGTCCAGTTACTGCTATATGTTGTCCATGAGGACAGCCTAAGTAATATGTATCTTGTTGCTAGGCCTGCAGCCATATTGAACTGAATCTACCTAATTTGTCACATCCAGGAGTATTTGGAATTGAGATGCACCATGCTGTCCAAACTTTTCTCAAAAATGGAATATTGGTGACTGGGTGGACATTATCCAATCTGCAGAGTTCAGGGAAAAGTTTTGTTTTTGAGCAAAGTTTTCACCACTACATCTCCTAGGTTTGCCTTCCCATAAAGAAGTATTCAGTACCTTTGCCCACTAGGCTGGTTGCTCTGTGAG
This sequence comes from Varanus komodoensis, assembly GCF_004798865.1. NCBI lineage: Eukaryota > Metazoa > Chordata > Lepidosauria > Squamata > Varanidae > Varanus > Varanus komodoensis. The sequence continues at coordinate 9,594,396 of NW_025336480.1, forward strand.
TTTGGAAGCGTTGCTAGGAAGAGCAGGGGGTCAGGTACATATATGATAGCACTTTCCAAGGATTATGTCAACATTCTTGGCTGTACAGATTGAGAATTATTCTGTATAACTAAACACTCAGAGGCCAAAGTTACATCAACTGAACCTGTGTAAACTATGGCATCAAACTAGACATAGTTACAAACTATTTCATTGTCAAAGTGCTGTGCAAGTTGGTCTTCCAAGGCTGTTGGTTAGTCTGTTTTCTTCTAATCCAGAAAGTAATAGGCTTTGACTGTAGAGTTCTCCTGGCTGCTTCTGTGTTGGGTACAGTGGAGGTGTATGATGATTTCTTGAGTGGTAGTCTAAGGACACATTTCTGCCATCCTTAACCATTTCATGAATTTATTTGCCCCTCTTCCATTCAAAACCAGGACACTTGTTTGTTTTTATTTATCAGGAGGGAATACTGTAGAGAACACTCCCTGGCTGCTCCCTCATTCCCAAGATATTTGATCTATGGTATCATCATAACAAATATTTATCTTTTGGCTTGTGATGTTACCTTGTAGTTGATTGCTTTGCAGCACTTTGTATTTATAGTGCAGACTGTTCCACTTCAGAGGAAGTCATTCCTGATTTTTTCCTTGGAAGACAGGGAGGTTACACTGATACCCTTAGAGTTGTGCTGTATTTAAATGACTACTGTTATTCTCTACTGTTTTTGATTTCCCTTGCTAACATTCCATCAGTAATGGGTGTCCACCCAGACAACCCAACAGTGGTATTCTGTAATGCTTGTCCTTTCCCAGACACACCAGCTGCTCATTCCTTTTGTAACCATGAAATAATGTTAGCAGGTTATCTTTCCCTCGGGATATAATTGTACCTCTAACACAGAATGGCATGGTGGTAGTAAAATCCTTCTGCTGTTCCTCCCTCCAAAGTCCACTCAGTATCTGACAGAAGAGACATAATAAGAGGACATAATGCAAATCGAAAGGAAGCATTTCTTTCCCCAAGGTAATTTCTGTTTAGCATAGGAAGTCAAATTAGTGCCAGCCCATGAAGCTGTTCTGTGATCCACATTCTTGAAAAATCTTGTTATCATTGCATTTATTTAAGCAAGAGAAATGCATAAACTCAGTGTGAGTGGGGAAGCCACATTCAGTCCCTTTCTTCAAGGAAGTATTCCACAGTTTGCCAACGTACCTTGTTTGATCTTATATACTGAAGCTTTCTTACCATAATAAATATTGCAGAATTACAGCATTGCTGTCATTCCTATTTTATGACTGTAAATTCAAGAAGCTTCCTAAATTTTTATGAGCATTTTTATCAAGAACATTTTGGTATAAAAGAAAGCTAATGATAATTAATTTAACTGTCAGAGAATCTGTGTCTCCTGTAAGGCCTTTCTATGAATTTGCTTAGCACTTGCAACCATTTTGCTGTAGTGCACTGCACGCCAATCAATTTTGACCTCATTTCTTTTAGTGCAGATTTTGAAGCTCTGGATGCTTTACAGTAAAATCAAGAGAACCTTATTTGATGCTTGGCCCTACAGGGTTGTATTTGTATAGCACTGAGAAGCTACATACTGTACAGTACCTAGGAAGCATGATAGTACCGAATGCAAAACAAATTGCCAACAAAAGATATTTGTTCTAGGGTTTTTTCCAGCTCTTGTAGTTATATTTTCAGTTTCATAGTACTGGCAATATCTGAAGGAAGCAGGTGGGCGTAGTTACTGTAGTTCCTGCTAACAGTTCATTGTGTTTGCTTTTCTGGTAACAAACATACTTAACCTTTTGCTTTCTCAATAATAAAGCCTGTACTTGGATGTTTAAAAAATACTCTGCTTCAAAGTTGCTTTATCATGGGCTCATAATTCCTTAAAAACAATAGTGTGTTTTCTCAAGTGAATGAAATAATACCTCTTGATTCTGCAGGTGCTAAAAGTTATCAAATCATAACAAAAATATCTGGAAATTTAAAGTATTTTCAGGGTTTGGATCAAATAGCAATGTCATTGGGTACTCGGCAGATAGAGTATGGAGGATCTACATGTGGTGAACCAAAGGGTGCTCTTCGGGAAGTGAGTCTATATAGTATGAACTAAGTCTCCAATGCTGATCCTGATGTAGCCGATATGGCACCACCATATACAGGAGTAGAGGTATCAGCAGGTTTAAGGTAAGCCCCAAATTTGCAGCCATATTTAAAAAAATTACAACCCCCAAAGATGATCATACCTCCTCTCAAACAGCTCAGAGAAGGCTGATTTTGCTTACTGGCCACAGAAGCCATTGGTCTGTTGTGGGAGAAACTGGAAAATATGGCAGCATGGGAATAGAATGGGATACGTTGGTTGAGAGTATGGCTGGCAGAAACATGTAATAGGAGCATACCATATTATCCCATTTCATAGCTGGTCCTAGTTGCTTGTTCCTATATTTCAAATGTAAAGCTGGGTTGCTTGGAGTATATAATGTGACAGTTACGAGACAGGTTTTATATTAACTGCTATATAAATTAAGGGCAGGAAATGACCATGTTTAGATAACTATTGAGTTTAATGAAGTATTTTTTTTTTGAGCTACAGAATGTTAAACCTTCAGCTTGCCCTGCCCCCAGCATTGTCTTGAGGAGTAAGATTATTACTGATTAGAAATTACTATGTTCTGAAATACTTCTTAAAAGTGTTTTCTGTTCTTAAGTGTTTGAAACATAGAAGTGGAGTTGTAAGAGATCTCAAAGCTTGTCTAACCCGTGCAAAACACAGGAAATATGTTATGGCATCTTTGCTCAGTGTCTGCTTAAAAACTGCTGTAGCATGGTTGGGTGAAAGCCCCATGGCTTTTTGAGTGTTCCTCAGTCCCTGCTTCAAACACTGCCTTGAAGTCCCAGCAGTGCTACTGGGAAACAAGGTGTGTGCTTCTTATGCACCAGCAGAATCACTAGGATTGTGAAGACCATGGCCATTTTCAATAGTGGGGGATGGATATAGCTCCTCGAAGCAGTAGGGTGGCCACTGTGGCCCCCTAAGTCTTGGTATTTGCTTAACCCTGTTGTGAGAAGAGTCCTTGTCCTTCTGGGTCAGTCTTCACTGTTGAACAGGTCATACCATTAGGAAACTCCTCTCAGTGTTTAATCAGTATCCCCTTATTTTTTGAACCTTTTGGTTTTGTCCTAGCCTCTGGAGCAAGAGAAAAAACTTGCCCTTTCATATACATGACTACCTTTTAAATTGAAGATGTCTTCAGAGGTACTGTTAATAAGCTACTCATATAAAGATGGGTGACATGGTCTGAATAATAGATGATGTGCAGTAAGCTGTATTTTGTAACTGTCCTACGTGTTTCCTTTTGAACTCTAGGCTCTGTTACTGCAACCAGTAATAGCCTCTTGCTTGACATTATGAAAACAGCATATTGCATAAATCACAGGTAACAGACAGCCTGAAAAAAATTAATTTTGTATATATCACAATGGCTCTTTGCATGGAAGAAATTGATGGCCAGCAAGTCTGTATCAGTCTAGGATTAGAAGGGAAGGGAAGGGAAGGGAAGGGAAGGGAAGGGAAGGGAAGGGAAGGGAAGGGAAGGGACACACAAGTTCATCCTCCCATAAATAGAGTGATCCTTGAATAAGTATTGTATGATGATGATGATGATGTACACCCCATCCAGAATCTAACATTAGTATGATCCATTTATTTCAATATCAGGCATTTTAACTACCTGATTAATTTTACTTTTGAAATTAATTGGATTTGAAAATGTTTAAACATGACTGAATTGAACCCTAATAATTGTTTCATACAATTTATTCCTTTCTTGTTTGTAAAGAGGAATGCAATTCTGTGCTGGACCTTTGTTGTTAGATTGTGATAGTGAAATATTTTCCTCATTTTAGAAACAATTGTGTCTGGTTTTTGAGGAACATACGTTTACTGCTAACATTCTTCTCATACTTCAGCCAGTTGCGGTGGTGGTTGTACCCAAGGAAATAAATGTATCCCTTTCCTTGGTACACACCTTTTGCCTGCGTGTAAAAAATCAGTTGAATTACTGCAGAGATAAACTTGACAGTTGTTTGTATACATGCATCTGTTTCTGCTGCTTCCTGCTGAGATTTCAAAAGGAAATGTGAAGATAAAACTTGCTTTTTATAGCATAAATGAACAAGAAAAGGGAGCAAGTTTGAACTAATATGGTTCAAAACATTGTTTCACAAAGTTAAGTCTTGTCAGATTTAGTTGGAGCTAACATCTGAACAGTTTTCAGTATGGACATTTGGACCTTTTAAAAACGCTTTTATCTTTGTATTCTAATTATGGTTCAATTAAAATGTATTAGTGAGTGGTAACTAGAAATGAAAAAATAGATTAAGTGGATTTTTAGGAGGTAGTTTCAGTTGCCTAATACTACAGTTTTAAATGAAATGTATCCAGTATGTGCTATTTTAAAATAGATTTTATTCTAACCATATTGTTAAGCAAGCTTTTGAAACATAATACTATTTACAATATACAATAGCTATCTATTAACTATCAAACTGTGACTGTGTAACTTTAATTTTTTTAATAGAGCCTGCATTCAATTTTTATTGCTGCTTAGGTAGACTAGCTTGGTTTTTTTTTTTCTTCAACACTGTTTCCGGGAAGGAAACTGTGGCCTCCCAAGTCATTGTAATAGCATAGAAGATGTGTAGTTTTAGTTTCAGAAACATGCATAGGCTATCAAGTGCACATTGAACTTTCCTCATGAGTATTTTAAGATTTCATCGACTTTCAATGATATGGAAGAATTGGATGTTTAATCAGGATCCTGAACATGTGTTCCAGGTGGATAATTCAAAAGAGAATGAAGACAATATTCTGCAAAGGGAAGTGCCACTTCGACAATCTCGGCGGAGGTTTAGGAAGATTAATCAGAGGGGAGAACGCCAGACCATCACTGATAATGTGGATGTTAGCAGCTACCTTTCAGTGAGTTTAATTTCCATGCTCTAGTCCCTTTGTTTCATATTTAGCATGTGTGTTTTCTCTGGCACTGATATGAAGAGATGGATAAAATTGCAAAGCTGATTTTGCAAGATTGGGAGCTGTAGATTGCTACTTAGTACTTTAAAGCAACTGTAGCATTCTAAGAATCTTACTAACGTAACCCCCTCGATGAAGGTTCATCTACCCAAAGCACACTGTGATCACTTTCATTAAGTTTAGGCACTCAGAACTTTTACTGATACATTTGAGTTGTGTTCAGATGTGTTTTATGCTCATTCAGCTGTGACTGACAAAGCAGATGTTTAGCATGATGTTTGAGTCTGTTGTGAGCAGTACCTTTATTTTTAGATGTATAGCCATACTTATTACAACGAAAGTCTTGGAACAGCTTAACAAACAGATCAAAATCAAATCAAAGTATAATGTCATTACAAAATACAATTGTTACATTTTATGATGTTTTCCATATGTATTTTAGTATATATCCTTTTCTTTTGGATTTACTCTACTGCTGATGGTTCCTTCTTCCTTTCTCTATTTGCCTTTTGTCTTATGGTTATGGTTTTCTCTTGGGTTTTCTCATAATTTTTTATCATTCCCCTCTTGGTCTTCTTTTGCCCTAAATGATCACACCAGTTCTTTACTCTAGTCCTTTTCCCACAACCGCAGACTAGGTACAAGCAGAAGGTATTACAATTTGAAGTTCCTTCCCTTCTGGCATAGCCTTCAGTAAGCTGACAGTGATTTTTAATCTTATTTATCTTGCAGTAAAATTCATTGCTTGCTACTCCACTTCTTGGCTACTCTGTGGGGATACTCCAGTATCTGAATACAATAAGGTCACTCAGTTTGTCATCTTGTTAATTGGATAAAATGTAGCAGATTCTGAGCCAGCTGAGGAGGATTGACAAACCTGTCAATAGCAGCAACAGGATCAGTTGGACTGCAGGGGGCAGAAGTTTCTTCGGCAGCAAACTAAATTTGCCCAGTTGTCCATTGTTCCAGAAGTGCTTTCTCTTTGGAAATACATTCAGACAAGTTGAATTTAAATTACTTGAGATTAATTGTATCATACTTGCAATAAGTAATTTAAATTGTAAGAATGAATTACGATTGCTGAACAGTACTTGTCTGTTTGTGACACGACTATGACAATGCACTATTTGAAATGTGTTTTCTTGAAACAGATATGTGCAATGAATAATATATATTAGGGTAGCTGAAAAACAGGAAATATTTTAAATTTACCTTTTAGTATAAAATATACAGGAATTTGTTAATACTGGTTCTATTCGCTGACAGTTTTTTTAATAAACAGTAAAAGCTGTCAAGATTTAAGATAATTAACTCTTGGCATTCATTAGGGATTATATAGTATCATGTTATTTTTGAGGGCTGTAGTAGAAGTTTATATATCGAATAAATCCATCACTTTTCTTCAGACATTTTCTTATTCTTCCAAAGTTGTGCTCTCAGTGCAGGACTATTGCCACAGAGCTTTCTATTTTAAGTCATTTTCTTGCATTGTGCCCTGCTTTTACGGAGCACAGGATAGCCTGTCTAAATTAATCTAATTTCATTGACGTAACCACCCTCTGAGAAAAAGGCCACCACAATGATCAACTTGCTTAGGAGGAAAGATTACAGTTAGGGAAAGAGTGAGCAAGGGTCACTGTGATAGAGCAATATAGAATTCTGCATTGTGTGGAGAAAGTGGATAGGGAACAATTCTTTTCTGATTTATTCCTAACAAAGTGTTGGATAGATTACTTTTGTTTTTTTCTAACTTGAATGTCTTATTGTTTTCAGTTTCATTGTTTGAATAGAACAGGTATCTGTGTTATCTATGTGAGATGGAAAGTTGTTTAAAGAAAAAGCATGCTGTTTCTTTTTTCTTTTTTGCACCATAATCACCATTGCAGTGTTGTTGTTACATTGTATTTATATCCTACCTTTTTTCTTCTTGTGTGGAGCCCAAATTGGCTTACTCAGCTCCTATTTTATCCTCAGAATAACATCCCTGTAAGGTTGGCTATACTGACAGTCTGTGAGTGGCCCCAAGTCAACCCAGCAAATTTCATGGCCCAAATGGGCACTAGAACCTGGGTCTCTTGGGCCCTCATTTCAACACTGTTCATTTACAATTTGTTAGTACTCAAAGTTGTGCTCATTCATGGTATTATTTGTTATCTAATGTTCTTTGCTCACTAAATCACCTGGGCTTAACATGCAATTTGGTTTCCTTGTATACTGGTTAGTTCAATGGTTGCTTCTATTTTGTCTACATTTTGGTGAAGAAACTTATCAATTATGTGTTAAACTCAGCAAGTATGTGTTTCAATTGTTGATTTTTTGTGGTTTGTATTAATGCTGTTGTAAGATTTTTAACTATGTGAGCAGAAAGAAGCCATGGTTGTGGTGAATTAATTTCCTGAACAGTCTAGAAGTGGTAGGCTTACTTCTGTATGCTGTCTCTGAACCTCCAATTTACTGCTTCATTTGCAGACTTAGCTCTAGCAAGGAAGTTGTTTGATGAACTTGTATGAAGAGTTACGGTGTATTGTATAGGAATGCTGAAAATTTCTATAATGCAATAGCTTTCTTTTCTCAGAGGCGAAAGATTCTCCTTTCACTTGTGTTGGTAGGGCTTGCAGACTGGTTCAGCAAGGTGTATGGAAGAGTGATAGCCATATCTGTCAGTGCTGTTAAGTGATGTTGTCAACTGTTACAGGAAGCTGCTTCTTTGGCTGAGTGCCAGTTTACTAAATCAGAGTATAAAGGGCTTAAAATGGCATCTAAAAGAACAGCATGACGAGCCAGGCAGAGAGTGCTTTTTGGTGAGTTGAGAAGGAATGGGTGAGTTGAGAAGGAATGGGCTTTTCTGACTTTTTGAACCAATTTGTTTCTAAAGGAAGTGAGGATTACCAAATTATTTTTGATGAAGTTGACTGGTGGTTACCTAAAAATAGAAAAGAGAAGCTTTTGTCACCACTGAATGATGTATGAAGTACTGTAACCTGTGCTTGTTTTGTAACTTATGTGGACTAACATTATGTTTATTCTAAAATGCAACTAGTGTCACGTGTGAGTTCTTAAATCATTGTTGCTGGAGCATCAGAAAGTGTGCTGTGAGAAATAAAGGATTAATTAAAAGACCTTAGGAGGCTCCAAGTGTACCTCCTTCCAGTCAGTCTTCTGCAAGAACAGGCAGTTCAGTTCCATTAAGAGTGACTGACCTCCTGTTGCAGAAAAAAGTCAAAATTACCTAGTCTCAGAAGAACTCACCTACTGTGCCGGGGCATAAGTGTTAGAATGAAATACAGTGTGCCTTTGTTGGAAGTTCTGAAACACTGTAATGGAATGTTAAGATAAGGAAATGTATATTCTTTAAAAAAAAGAATGTTTATTAAATTTTTCATTCTTTGAAGTGACTTTGTCTCTATTTGTCCTCACTGTGGTTGCTTTCATTACTTTGAATGTGTACATGTTGCTCCCCTTATATGCAAACAGAAGGACTAGTCTGTGATTGCCTGCTTCTGAAATGCCATCAGTAGCTTGCTAACCATTCAGCTGCTTGAATGGAAGCATAAGCAAGGCTGCAGAAAAAGTGCAAAGTATTATATACCAAGTAATTGGATGGCATACAAATTTTATAAATAAATAAATAATTGAAACAAAGATTTATTTGTCTCAGGCCAAACTCTGTATGAAATCTGGAAATAACCAGGACCCTTGAGTTTAACATTCATACCTTCTTAACATACAAAGCGTAAGTGCTGTCCATATTTTTAAATGCCTCTTGTGAATGACTGCACAGAAGCTTGAGTATTGTTAAGACGTTTTTGTACATTTTAATGCATTTATATTGTAAGTTATATTGTCAATTCTGGACTTGGGAAGCACCATCTTATTACACAGACTTGGATCCAAAGCACCTCAATGGTTATGAGCTGGTATCTTCCCTACTTTCCTTCTGTTTACCAAACTCAAGACAAACCCTTTGAAGTACAATTCTTTTATGGAAACCTAACAGATTACAAAACAGTATGAACTCTAAAAAGTGTTCTGCTAAAGTTGAGGAGAAGCATCTTGCCATGTAAAGAGTTGAATCCAAACGGAAAACTTGACCTCTGTCCCTCCCTTTCAGTGAAGCTTCTGACTGCACCCTCAGGGTGCTTGAGGGCTGGATGGTGGGAATGCTGGATACTGTCTAACTGGGCAATGTGCTGCTCTCATCACCTCTTTACCAGGTCCAGGATTGGGTCTTGTATCTGCCTCCCCTCCTACCCTGAAAACCCTTCCTCCCTACCAAAACAGGCAGATTCTCAGGTTCTGCCTGGAAACTTCACTAGGTAGGGAATGCCTGCTCTTCCCCTTGCTCTTCTGCCTCCTCCTCCTCCTCAGAATCAGACCTTTCTGAGCAGTTGGAAAGGAGCAAGAGATGGGCCCACTCTCCACATCAGGCACTGGTGGAAAGCATTTCCACCGAAGCATGTTATATGTCTATGCAATGTTTGTTTGTTTATTCCTTTTAGACTGTCCCTCTACTAGTGTCTCGAGATGGTTTACAACAAACAACAAGTAAAATAGAAATTAAAACAGCACAGCATGCATACAGTAATATAAAACAGATTAAACAATTAAACATTAAAATAACAGGAAAATAAAAATGGTTTTTGCCTGGCACCGCAAACAAAAAAGTGTTGGTCCCAGGCGAACCTCTCTGGGGAGCATATTCCATAATCAGGGCACCACTGCAAAGAAGGCTCTCCTCTGGGTAACCACCCTCCTAATCTTGTTCAAGGAGGGCTCCCGAAGAAGGACCTCCTCCTCAGATCTCAAGAGTGGGAGGGCATAGAGGGAAAGAGGCAGCCCTTTGGGTATCTAGGACCCAGGCCGTTTAGGCCTTTATAAGTCAGCACCAGCACCTTCAGCTGGGCCCAGGGAGCCAGTGTAAGCGGTTAAGGACCAGCATTATATGCAAATACCTGCCGGTTGCTGTTAATACCAGGGCAGAACTATTCTGGACCAACTGAAGTATCTGGACTGTCTTCAAGGGCAGCCCCATGTAGAGCACATTACAATAATCCAGGAAGTTACCAGTGCATGAGTCACTATTGCCAGGCATTGCTCATCCAGGTAAGGGCACAGTTGGTAAATCAGCTGGAGCTGAAGAAAAGCATTCCTCACCACCACTGCCACCTGAGATTCCAGAGACAGCTCTGGATCAAGGAGCACACCCAACTTACGTACCCTGTCCTTTAGGGGGAGTGCAACCCCATCCAGAACAAAGTTGATATCATTCACCTGGAAAGCTGAACCACTCGCCAACAGGACCTCCATCTTCCATGCTATATGAACAATAAGAAGAGGCTGCTGAAATAGACCAAGGGTCCATCTATTCCAGCAGTATATATATTCTGTTCAAACAGTAGTCAAACAGCTGCTCTTGCAGAATCCACAAGCTGGATATGAGTAAAACAGCACCATCCTGTTCATGTTCCCCAGCAACTGGTGTGCACAATCATCTACATTATGATACCAAAGATAGCATCTAGCCATTAGTATTACTAGTCATTTGTAGCCTGTTTGTCCACAATTTTTCCCCAGTCTACTTTTAAAGCTATGAATACTGCATATGCTGGATAAAGTTCATTAGTTTAACTCTTTGATTAATATAGATGTGCTCACACTAATAATGGATCCCTTCATATGTCTGAGGTTAAAAGGCAGTAATTTCTACAGCATTCTAAGATTTACCTAGATGATACACTGGGGGCATCTTATTGAACAAAAGTGCAGTTGTTTCTGAGATTTAAACAGAGTACTGAATTTGGTGCATTCCCTTGGTTAAATAGAGATGTACAAGGATAGTATCGCTAATTTGCAGTAGTGAATTTAGCAGACTTTCAGAAACCTCGATTTATTTAAAATAAAAACAAGTTTCTAGCTCTTAAGAGTTTTGAAATATGTACATAAAAGTCATTGCAATGGCTTTGTTTGGAGGCCTGAAACTTAACCTATACTAGAGGATAATGAAAATGAGACTGCGCAAATATAGAAATGACTATACTGGCTGCTGAATTTTTTTTAAAGGGCGTAATATAGTTAACTTAAGGTTAATTCCCCCTGTTCTTCGTCATGGGCTCTGTGTATCACTCATATGGGTGCTGAGCCTGTGCAGTGCCTGTAGCCAGGAAGATTTAAAAGCTTAATGGTTTTGGCAGGAACTCCATGCCCCTCCCCCTATAGTGTAAGAAGGCGGAGTGCCCGCCATTTTCCCAGTCTTCTTGTGACCACCGTTTGCTGTGCCTTGAGCCTTTCGTCTCTCAGTTTGTAGCTGTTCTCTTAGCTTTCTTAAGATTTCCAAGTTATTCATCCCTCCCCGTTAGAAGTTTTTCTTCACCTCCCCCATTTTTACCCCTTTCCCTCCCCCCAAAAAAGTTTATTCTCTTCTTATGTTTCTCATCTTTGCTACCTTCTCTTTTTCAATCCCGATGGCTCAGCATGTGGCTTTCCGCAAGTGTTCTCAGTGCAGGGTCAAGATGCCCCCCACTGATCTGCATGACCTGTACCACCTTTGCCTTGGAGAAGGTCACAGGACAGATAGGTGTGGCCATTGCCAGGCCTTCACCAAGCAGGTGCGAAAAAACCAGGAGAACCACCTGTGCAAGCTTCTTTGGGATCAGACCTTGGTTGCATCTGATCAACTGGCAGCCCAATCTGCTGTGTAGCCCTCCCCTTTGGCTGTGCCTCCGCCCCGCCCATTGACTGATGGTGCTACTCTGTCAGAGGGAAAACACTCCTCTTAAGTCTCCTCACAAACAAAAGGAGAAGAGGAAACACAGCGGATCCGACAAGTCCTTGGGCCATAAGAAGCCTAAGAAGGACAGGGCAGACAAGATATCACAAGAACAAGAAGGTCAATCAGCCCCATATCCGTGATTTGGGATTGTCTTCCCTGTCGGTCCCGACGGTTGCTTCGGTACCTACACCAAATGGACCGGGGTCAACTGACAATGCAGGTGACCCCACCAGGGTGCTCACGATGGGTCATTCGTTCCATCTTGTCCTTGCCAGAACATCAGGAGGCAGCCATACTTGGATTGATTTCTGACTGAGAGATCCGGGAGTCTCCACAGATGGCTCCTCTGATGGTACGCTCGCCTACACCACAGCCTTCGCCTGAGGCTTCCCTGAGGGCCCCGCCTCAGCAAGTGCGGTACCAGCAGCGTGCTTCCGTACATCCCTCTCGAAAATGGGTGCAAGCGCCGCATGGATCTGCCTATCGTGAACCATGGGACTATGCACCATATGGATTCTATCCATCGGTACACCAGTGTACACTGTCTCCGATCCTGAGGGATGCTCTATTGATGTCTGCAGAAGTTCAGACCAGGCACCCTTCTTCGCTGGCCGACTCCTCCTCCAGTCCTCTGCTCCATTACGATTCCGAGTTGGAGGATTCGGATGTAGTGTCCACCTCATCAGACGTGGTCATCGCCACACAGGGTTCCAGCTCATTCAAGGAGTTGTATTCGTTGTTTGGGGAACTGATGACTAGATTGGCTAGGTCACTGGAGATCAAAGCCCAGCACCGCTTCGATCCCAGTGCCGATAAGTTCTTTAACACTGTGAAGAGAGAACAATCTGCCGCCATCATTCTGCCACTCATCACGACACTCCGTCAGGCGATGATGGAACCATGGAACTTCCCTAACCAGCCGCAGCTGACTTCATGGCAATATGAATCTATATATCGAGTTCGAGAACAGGACATTCTATTTCTCCTGTGCCACCCGAGACCGAACTTCATCGTCGTGGAGTCATCCCAGGGTTTTGGCGGGATGCGAGTCGAGAGAACACACCACTCCTCACGACAAGGAAGGGCAAAAGATCAACATGATGGCCCACTGTATTTATGCTGCCACAGGTCTTGGGCTCCAGATCTCCAATTATGAGACGACGTAGGCTCTCTACCAGTATTTTTTCATGCAAAAAATAGAGAATATTGCAGCATCGCTCCCAGAGCAACAGAGGGACCTAGCTTACATCTTCACCTAGGAGGCAGTGCAGGTGGTGATTCAGCAGCTCTCTACGGTGAGACATCATGTTGATTGCAACTCAAGGGCCCTCATTGTGCTGTAGCCCTCTGTCACCATGCCTGGCTCTGGAACTGCAATTTTCTGGATGAGACCAAGCGCCTCATAGAGAACATGCCCTTTGATGGCTTGGGACTGTTCAATGCCAGGACGGACCACAAGCTCAAGACCATCCACCAATCCTACATGACAGCTCGGCGTATGGAAGTCCCCAACCAATCCAGACGTAAGTGGTCTTGGTCCCATCCCTCCTACCGATATCAACCACACACACAGTTTTCTGGCTGGCAGCAGTTTCAGCCTTGTCAGCATCACCGAAAACCAGTGCAGCACTATCAACAGAGCTGTCGCCGCCTGGATTCTGATAAGCGTCAGCTTTGATGGGCTGAGCAAACCTTCTCTCCTGAACCCACCCTCCCCTCTTCCTTTTGGGGGTCGACTGCAAAGTCGACTCCCCATTTGGGAGTCCATCACATCTGATCAGTGGGTTCTATCCATCGTGGAGCATGGATATAAAATTGAGTTTGATACTGTACTCCCATCGAGACCGATCTGATATACGTCTTTGTTGTCAGTTCTCAAAGATGAAGTTCAACAACTTCTTTGTAAAGGAGCAATTCTACAACTCTCAGGCTCCGAGGGGTTACACGGTTTCTACTCAAGATACTTTACAGTTCCAAAACGAGATGGTGGTCTTTGCCCAATATTGGACTTATGTGACATCAACAACTTTATCAAAACTAAGAAATTTCGAATGACCACCCTTCAAAACATCCTTCCATTGCTCAGGAGAGAGGATTGATTTGCTTCCTTGGACTTGATGCTTATTTCCGTATTAGCATCCACCTGTCTCACAGGTGATTTCTTTGGTTTATGGTCGGTTCTGACCTGTTTGAATACAATGCTTTACCGTTCGGACTGGCTACTACTCCACGGGTCTTCACCAAATGCATGGCTCCGGTGTGTGCACACCTCCGGCTTCAGGGAATTCAAGTATACCCTTACCTTGATGACTGGTTGATTGTCTCCTCGTCTAGAGAAGGCCTTTGATCATCGATTTGGATGACATACACCTTCTTAGGTGATTTGGGACTGTGTATTAATTACGAAAAATTGTGCCTTGTTCCTTCACAGATCATTGATTTCATCGGAGCCCATCTCGATTCCACGACTCGAGAGCCTTCCTTCCTCAAGGACGACAAGAGAATCTTTGTGCATCCATTCGTCAAATCCACATGGACAGAACTGTTCCAGCACTGTTGGTACAGAAGCTCCTCAGACATATGGCTTCCAAGGTCTCCGTGGTCCCGTACACCAGACTACAGATGAGGACCCTCCAACTCTGGTTCAATGGCCTCTTCTGACCACAACAAGATTCACCACACCAGCCTCTTCGTCTCCTGGTCTCCATTCTCCAGACCCTGTTATGGTGGACTATACAAAGCAGTCTGTCTGTCGGGGTCCCATTCCTCCTTTTGAGCCCTTGGCAACTACCGACTTACGTCTCTTGTCATGGAAGACTGCCTTCCTTGTTGCTATCACATCAGCTAGAAGGGCCAGTGAATTCTGTGCGCTCTGTATAGACCCTTCTTATCTCAATTTTCACAAAGAAAAGGTCGTTCTGCGTATTGATCTGGCGTTCCTTCCGAAGGTTGTGTCACCCTTCCATGTCAATCAGGACATTGTTTTACCAGCCTTTTTTCCTACTCCGTGGAGCGCTCACTAGACTCCCTTGATGTTTGTTGATGTCTCGCCTTTTATAGGTCTCGTAATACCAAACGTCTTTTCATCAGGTATTCTGAACATGACAAAGGGTCCCCCATTGGGTCCCAAAGACTCTCGAAGTGGATTGTTCAGACCACTGAACTGGCCTATCAACTTTCTAAACTAGACTTGCCTGTCATGCCCAGAGGCCATTCCACGAGGGCTGCTGCGGCTTCCTTGGCTTTCTCCGCTGGCTTCATGACATTTGCAAGGCGGGCACTTGGAATATCCCTTGCACATTTGGCAGACATTACTGCCTTGATGTATGTGCCAGACAGGATTGCTCCTTTGGTCGTGCAGTCCTTTCTTCTGTTCTTCAGTGACCACACCATCCCACCTCCGGGTCTGGTAAGCTTGCTAATCACCCATGTGTGTGATACACAGAGGCCACGACGAATAAAGGCAGGTTACTCACCTGTAACTGTCATTCTTCGAGTGGCCATCTGTGCATTCACACAACCCACCTGCTGGCCCCACTCAGTGTTGGTGACTGGGGTTCCACGGTATGGTTTCGCTTGGTTACGGATCCGTAAGGTGTATCTTCATGTGCATATATTCTTACCTTTAGTATCTTAAACACTTAATGTGTAATACTTTTTGCTTCCGCTTGGGGAGCGAACTGTCGGTCTTCAGTAGACTGGGAAAATGGTGGGAACTCCGCCTTCTTACACTATAGGGGGAGGGGTGTGGAGTTCCCGCCAAAACTGCTAAGCTTTTAAATCTTCCCGGCTACAGGCACTGCGCAGGCACAGCACGCATATGTGTGATGCACAGATGGCCACTCGAAGAACCACAGTTGCAGGTGAGCAACCTGCCTTTCTTCCATTAACCTCTTATTATCATCATTATATAAGCTGGCTGTCCAAACCCAAGCTTGTGACCCATGTGTGGCTCTTTCAGTTTATTTTGTGGCTTGCAGAGGAGCTGAAAAAAGCATATAGTATAGTAGGTTGCTATTTGCTTCGCACCTGAGGCTGTGGCGAGCAGGTGAAATTGGGCTGCTTCCTCCATGGGCCCTGCTGGAGCTGAGAGGACTGCATGACAGCTGCACTCCAGGGAGGGATCAGGTCCTTGCTGAAGCTTCTGGCATGGCAGCTGGCGATGAGATTTCCATCCTGTTCTGTGGCTGGATGATGCCTTGCACCCAAGCTCCAAAGGCAGCAGTGTACAGCCACTTAGTTTCCTCTGATATTCAGACCCAGAAAGGAAACAGAAAGGTCCTATTCTGAAAGGCTTTCAGGCATTTTGGCTTGAAAGCATAGCAGTACCATCGCAGAAGTGTATGCAGCAATAAGTCCTACTATGTTTGGCAGAGCTTACTCTTAGATAAGCATGCATAGGGTTGCACTAGCTAAAATACATGTTAATTGATTAATCAAGCAATTTTGTCAGAAGTTTTTAACGACTCATGCCCAGGATGGAGACTCACAAGACCACTGCGGGCAGCAACTAGCTTGATAATTGTAGCAATGTATGTTTGGTCAAAATTGTGTGTTTGTGTGCGTTCGTGTCTTGTTGCTCTAAAGTACCTGCCATTTTACTGTACTGTACGTGGCATTTCATTGAGAAAGGATGGTCGCCAGTGCTCTATAAGGATTGGGAGTCAGAATGGGTAAAGAAATGATTCCTTCATATACTGTATGAGGTCCAGAAAGCCAGGAACCGTTGGTGTATCAAATCAGATTTATTAATGTTGAAAGGCTATGTATTGACTGTTTTTTCCCTGCTCCTGACTATTAGACAGATGACCAGAATCATATATAATACAAAAATGAAACATGCATAAACAGCATCACAGGGTGAGTTTGCCTGGACAAACGTTTTTACAAAGCCATACTTTTTCATAATTTGAAACATAACTGGTTGAAAAAGGCTTTTTGTTTTAGCATTTGTAATGATGAGTTGATTAGTTTTTAGCTGATTTGTTTTATGAAAGCACTTACAACTTGTAATATAAGAAATCCTACAATTTTAAACAGGTGTATAATGGGTATGAAATCCACTGCATCTTTGTGCTAGGAAAAGTTTGCTTGGTGGAATTTATATTTGAAGAAGAAGAAATACTTCTTCTTCAAAAAAACCCTTAGTTTTTCATAGTAAAACCTGGGGACTACAGTGTAATATAAACAGAGGATAATATTACATTTGAGTTTTAATTAGGACTACAATCATAAAACATACACACTTTAGTGTATATCTGATTAAAATCCATTGTAATTTATATATGGGTAAATATATTTAAGACTGGATTATGAGAATTACTGTGAGAATACAGATGAGTTTCTGGCTGGAAAGATCGTTCTTGTTTCCTTAGAATCTATGCTATTCTCTCATCCCCCCCCCCCAATAATTTTCCTCAGAGGCCACATGATTAAACAGAGAATGGCTCACTTTGGTTGATCATATATCAGCTTAATGAGCCAAGATGTGAATGCGAGTGTTTTAACTTTACATTCCCCCCTTTCTTTTTGTTCCCTTTTATGTGGAACATAAGAATAGACATGCTAATGGTCCATCTAGTCCTGTTTTCCATTCCCATGGTGGCAAACCAGCCTCCTACAGAGTCCCTCAGGCAGGCTACATCCACTTACCCAAGCTCTCAAGTGCACACAGGCATACTGCCTATGATAATGGAGGTAGCATATAGCCAGCAAGGCTTGCAACCATTGATAGACGTATCCTCAATGAATTTGTCCAGTCTTCTTTTAAAGCCATCCAAATTAGTGACCCACACAACATCCTGGGTTAGAAAATGCCATAGTTTAGCTAGGTGCTGTGTGAAGAAGTACTTCCTTTAATCTGTCCTGAATTTCACACCAAACAGCTTTACGGGTTGACCCCAGGTTCTTGTATTATTGGAGAAGGAGAAAAAATGTCTCCATCTCCACTTTCTTCACACATGCACAACACTTTTCTCATGTCTCCCCTTACTTGGCCTTTTTCTAAGCTAAACATACCACACGGGGGAGTTGCTCTTACTTCATCATTTTAGTTGCCTTTCCCTGCACTTTTTCCAGTTAAATGTCCTTTTTCAGGTGTGATGACCAGAACAGTGCACAATATTCTAAGCATGGTCACACCAAATATTTGTAAAAGGGCAGTATGATCTGGCAGTTTTATCTTCAATTCCTTTCCTAACTATGCCTTACGTGGGGACTGCCTTTTTCATAGCATCTTCACTTTGGTTTGACATAGTCATTGAGCTGTCCACCACAATCCTGGGATCTTTTTTTTATTATTATTTGATCAGTCACTGCTAGAAGTCAATAACTATAGTGTCTTGCTTTGTGAGAACAGGAAAGCTAAAATCCAAACGATCAGGATTTTAACCCAACTTCAAACAGCATTTTAAAGTTCTGGCTTGTTCTGAAGTTGGTTACCATAGTTTCCTAATATGGATGAGATGAGACTTGTATGGTTAATTGGAGACCTTTAAAGCATGGGAAGATGCTTGTTCATATTGTAGCTTGCTAAGATGAGGTATGGTTGTCTGAAGTAGGCTAGAATATATGTAGGTGGATGCAGTCTGAGCTGCTTGAAAACACTCAGCTTCTAACTCCATGTGCAAAATTCCTGGAAATATTACTTTCCTGTATAATTACCTCAGGTTCATGATTATATTAACAAAAATAGATGTTGCTGGGAAACCTATTTAGAGTGACAGGTTTCTCAAGGTTAAAATGTTGCCCCTTTCTCCAAGCTTCATGTTTTTCATATCGTAACGGATTTTCAGTGACTTTAAATGTCAAACCCATATATACATGCTATATTTAAATAACTGCATGTTTTAATGCAGATTTCATTAGACCAGATGATGGACTGCTACTTTCATTAAACATAGATGTCATGACAAATTATGAAGGATCATAGGAACTGTGGTCAAGCAGGTTACCACACAAGCAGTACAAGTTTTGGGTGACTTTAGTCAAAATGGAAGATAGATACCATTTAAAGCTATTATAAATAAAAATAGATGCCATTTAAAGCTATATTGCATTAAGTTGCTCTAACTTGAAGAGCAGTACATAGTACAGATTATATTATTTACTGTACAGCAAGGCCCAGTATAATTCTTGAGATTGTGCTAGGTTCTCAAGGAGTTCTAACAGCATATCCATTTGGCATGGTCATGTATAATATCAAAGCTGGGTTGAAGGAAATGGGGACAAAACTCCTGCTTTGAATAGTTGTAAAGGATGCACAGTCCCATAGCCACAAATACCTAATGGTGTAACCTTTCAGTCTCCAACTGACTTCAGCTTGAATTGAGCCTAATAATCCAAAGCAAGAATTACTGAGATTGACAAGATTAGATATGAAACAAGACTGATACTCAGTTTTTCATATATCCATTAGATATCCACAGACACTGTGATTAAAAACTTCTACATTGACTTCACCTTCAGTGTGCCAATTATTTCAAGGTACTCTGTTTCTGCTGATCTTGTAACCGTCAGTCCATACATTTGTAGAAAACTCAGTACACACATTATCTTCTTCTGCATTCACTCCATTATTAAAAAATATATGGTGCAATAAATGTGAATGCATCACCTCTTATGGGTGGGGAAGAGAGAGAGAGCATATGTGTATACCTAAGCAGAAGGATCAAGATAACTGTGCTTTATGGATTTGCATTTAGTCGGTCTAGTCCATCTACTCCAGCACATGTACAGTAATTGCAGTATATACAGACAACACTAGGTGCAGACAGCATTATAACAAAATAAATGATGTCCCCAAGGAGTGCCACTTGGGGAATAGCATTTGGAAAAAAAAATCAAGACTGCTAATAGAGATTTTTGTAATGACATGTTTGGAAGGAGACTGTTTATGCTCACATAGTCTTATGGGTATGTCAAACCAGTTGGCACTAATTCCTAATGATGTAACTAAAAAGCATTGGCTGATGTATATGTTGCCTCTATCATGCAGAGGTTTCTTGAATCATCCTCTGCATGTGTTTGCTCCCCTGTGATCAATGTAACACATAAAATAGCTGTTTATGCAACTTTTTCACACTAAATGTAGAGTTTTTATATCGGCTTCAAAAATTGATGCTATTCTGTAGAAACTCACGATGCTAAACATAAGAAGTACAAGACATGCAGCCCACACTTAAGGGCAGTAGCATGGTGAAGGAATCACCGAGAAGCAGTTTGAAATTATTTTTGTTACTCTGAAACAACATATATGGTGGTCCACAGAGATGCATTTTATATTCCATTGTCTAAGCTTAAGTAAAAAGTTTGAGAGGTTGGCATTGAGTTTTTGAAAGAGGTATAGGTTTCTCTGCATTCAAATGGGATGGCGAAAATGTCATTTGAGCATATGCTAACAATCTATGATCCACAAATCCCTGAACAGAAACACACCGAGCCAAACATAATATTTCTCTTCCTTATGTTCCACATTGAGATTTAATGTTTTAAATGCAACATGCAGCCTTTGCATACTGGGATTTAACATTTTAATTTAACATGGATTAAATTATTGACTCAAATTTTCAATGAAACCCTAAATTTAAATAGCTAGTGATTTGTAAAGTTATACTGGGATGGCCTTTTTTGTTCATCATATTGCATATGGGCACAGTCAGCATTTGAAAAAGACATGAATCAACGTTGAATGAAGCAGTTCATATAAATTTCAAATTAGTTTTATAAAAATATAAATGTCAAGTGCTCTAAATGGGCAATGACCTTTTCATGTGTAGCATATTATGTGGAGGAAGAAAAGTAGCTACAAAGCCTATAGGGAGATTGAATCCTGGGTGCCTTTTTATTGTTCCCTCTGTATCGTGATTCTAATTTTAGAAGCTGACATCATTTTAGTTCTAGTGACAGCCTCTCCCATATTTTCCCCCTCCTATCTCCCTCCTATCCTTCTCTCCTCCCTCCCTTCCTGCCTCCCTTAGGATGGTTTACATTTTCATACTGATGTTGAATCTTACAGTTCTTTTTGGTAGAATTATTCTACAGCATAGTACTAAGCTTTTAGCTGCAGTGAAAACTATTGCATATTGGCTGTTTAATATCAGACCATAATGTTACCATGGAGGACGAAATGAGGATTGTTCATAGGGATTGTTTTTAATACTGGTTGTGCAAAGATTCAGGAACAAAAACAATGTTTTAAAAACTGAGGCAGCATGTTTACACTCTTGTTTAGAATATTATAAATTATGAAAAAATAATTGAAGTGTGTGTGTCAGTGACTGAAAATGAAGATTATCAAATTCTGCCACAACTGCTCATATTAATTTTCATCATTGGTTATTGCTGTTCTGACATAAATTTCAAGCTCATCCACCAATTGCAATTGCTCTTGATACCCTTCCCTTTTAGTGCTGACATATTAGAAGGTTCTGCTTGCCAAACTATAAATATTTTTTACAGAGTTTGTAACATGGTATATTGCTTGCCACTGTATTTTCAGGTCTACAATTCCTCCTTGAACCACTTGCTATAGATGTTAATGAAGCTGTGCTAGTGCTTATATTGTAGCACAAGTAATATGCTAGCTGTGGAATCAGCACACTTCGAAGCAACTGCTTTTTCTCATAATATTCACTGGGAAATTCAATCAAATAGTTGTCTTTTGTGCATAGGTGAAGAATTAGGACAGTTGGCATTTCTTGGACTACATCTGGAATGGAAAATAGATGGTTGGTTAGAGATGTTAATGCTGCCAGTGCATGTATATCTTGTTACTGTGTTCACATAATTATGGATGCAAATCTTTCTATTAAAAAATCTTAAAGATTTGCAAAAACAAAACTCAAAATAATAATCAAATTCTGCAAAGACAGCTTTCTTCTTCCCATAGTGCTGTACTTTTCTCTGCTCTCCTGTTTAGTTATGTACATGGGCTTTTAAAAAAAGTGTTTAATAAAGCAAATCAGATTGATTTAATTTGTAGCCTGTTAAAAATGGAAGTAAGAATTTGCATTTTCTTGAAAGCCTTCGCTCTAAGGCTGTTAGCTTGAACATCATACTGTGTCTCTGATCACTGTTAAATATATCTCCCTTTGTTGCAGAAGAATCTTGACCATTTGACAATTGTTATTAACAAATAAGTCATTAATTTATGTCACAGCAGCATAATGAAATTCCAGTTTTAAAAAGGTGGCAGGCTGACAAAAAATAGGTCAGTCTTTTCTCTGCATATAGCTGTGAGGCTGGCAGGGCTGCATGTAGGGTCTTGGATATATTCCCCAAGGACTTGCAGTAGCTGCAGTTTGATTTGTAGGGAAAGGAAAAGGATGATGTCATTTTCACTTAAAGAGGAAACTAAAATGAAATAGAACTCTTCCCCATTATTAAGCTTTTGTTTACAATATTTGAGAAATAATAAATTTGTGTCAGAATTCTTAGTGGTCTGAATTTCATGTACAAGACAGCAATTTTAAAATACAGTTATGAGGCCAATAAACTTCCAGTTTAGCTGAATAACAGATTAGATTTTTTGTTTTTCAGGCAAGGGAAAAAGGTTCATTCAACTTTTCTAAAAGTTAATTGATATAATACTAAAACAAGTTATATTACATGAAGAATTGTACTCAACAATTATTTGAGGCCAGGACCTGGCTCCCTCAGTTGCACAGTCATTTAATACCTTGTGCGCACCAGTCACATGCCAGGGGGCCTAGCATCATTAGCCTTGGCAGTACTACTTGTGTTCTGTGAACGTGGCCAGGATGGCTTGGAGCCTTGACAAGCCACACAGTGCTGTACAACAGTCTGTGGATCTTGAGTGGCCTGTTACCAATGGCAACCATTTAGCCACGGCAATCACAGGACATGACAAGTTGTGCTGCTGAAGGTAATTATGCTAAACCTCCCAGCATACAACTGCCAGGTGTGGTTAGAGACATAAGCCACCAAGTCTTCTTTCCCCAGTTGCTATCATGCAAACCAAGGTCATGGGAAATCCAGTTCCTTACTAGTAATATATACTATTACATTCTATTGCAGCATTACATGAATCATTTGAAACAGTGGGAATGCTTGCCTGCCGCCTTTGTGGGAACAAGAATGCTAGATTAGTTTCTCTGATATTCTGTCTCCTGCTTTTTAATCATACAATGGATAACAGTGGAAATCCTTTAAATAAAATACGCTATCTATACACATAACCATACAGACGCAACCATCTTAAGGGGGAGTATGTGGTTTTTATCCAGTGGTGTCACATTCATTGTCTTTAATTAAGCTAAGTCTTCAGTGAATAGAAGGGGAGGGTGGAAGTCTCTCCTTCCCCTCCCCCAATTTCTCCTAAAGTCAACACACAATTTTTATGCTGGTCTGGAGGGGCTGCAATGGTTTAGATCAGATTTGCTTGGAAGGACTCAGGAAGTTATTTGTAGAGGGAAGGGGGTTCAGTGAAAATCTTCTCTGCCTTACTATCCAAGAACTCAATTGGATATAAACTTGTATTTTTAAAGTTTTCCCATTTTGTCACCTTTGTTTCCATTTTGTTATCATTTATATTGTTACCAAATAAAGCTTTCATTAAAGTTATCAGCTGTGTGTACAGCTGGATGCTTCAGTATTTTTAGATTAATTAGGGCAATGTGACTTTGGTTTCTAACCCAATGTATTTTAGGGAGAAACATATCAAATGTGATAAAGAAATTGATGTGAACTTACTAGTAGTATTCCTTTTCAACCCAGTAGTGCCTTGCTTTGGTTGCAGAAGCAATGTCAGTGTGACTTTTGTATTACATATTGGAGAAGGTTAATACTGCAGGATAATTTAATGTGGTTTAGTATTCTTCACTTGAATGTTCACTGGAAATATGCATCTGTGGCACAATGCATGAGTTGATAAACATGAAGGAGAAAGGCTTTCAGCAAGGAGCTAAAACTGCTGGTAGTAGTACTGTGAATACTTTACTTCATATTGAGCAGAGCTGACCACATAGAAATTCAGATTGAATTTGGAGGTTAAAGAGGAGAGACTGGAAAAAAATTGGCAAGCATGTTAAAGGCTTTTGGAAGAGAATTTTATATTATTCTCGTCTAAACTGCCATTGCAAGGAAAAGAATGTACATGGCTATTTTCTTCTTATGGGCTGTATGGGAGGTGTGTGAACTCTTTTTGTGTCCACATTATCTCCCTCCCAAAGACTTTGTCATTCAAAGGGCATTTGTCTGGGTCTTGGCCATGGTTACAGATTACATGGTTCCCAATTTTAGATGCTAGCATTGGCCCACATTCTAAAATTGTTAGTGACTTCTAAGATATTCCCAGAAGACTGTATTACAAAGATGTAAGTACAATACATGCAGCATCTGTAATGTAAACTGCCAATGTACATGGCTATTAAAATTGACTTTAAATGGTTTCTCTTTTAACATTTCAGTATTTAAGAAAAGTTTCCGGTCTTTTCAATGAAATTGTATATTATGAGAGGTTGTGGATATACAGAATCTGTACGGCATAATAAAAGGAAAAGCCTGAGTTAAATTAAAGCCCAATGATAAGAAACATGCTTTATTCATAATAATTTTTAGGAGAAAAATATGTGAGCAGATACAGTGATTTCAAGAATAAATGCTAAAATACACATACACCCAAAGGAATTGTGTGCACTGTTAGATCAGCAGAGTGATATGAAATGTAACATAGAGTATGTTTTGCTGAATTGTTGTTATACAGAGGTGTGTTTATACTAGGTCAATAAAGATGCTCTGGCTGCATCTGCAGATACAGTAGCCAATTGATCTAATGCAGTTTCTAAAGGCTTTCTATACAGGTGATGTCATCCTTTTAGCTCCATTCCCCACCCACTCTCTCTCCTCCTTATTAGATATTTCATCTTGCTGCGGAGCATCCAATCGATGAGAGGTTCTCCTGAGGGAGCTGCTGAGAAACGAGCAAAGATAGGAGGAATTAGTACTCAAGCATTCAGTCTTGCTGTGGATGTTGCATTTTGCAATGCATCAGAAATGTTTTAATTGGTAAATACTGGCTTTGGCTTAACCATGATATCTGACTGATGCATTAGACTTTTAAGCTGTACTGCAGCATTTTAAACTCTGCATTGGTGTGGGTGGGAGGGAAATGGTTTTGATTGCAGAGGCTCTGAGCAATTCTGTAGTGCAAACCTGTTAGAGTATGTATGTGTGTATGTGCATATATATGTATCCTGAAGATTCTAGCTGTGCATGGATGCCGTCTTACATGGAGGGCAGGTGTATAAAGAAGAAACTTTGATATGAAGGATTCATCAGTCACCCAAGATCTACTTCAGAAGCATCTTTGGAAAACTATACCTGCATTATAAAATGTGAAGATGGGGAAAAGGGAATCTGAAGACTGACCAGCTTTAACTGTGCCTTGAAATGGAAAATTCGTAATTGGAATAGAATACTCACTTTTTCATAGACTGTTGCATTTAACTTATATTCCTTTCTAGAATTCATTACAGCTCTGCTTTTTCAGGTACATATTCTGCTTCAGGAATCCTGTTGACATTTGTATTTGAATAAGAAGCACCACTGAATTTTTTGAATGTGATTGTTGAAACTGAACTATTTTTGCAGTAACTGTTGCAGCACTGAAAGCTACTGAGATACAATAGGAGCTGTAATTTTAATTTATCACTGTGAAATAAAGTCTGCCCAATTTTGTGCCTGAAGATCTATTTCTTTGGTTTATGCTTTATAAAGAGAATCCTTTTACTATCTGTGGCTTTTGTTTGCAAGTGGAAACTTTCCTCTTCAGTCCAGGAAATGGCTTTTCTTGTTCGATGCTATGCCAACTGTCTGCAACCATGGGCCTCTAAAGTAAGTAAAATTTATACGTAGGGGTTTCTTCAGCTAAACAGAGTATATAATTTGAAAACATCTTATTTAAGAACTTTCACAGCTATCATTACCATTAGTTTGTATCTGGTATTGCTACAGTGTTGGTAATCTTAAAAATGATTCAGTATGATGTAAAAGAAATGTACCCAGAGTGTACATTTCTTTGAGGTCCTTGGCCTACTTAACAGTCCTTTTTTAAAGCCACAGAAGATTTTGGTTATGTTTTCCACAGTTGAACTATGACTGGTTGAGTCTTCAGCATAAACATTTACAGTGTGTTTAAGATGGTTGATTTGTGATATTGCAGTATAAGGGAAAGCAGTTCTGTGTACAATAGTGTAATTTTGATACCCCTATTTTCACTTTTTAAAAATGACAGCTCTGTAAAAGTGTAATTATTTTGCTTTTTCTTTACAACAGTTTGCTAGTATTCTAGATGTTTTGATTGTTACGGCTGAAGTTAAGCCATTGCCTTGAGATGAAAGGTTCACAGAATTCCCAAGCCTGAGCTTATATCTGGTATTCCTTCTCTTCTGGGTACAGAATGATAATGGCATCTAATAGCGGTTAGGTTGTGTGTGTGTGTGTGTGTGTGTGTGTGTGTGTGTGTGTGGAACAAAGTAAGATGATGTGGAAACACACTAAATAGTTTCCCTTCCATTTGTCTGATGCACTGCTAGTATTTAAATGCTCTTTGTGCTAGAAGCTAGCTGACATCATTCCTGAGCCTTGCTCATCGTTATTATAACAAATATTTGTTTAGAATTTGGTAGCTGTTTCAGGTGATCAGCACCTTTTATATGCAAGGTATCTTTATTTTAGTGATCATCATTTTCAATGACTGGGGTCAGATCAGCAAACTATATTTCTCAGGTACCTTGCAATTAAGTAATTTGAGAGGGTGAAGATCTGCTCTGCCTGGATGCTTTGCTTTTAGCCTTCTCTGGCACCCATACTCTGTATCTTCTTGCTGTTTTTTTCTTGCTCCCAATGACTTTCACAGTCCTACATATCCTCAGCTAGGAAAGATAACTGTGCTATGGCAACTGCCAAGATCAGCCTACACCTTTATGTGTGTGTTCTCTCTTCCTCCTCCTAGAAATTAGGCCAGAAAGGAGAGAACAGACGTGCAGCTACCATATTTTGTTAATTTTCATTGACTAGGGAAATTAAGTAAACTAAAAAAGCTATCAGTCTTTTTTCCAAGATACCAACCTAGGAACACATTGCTGTATGCACAATACTTTCTGAAAAGAAAAGTCCGCTGACCTTGTAAGGCTAGGTCAGGGGTGGCTAACTCTAGGTAGTCTGGCAGCCAGTTTACAGTGCTTGGAATTCCTGAGGACTGAATTCCTGCTGCTGTACTGCCCACAGTGGCAAAAAAATTGGCGCTATTGGCAGCTGACTGCTACAGCTCTTCAAATCAAGCTGAATTCAGTGCTTTTGAGTCTCCATAGTGGTTTGCAGCCCCCCCCCCCCCCCCCCCCCCCCGGTTTACTGTGTTTCTGTCAAAATTCAGTGTGGAGGCACCAGCAATGGTGATGGGGACTGAATTCAAGGCCATGGGCAGGCTGCATGACGCTTTGGGGCATGTGTTGCCCACCCCGGCCCAGTTACTTGAGTGCTATTGCTGTAACCCTGTTTCCTAAAGGAGACACAGTGCAACACTATGAATTGTAGGTATAATATAAAGGGGAATGGTTCTCACTATTCTGTTGAGGGTAATTGTGCTTTCAAGTTTATCTATGTGGTGATGTCAGTAAGCCAGATAAGACCAATGCATAAAGCCTTCATCCCTAACTGTTGAATGTTTTACCCATTTGGAATCCTTCATCTCAATTTGCCTTGTGTTGTTTAGTCCAAGATTGTTCTGAAATCTTTCAGTCTTGTTGCTTAGACCTACTAGCTGCCCTAGGGAACCCTAGGAAAATGAAGCTTACTATCTTCAGCCAAGGTCAAAAACTAGTTTTGATTAAGTACTATAAACTAATTAATTTGACTCATCACTTTTCTTTGATTCTTGGTATATAATTTTCTCTTTCTTTCTGATAGTGTAGCTTCAGGGAGCTTTTCTTGATTATTATATATATGGTATGAGTTTGACTGTTTGCCAGTTGCAAAGACAGTTTTATAATTATTTCATACATTTAAAAAATTCCTCTTAGTTTTGCTCATAATTCTAGGTCAAGCTTTGTACCTGATCGTATTTAGATTTGCCTACCATCTCTGTGTTACTGTTGTGTGTCCTCAAGTTGTCTCTGACTTATGGTGATCCTATGAATGTAAGCTCTCCAAAATCTCCTAGCCATGGCAGCCTTCTCAGCATTTGTGATTTCAGCGCTGTGTCTTCCTTTATGGGATCAATTCATCTCATATTTGGTCTTCCTTTTCTTCTTTTGCCTTCAACTTTCTCCAGCAGAATTGTCTTCTCCAGGAAGGTTTGCCTTCTCATGATGTGTCCAAAGCATAGCCAACCTTAGTTTAGTCATTTTTGCTTCTAGGGAAAGCTCTAGTTTGATTCAGGTGAATCTAGGACCCACTTATTAAACTTTCTGTCAGTCCAGGGTATTTGCAAAACTCTTCTCCAGTACCATGTTTCAAATGAATCAATTTTCTTCCCGGTGCAGCTTTCACACCCATACAGGGTGATCATGAATACAATAGTGTGGATGATCTTGCCCTTGATCTCCAGTGGTACTTCTGTTAAAATCCTATCATTAGTTATTTTATCACTTTTCTTTTAGCATATAAGGTATAAGAAGTGAATTACAATTGGTGAATTAGTATTTTCCTGTCTTGTATCCCCCCACCCCCATATAGATTGTGAAATGGAAATTATAGTTTTCTTTGTTTAGCTAATCTGCTAGTTGTACTTTCCAAAGTACTGGCCAAGTAAATCAAGCTATGTATTATATACAGCACTATGTACAGTTTAGACTTCTATAGGTCTACTCAGAACTAAGTACAATTATGTTCAGTGAGACTTATTCCCAGTTTAGCACGTGTAGGATTGCAGCCTAAGTCATGTTCTTTTTTTAAAAAAAAGATTACCCTTCTTAAGAATATAGGCCTAATAGAGATACAGTATTAGTATTAATAGTTCCTTTATGGATATTTTTTCTGCAAAAATAATTGACAAAAAACAGTACCTGTGTTGTAAGTATCCTCTTACTGAAATATCAGTATAAGAACTTGTAAGAAATTGGTATAGTTTGGTGTTATTGTGTACTGTAAACAGTTAGATAAAAATATTTACCTAAAATACATTTAAATACATGGGGAATCATAACTACTTCAACTGATCCGTCATTCACAGGAGTAATTTCTTGACTTGTTTTTTCTTAAGTTATTGAAGCCCCTGTAGGAAAGTGCATATGCACAGAAATACTTTGCTAGGTTAAATAAATAAATAAATAAATAAATAAATAAATAAATAAATAAATAAATAAATAAATAAATGGTTATTTTAACTCTTAAAAATCCAGTTAGCAGCTTAAAATAAATTTACTGTAACTTAGCTTGAAAACAGTCTTTAAATGAACACAAACAACTGTTAACTTAAGAAAGCATGTTAATAGCATAATCATGACCATCTGTCAAACAAATTGGGTATGACTGAATTGAATGTGCATTGATTGAGTTGATACCTCTTTCTGCTCTGATTTTGCTTTTCATTCCTGATCAGAATAAACCATAGATTTCCATGCCATCCTAAATAGGAAAGTCACTATTTGCTTCTAAACCGGAACTGTTCCAAACCATGGTTTCAAACCAATGTTGGTTTGTTAAAATCACAGGTTTCCTAGTTCAGATGATAATTTATCTGAATGAGGAAATGAAAAAACCAAAGGAGAAGAAAGGGAATATATGATTTTGAGATACAGCACTGACAGCCAAAATATGT
The DNA here is from genome assembly GCF_004798865.1 of Varanus komodoensis. Taxonomy (NCBI): domain Eukaryota; kingdom Metazoa; phylum Chordata; class Lepidosauria; order Squamata; family Varanidae; genus Varanus; species Varanus komodoensis. The sequence goes on from NW_025336480.1 coordinate 9,623,970, forward strand.
TCTGGCCATTATGTTTGAAATGAGCCAATGAGTTGCATATTTATGTTGGACAATCTGTTGGACTCAGGGACTTGGCTACAATCCAGGAAATACCATCCTGTAAATCACCAGGGAAGAGCCTCTATGGGAAATCTCTATTCCTGTTTATATTCCAACTACCTGAGGTTTGTGTGTTCAGTCCTTAAGTTATAAATAGCTGCAGCTCATGCATGTTAACTGTCCATCTCACAGAAAGCATATTTTGCTCAATAGGCGCAAGTTCTTTCTTACGAAATGTTTTGGGTGCTTACAAGACAGGGTCACCCTATGGGGTGTATGAATGTGTACTGCTTATGTGAAAACAAGTTCTTTTTCTTCTGGTGGGTTTTCCCTCAAAATAGGCTTTAAACACCAGCTTTAGCCTTTATGCTAGTGATTTTTCTGAGTGCAATGTGTAAGGCAAGAGCCATCAGAAATCTGTTGCTTTTTTCTTATCTGACAATATTTGAATGTGAGGTACATGAGCAAAGCTTTTGCATTATGTTGCTACACTGAATTTAGTTGCAGACCAGTGTATTTTAATTGTTGCAATGAACAGTTGGTATAGTAACATGATCATGGATTTTTAAGATGAACTGATTTTTTTACAAACAATGCTATAGATTGATTTTTATATTGATGATTTAAATAGTCTTGATTTAAATCAAGTGTGTGTGTGTGTGTGTGTGTGTGTGTGTGTGTGTGTGATGAGTAATATTTTCAAGACCAGCTCAGTGTATCTCTGATCATTAATGTGTGGTTAACTGTTTTGTTGTTGTTTTGTTTCCCCCCACTTTTTTTGTATGCGTGTTTGTGGTTCTACTCCTGTTTTGCATTCTCAGAGTTTTTTGCTGATGTGTCATTTTGTTGGAAGATTATAATAATCAGTTAATTTTATAAATATTTATACACCAAACTGCTCATGGGCCCATAATGGATTGGGTATATCCTCCTCATTGGCCATGGAAACTCCTAAAACCTGTGTGGTTTTTGATGGTGACGGGTTCACGTAATTGGGGAAGGAAAAGAAGCCATGGTAGCATCTCTTCCCCACACTTTGTGTGCTGGTCACAGGCCACCTGGCCTCCCATAAATACCAGCACCATGTTAAGGTTGTGCGAACATCATGTAGAAGGTAAGAAAATGTAGCCATTGCAGCTTCTGTTGCCTTTCTGGGAATGAAATCTGAGCCAGTATCTTCTGTATAGATGGATACTGCTTGCAGACTGATCTGGTATAGGTTGCATAAAAGCTAGTCTACCCTAGTCTACTGTTGTGCCTGAAGCCCCGACAGAGACAGCACCTCCCAAGGAGGTCTTGTGCTTCGGACTCTGCAGTCCAAAGACCTCAGCAGAAGAGTTTATCTATTGAGTTGTTAATCTTGTAGACAAGTAGCAATAAAGGACTCTAGTTTGGGTTGTTTACATGTTGAGTACCACCTCGACATCTACCAGGCTACCTTTGAATTCAGTACTACAAAATGGAATAATTGAAACTTCAACATTTTTTAAAATATTTAAATAATTTTTAATTGGGGTTTTATTATTAGTTAAATTTTAGGATGCTGTGTTAAAAAAATAAATTTTGTATTGTTAAACTGTTCCAAGACTTCGGTAATGGGACAGTCTACAAAAGCTATAAATAAATAATTTTACTGAAGGATATTAAATCTTTTACTATTAAATCTCATATTCCACAATTCTGGTCACTATCCTCTTTGATGGATGCTGCTTTATTCTTTTACCACCGAGCTAGCTCCCTGGTTTTGCTAACAACCCATCCCAGGATGGGTTCTAAAGAATGTAAAAAGCATCCTTGCTATTTTGAGGCATTTGTTTGGACCATATAAAGATAGTGTCCTACTGTGGATCTTGGAAATTTCTGAAAGGTATACTGTCTACCTTTGCTTTTGTGTCTTGAAAAAGTTTTCTCTCACACTTTGGGTTGCATTTAAAAGTTCTGAGGTTGGTTGAATCAAACATAGTAATAGATGTTAAATGATTTAAAAGGTCTTGGACTGTGTAATTAAAATTAAATTGTTTACGTTTAGAATGGTTAATAATTTAATAGCATTTAAGATTTGCTTGCATCATCTTGGAGTATTTTATATAAGTTGAATATAAAAGTAGAACACTGTAGAAGTATTTAATGAAGAGTAACCATGCTCATTGAGTTCAGTGTGATTTGCTCTTAGGCAAAGGTGTGCTAAGAGTAAATGTGTGCCTTTTGGCTTTTTGGTGGTATAAACATGAAAGAGATAGATGGGTGTGTGGGTGGATAGATGATTGCAGGCTGTCACCCTTTCCTAATGTGGTATCCTTTAGCCTGACAAATATTTGAGGATTATGGGACTTGTAGCCCAAAATACATGAAGGGCTCAGGACTGGGAAAGACTGGTCGATACTGATCTAATCTGTTAGTAGAGCTCAGCTATTACTTATAGGAAAAATATATACTGTAGTGTGTGTTTGTGTGTGTGTGCATGAGCACACATGTACACACTCACACATCCAAGCATGCCCTGTTACCAATTATAAATTATAAGAATTATCAATTCTTAGATTAAAGAATCAGTGAGTGGGCATCAGTGAGTGGATTATTTTACATTTGCATTTTTTTTTGTAGCTTTGGGAGCAGAGCATGTGTTGTGGACTGGTGGAGATGATACACAATGACCTGGTTTTCATGACACAACAGACCACTGTGGCTTAATTTACTTGAAGGGGCTGTCATATTGTGCTGATCAAGCCCTCTAACAGTTTCTGCTGCCTCAGGCTGCATAACACAACAAACTATGGCATGTTGGGCACCAGACTGAAATAGCGCTATGCAGAAGCACATCTAGGTAAATTAAACCATCGTGGACTGTTTCATGCAAACCATGTCAATGCTAGTTCATGAATTTCTGGACCACATTTTTAGTGTGATAAGTTAAAAATTTAAACTGTAAATTAACATGAAGGCATCTTCTGGTTTCCTATCCAATATAAAAAAACTAAAATAATCTTCCTGGAAAAATATTGGCAGCAAGAAACTGCATTAGGTTCAAAATTTAATTGTATTTGCCAAGAACTTGTTGAGGTTTTTATCTGATTGGAAGTATGTTTCTTCAGTGCATACACCTGTCCTCTGCAGTGTACCATGCTTTGAACTGGATAGCTACTGAGCTGCTCTTGGAACTTGTGGAGAGATGGTCCTATTTTAGGAGTGTGTTCCACTTAGATGTCTATGTTTTGTAATCTGTGATTGTAGATGTCTGGTTTCTTGCTGTTCAAACTTCTTCATCCATAACAGCACGGTGTTAGAGAAGCAAGAAAGTTCGTTTTATTTCAGTGGAACTTACTCTCTGGGAAGAGATGATAGGACTTTAGCCTTATGTACACTGCTTCAGTTGACTTTTTGTGGGCTTTTGAATGGAAGTATTTTTCTTTTCTTATAGGGCAAACATATATGTCTACCTGTCACTTGCTGGTCTTCCATAAATTGAAATATTAACTGGTGTCTACAGATAATCAAGACAGGATTCCAGTTCTTGTTTATTTATCTGTTTAAAATAATGCCTTTTTTGTAGTTTTTGCTTAGCTCAGCATTATTTTAAGTGGCTTATATTAATTAAAAATGTTTGGCTACGTAAAGAAACAGAATTTCATTGGTCTTATTGCCAGATTGGAAAAATCAAACAGATATAAAATCTGGTAAATTGTGTAGCATAGATACATTTATGTTCTTGAACATTTTTACTTAACTGTGAAATTGCACATTGCATTTTTATCCTTTCAAGACTTGGCAACATTAATGTAGTTAGCTTGAATGGATCACTTATTTTACTACGCTTTAAAGGAAAAATGTTACCAATGTTAATGCTGGTGAATATTTAACTCAAGCTTCTAAATCTTGTATATATTGCTATTAGTGGTATGTGTGTGTTGGCCTGGGGTATGGTGCAATATTATAGCAAATGCTTTTGTACCTGGAAAACCCTTAAAGGTTTCATTATAAAAGGAACACTGAGGATTAATATAATGGAAACCATCACTTGAGGAATTTCTGTGGGACACGACTAATGATCTCATAATGGCTTGCATATTTTAGGATTACACAGGGATAAATTGTTACTATGCTGAACCTATTCATACATGTTGGAATGATATATTTAACTGGTAAAATAGTGTTGTAGAATGTTCGTGCAATTATTAAAACAAATCAAGATCCAGAAGTTCTCAGTTTAGTCCAGTGGAGAAAAGTATTGATATAAACATATACAGCTTCTATGTGGTCTTCAGCAAATATGTCTTGCCACAATTTCAGAGGGGAGTTTTTTTATCATAGAAACACTGGAGAGCAATCAAAGTTTGACCTGAGACAAGCTAGAGAGTGAAAAGTGTGAGTCAGGAAGTCTTACATTTAAATGCTACCTCAGCTATGAACTCCCTGGGTGGTCATAGGCAATCTGCTATTGCTATAGCTCTGCTCACTTGAAATATAGTGATGATAACACTGACCTACCTCACAGAGTTGTTATAAGAATTACTGAGAATATTTGTAAGAGGAACTTTGGAAAGATCTAAAATGCTAAATAAAGATGATATAAACTTACTACTATTTGTGATACAGCATAGGAAATCAATTTCTTTAGGCTAATGATAAAATTGAATTTCTATTTATTACTCATGTCACTGTAGATAGAGATTAACTTGAACTGACTGGCTGTGTAGAATGAATGGGGTGCCCATTATGGATTTTGTTAGTGTGTTTCCCTGCAACCCCATTTCCCTTTTCCTTTCTCCGTTCTTCATTCTTGTAAAACAATAATTCAGTCTAGGAAAGTGGGTGTTCTTTTTCTTCTGTTATTTTAAATTAAAAACATCAGTAATCTATAATTCACATTGAGACAATCCAAATTAAAATTAAAAGACCATTTGCTTTATGCAGACAGCAGAATGGAGTTTAGAACTTTGTCCTTGCATCATTGCACAGTTACTAAAGAGAAATAAGTTGCCTTTAAATATGAACAGAAAATAAAGGGCAGCAAATGTAAAGTAAAATAAAGTAGGGTTCCTAGTGCTATATTAAAATACACTGATAAAATCATAGTTCAGCATATTTTGAGTTGTCTTTGGTGGGGCAGCAAAAAAATCATTGGTTCCAGGATGTGCCTCTGACCCAAGAGGCAATGGCTTTGGCTTTGTACTGCAAATCTAAAGCATAGCTGAGAGTCAAGGACAACCCCATATACCTCTCCCACCTGATTCAGAGATGTTGAGGGATGGTGGAGTGTGTTGATATGTTCTGCGTGATTCACCTCCTTGTAAAGCTACAAGGGGAACAAGCAACATGGTTGAACTGTGATAGCAATATCCATAAAAGAATAGCTGGAGTTTAAATAATTCCACCCGTATGAGTAATAACTGCCTACTGTGGCAATAAGAGAAATTTATTAGGAGTAATGTTTATCATATCCGAATAGTTGGTGGCTGCTGACTTCATCATTTGAAAAGAAAATGCGCCAAATTGCTGATCACTGGCAACTATAACATCAGAGAAACATGTTACAGATTCCCATTCTGTCCATATTTGTAGGTGCTTAATTTTAAAGAAAATGAAATATGTCTGTATGAAGCAGCTCTGTAAGTAATGTATCTATCTGAAAAGTTCCTTTTTAAACTACCCTGTTCAATAGTCTAAATATTGTAGCTTTAGAATGAATCCATTTGCTGAAAAACTTCCAACAAGTAAATTATTAAACTTAAAAGGAAAGCTAGAAAACTCTGATATTTTACAATCCATCAAAACTACATTTATAAGCAATAAAATGTATCCATGATTGGTTCAGAAATTCAAGTTTCCTCTCATGAGTGCAATTTCAACATTAACATAATTTCCCCTGTAAACAGTCACAAAAACCATTCTATAAATATATCATAGCTTCTCTCTCTTTCATTGATAGGTTACAAAGAGCATTGTAAAGGAGCATTGCATTTACATTTACTTAAAAAATTGAAAGCTGGCTTAATTAGCAGTCAGTTACTTAATGTTTAGTTCCCAACTGAATTACTTCTCACAGGTATGACTTCTTATAAATGAGAATGCAGTGTTTCATAATAAGTGTATACACAAATACAAACATCTATTTCTTATACAGCAATAGCCTCTACTTATAATTTCTAGCCAGTAAAATCCTGATGTCCCCATGGCTTCAATTTGAATGTTAAGCAAATAGAGTTCTCCTTCACAAGAGAAATTAATGTATAAAAGATTTGCTTAACATCTTGCATTAACCGAAAAGGTAGCAGTAGTCCCATTTGGGGTCATTTTCAACCCCAGACAAAAGTTTCAAGAGCAAGAAAAATGTAGCGTATATATTCTGGATGAAAATTTTCCTCAGGAGTTTTCAGTCAATTGAAGAATGCCTTTCAGTTCTCAGCATGTACAGGCAATTTAAGGTTTGAGCCTTCCTGAGGCCATGCAGAATGAGAAAACCTACATAACAGTACTTGGCCCATTGACTTCCTTTCTGCATAAAATAGTTTAGCCTACTAACTTTAAACAAGCATTAAAAAGAGAAGCTTTCCCTCAATTGATTTTTGTTTGCTGCAGAGTTTTGCAAAGAATCTTAGTTTTAAAAGGAAGCCAAGATGATGTACATTGAACCATCTTTTGTTCCTTTGTTTGAGGCCCATTTTTGGAGTATAAAAGTACCTCATGCAACTTTTTCTGTGGAGATTTGGGGGCACTTACGGTATTTTTCGCTCTATAAGACGCACCTGACCATAAGACGCACCTAGGTTTTAGAGGAGGAAAACAAGAAAAAAAATATTCTGAATCAAATGGTTGACTAAACTATTTAATAAACTATAACAGAATACAGTAATACCATATTTCAACCTTGTAAAGTGAACAGCAGTCAACAGTGGCATTAAGAACCATCATCACTGTCATTAACAAAAGTGAGACTTTACTCTTCTAGTTTTCGTTGAACCCATAGAACTCATCATCACTAGAGTCAGAATTTATGAAGCTCTGTTGCTCACAATCACTGACATCACTTTCTTAGTCAGTAGTGGAATTATTGAAGGAATCCACAATCTACACCAGTTATACAGGAGCTGCTGCAGACAATGCAATAACAAATCTAAAAAAGCCAGTAATGTCCATGCTGTCCTACTAGTAAATAATAGAAAAAAACTTCTGACAAAACATGAGATATTGTATGGTAAATCAAACACACAGCAGACTAAGTAGCCTTTGAAGAATAAACTTTATACACGAAGGTAATGCTGTTCAAATATCCACTGATCCTAAAAAAAATGTGTCTGATCAACCAACAGATAACTGATCCATGGAAAGCTTCCTGATAATCACAGGCACATTCCCCATCTCTTCCCCATGGGCTTCATTAAAAGACGGGTTGCCATTTGAAAACACACACCGACCTGTGATTAACAGCTCTCACCTGCGCTGGAGGAGGGGGGCGGAGCAGGGTGCGCTGAGTGCATGCTGGCCAGGTGGTGCCACGTGGGGCTGGCAGCGTGCCAACGGTGGTCTTCCGGGCAGCGTGGCGGCAGGTCTTCCCGGGCGGTGGGGGTGAGCAGTCCGTCTCTCTGTGCGGCTGGCGGGTTAAAGCCTGCAGCTCCTTCTCCACACCTCTCCCCCTGAGCGGCACAGCTCTCACCTGTGCCAGGGGTGGGGTGGAGCAGGGCGTGCCGAGCTTGTGCCGGCCAGGTGGTGCCACGTAGTGCAGGTGGCCGGCAGCGTCCCAGGCGTCGGGCACGCACACATTCACTCTATAAGATGCACAGACATTTCCCCTTTTGAGGGGGAAAAAGTGTGTCTTACAGAGCTAAAACTACGGTATGTGCCTTGGGCCCGTTTGGCTTCATAGCAGTGGTGGCTATAAACCAAGGCTTGGGAGCCACAGGCAGCTCTTTAAGTTTATTTTGCAGTTTGCCATTCAGGGCACACATAGGCCCACTTCCTACTCTCAGAGTCTGACATTCATCATATGTGCCTCTTCTATTAAGCAAATCTGGCCATAGGTTTAGGTTGTCCTGGTATACCCTTTGCTCCCCCCCCCCCACAAAAAAAAAAACCTATAAAAGACAGGAGGCTGGAATTTGGAAGTTTTAAACTATGTAGTTAGTGACAATGTCTTAGAAGGACTAGCTGGTAGAGCTACTTATGTTGAAAGTACACCATGGAATCTGCCCAAGAGGATGCTGGTTACTCCACATTGTGGTGTCAGGGCTACAGCAGGGATAGCTAACTTCTGACTTATGGGCCAGATCTCTTCGGTGTCCAGCTTCACCCATAAGCCATGCCTCCTCTCGTAGCCTCTGCTCAGTGCTAGAGAAACCTTACTGGAAACAGTGTTTTCCTTGTACCATTTTTCTTCACTAGTACTGAGAATCAAAAAGCTCTCCCTTTCTTTGTGTGCAGAGGGTAATGCAGAAACTGTTGTATGTCTCTGTACAGAGAAAGGAATTAGATTATATTACTCCATGGGTTTAGGGGAAGAAAGAGGGCCTTTAGGAGGAAAGGGTATACACCCTGGTGTAACTTGTGTCTACAGGGGCTTGTGTGTCCTAGGAGGCAGTCTGGGAGTGGAACCATCCTTAAAGGTTCAGAGATGATTAACAGTCAATAGAAGAAATGTTGTGTTATGTTCAGTCATGCCCAATTCTTCATGACCCCATGGACAGTATTCCTCCATGTTCTCCTGTCCTCCACCTTCTCCCAGAGGCCACCCAAGCCAACACCCACCTCTCCAGTGACCCTGTCCAGCCACCTCAACCTCTGCCGTACTCTTTTCCTTTTTCTTTCAATTGTTCCCAGCATCAGGGTCTTTTTCCAATGAGTCTTTCCTTCTCTTTAGGTGGCCAAAGTATTTGAGCTTCAGCTTTAGTACCTGCCTTCTAAAGAACAGTAAGTGTTGATTCCTTTAGGATTGACTGATTTGACCTTTCACAGTCCCAGGGACTCCCAGGAGTCTTCTCTGACACCACAATTCAAAAGCATCAATTTTTCGGTGTTCAGTCTTGCTTATGGTCGAACACTCACAGCCATACATTACAACTGGGAAAACCATAGCTTTGACTATACAAACTTTTGTCAGCAGGGTGATTTACCGAGCCTCCATCTCTCTCACGGGACTTCCGGTCCCTTCGAGGCCAGGGCTGGAGTGCCTCTACTTGGTGTTGGGCGAACGAGACAGATTGGGGATTCTGTTGGTGTACTGTGCACCCTTCTGCCCAACAGTCTCCCTATCTGAGCTGATGGAGACTGTCTCAGACCTGGTGTTGAGGACCCCCAGGATGTTGGTCCTGCGGGACTTCAATCTCCATGCTGAGTCTGGTCTAACCGGGGCGGCTCAGGACTTCATGGCCTCCATGACGGCCATGGGGCTGTCTCAACATGTCTCCGGCCCAACCCATGAACGTGGACACACTCTGGACCTGGTTTTCTCGACGGGGCAGGAAGAGGGTGACCTGAGGGTGAGAAATTTATGTTTGACTCCCCTGTCATGGTCAGATCACTTCCTGGTGAGGTTTGTGCTCGAGAGCGACCTCTCCCTCTGTAAGGGTGCGGATCCGATTGTGTGGGTCCGCCCCCGGAGCCGGATGGATCCGGATGGATTCCTGAAAGCCCTGGGGGAGTTTCCGGCTGACAAGACTGGTGCTCCTGTCGAGGCTTTGGTCGAACTGTGGAACAGGGAGATGACCAGGGCTGTGGACACGATCGCTCCTAAGCGTCCTCTCCCACCAGGCAGAGCCCGCTCTTCCACTTGGTATACACCTGAATTGCGGGCGATGAAGCAGGTTGGAAGACGGCTAGAGCGTAGGTGGAGGAAATCACGGGATGAATCTGACCGAACACATTTGAGAGCCCACTATCAGGCCTATGCTGTGGCGGTGAAGGCGGCGAAAAAGAAGTTTTTTTCCGTTTCCATTGCCTCCTCACAATGCCGTCCAGCGGAGCTTTTTCGAGTGGTGCAAGGCCTGGTTCGCCTGGGTCCTAAGGAAGATCCGGTTCCACCCTCAAAGGCCCACTGTGGCGACTTTGCCAGGCATTTCAGGGAGAAAATTGCTCAGATTCGTCATGAGCTGGACTCCACTAATGAATCAGAGGTTTCTGAGGAGACGCCAATGCTGCCATCTGGTCCAGAATTATTGGATGGATTTCAGTTATTGCGGCCCGATGATGTGGACAAGGTGCTTGGACGAGTACGTCCCACCACTTGCCTATTGGACCCTTGCCCGTCTTGGTTAATAAATAATTCCAAGCACGGGATTGGGACCTGGATCTTGGAAGTGGTTAACGCTTCTCTGAGGGAGGGTCGGGTGCCTGCCCCTTTAAAGGAGGCGGTAATACGACCGGTCCTGAAGAAAGCATCACTGGATCCAGAGATGGCCACTAACTATAGAACAGTGGCCAACATCCCGTTTCTGGGCAAGGTGTTGGAGCGGGTGGTAGTGGGACAACTCCAAGCACTCTTGGATGAAACTGATTATCTGGACCCATTTCAGTCCGGCTTCAGACCTGGGTACGGTACTGAATCTGCCTTGGTAGCCCTGTACGATGACCTGTGCAGGGAGAAGGACAGGGGGAGTGCATCCCTGTTGGTTCTTCTGGACCTCTCAGCGGCTTTCGATACCATCGACCGTGGGATCCTTCTGGATAGGCTAGCGGGATTGGGGTTCGGAGGCACTGCTTTGCAGTGGTTCCGCTCCTATCTCAACGGCCGATTCCAGAAGGTAGTGCTGGGGGACTATGGCTCTGCGCCATGGCAGCTATGCCATGGAGTACCACAGGGCTCCATTTTGTCCCCTTTGCTATTTAACATCTATATGAAACCTCTGGGAGAGGTTATCAGGAGGTGTGGGCTGCGGAATCATCAGTACACTGATGATACCCAGCTCTACCTCTCATTTTCCACTAATCCAGGTGAGGCAGTGGCTGTGCTGAACCGGTGCTTGGCCGAGGTACTGGGCTGGATGAGAGCCAATAAACTGAAGCTCAGTCCAGACAAGACGGAGGTCCTGTTGGTTGGCGGATCGGGCTTCGGAGAGGGTGGATTTGACCTGGCCCTGAATGGGGTTGCACTCCCTTTTAGGGACAAGGTCCGCAGCTTAGGAGTAGTTCTCGACCCGGAGCTTTCATTGGAAGCTCAGGTGACAGCGGTGGCGAGGAGCGCTTTCCTTCAGCTTCGGCTGATTAATCAGCTGTGCCCCTACCTGGAGTACGACTGCCTGGCGATGGTGACACACGTGCTGGTGACTTCCCACCTTGGCTTCTGTAACGCGCTTTACGTGGGGCTTCCCTTGAAGACGGTCCGGATACTTCAATTGGTTCAAAATAGAGCTGCCAGGTTGCTGATGGGGACGGGGCGTTATGTTCACATGACTCCAGTCCTCCAACAGCTTCACTGGCTTCCCATTGAAGTCCGGGCCCAATTCAAGGTGTTGGTTATGACCTATAAAGCCCTTCTGGTTACCTGAAGGAGCGCTTACATCATATATGCCTGACTGCCCCTTGAGATCTGCGGGAGAGGCCCTTCTCCGGGAACCCTCCGTGAAAGAAATTAGGAGGGTAGGTACTCGGAGGAGGGCTTTCTCTGCAGTGGCCCCCAATCTATGGAATGTGCTCCCTAGAGAGGTCCGCCTGGCGCCGTCATTATTTGTTTTTCGGCCCCAGGTGAAGACCTTTTTATTTAAATGTCATTTTAATTGTTAACAATATTTACTTATTTATCTGGCCAGGGCAACTTCTTTTCTTTTCTTTTATAACTTTTCTAACTTCTTTTATATCGTTTATATTTTTATTTATTTTATATTGTTATTTTTTATTGTATTGTATTTTATTGTGTTGTAAGCCGCCCCAAGGCTTCGGCAAGGGGCGGCATAGAAATGTTCTAATAATAATGATGATGATGATGATGATGATGATGTCTCTGCTTTTTAGTATGCTGTCAAGATTTGCCATAGCTTTCCTCCCAAGGAGCAAGCATCTTAATTTCTTGGCTGGAGTCACCGTCTGCAGTGATATTGAAGCCCAAGAAAATAAAATCTGTCACTACCTCCATTTCTTCCCCATCTACTTGCCAGGAAGTGATAGGACCAGATGCCATGATTTTAGTTTTCTTAATGTTTAGTTTCAAGCCAACCTTTGCACTCTCCTCTTTAACCCTCATCAAGAGGCTCTTTCGTTCTTCTTCACTTTAGTTCCTCTTCATTAGAATGGCATCATCTGCATATCTGAGGTTGTTGATATTTCTTCGGGCTATCATAATTCAAGCTTGTGATTCATCTAGCCTAGACTTTCGTATGATGTATTCTGCATATAAGGTAAATAGGCAGGGGGACAATATACAGCCTTGCTGTACGCCGTTCCCAATTTGGAACCAATCAATTGTTCTATATCTAGTTCTAACTATTGTTTCTTGACCCACATACAGGTTTCTCAAGAAACAAATAAGATAGTCTGGTATTCCCACCTCTTTAAGAACTTGACAGGATGTCTGGCTCAAGATAGTGATAAAACCATCATGGTTATCAGGGACATTAAGATCTTTCTTATATAGTTCTTTCATGTAATTTTGCTACTTCTTTATAATCTCACCTGCCTCTGTTAGGTCCCTGCCATTTTTGTCCTTTATCATGCCCATCTTTGCATGAAATTCCCTTCATATCTCCAGTTTTCTTCAAGAGATCTCTACTTTCTTCAATTTAAGCCTGAACTTTGCAGTAAGAAGCTCATGATCTGAGCCACAGTCAGCTGCAGGTCTTCTTTTTACTGACTGGATAGACCTTCTCCATCTTTGGCTGCAGAGCACATAGTTAATATGATTCAAGTGTTGACCATCTGGTGATGTCCATGGGTAGACTCATCTCTTGGGTTGTTGGAAAAGTATGTTTGCTATAACCAGTATGTTCTCTTGACAAAACTCTGCTAGCCTTTGCCCTGCTTCATTTTGTACTCTAAGGCCAAACTTGTCTGTTATTCTGGTTATCTTTTGACTTTGTCCGCAACTGAGTGTCCTTTTGGCGTTGACTCAGTCACTTCACTCTGGCACTACTAGTACTAGCCTTTGCTTTTCCCCAGTAGCACACTGAACACCTTCTGACCTGAGGGGCTCATCTTCCGGTGTCATATCTTTTATCTTTATGATTCTGTACATGGGGTTTTCATGGCAAGGATACTGGAGTGGGTGGCTGTTTCCTTCTCCAGTGAATCACCTTTTCTCAGAGCTCTCTGCTATGACCTGTCCGTCTTGGGTGCCCCTGCATGGCATTGCTTATAGCTTCATTGCACTACGCAAGCCCCTTTGCTGGGCCCATGAAGGGGAATAGAAGAAATAAACAGTTAATAACTCTGTAGCATCTACCATAGTCTCATAAAGGTAGCACCTAAATTCAAATTTTATTTTTTGGGGTATTCATATTTAAATCAGGTTTTTTAATGTTGCCCAGAAGGCCCATTGTTGTTACGTGGTAGACCATACATACTAAACTTAAACAGACTAATAAGAAAAAAATATTCCAAAAATACTTCCCCGCTTTGCAGTAATACAAAGTCCATTAGTTTCATTATGCTTCCACTTAAATATTAATCTATATGACAGACTTTAAAATCCATATGCCAGTGAATAGGATTACTGAAGGTGCCTCTGTAACTCTGTTGTTGATTATAGAACAGTGTTTAGCAATGCTATCACTATTATCTACGATATAACCACAAGGACAAAAGTATAAATTCAATTACTAAATTAGAAAAATGCTGCAGTCTGAAAAAATATACAGTAAACATGAAGATTTTTGAAACAACTGACTTAGATAACAAGCAAACTGATGAATACCTGTAAAGGGATCCATATGCTATTTCTATCAGTTGATGTATTAACTGTATCAATATGAAGATGAAAATCTATTAAATTCTTTTTGCTTCTGAAAGGTTCGATGCCATACAATGAGTACATTACTAATGATTACTCAAAATCCCCTTGTAGGCAAGAAAAGACACGAATGCTCTGATAAAGGATACCATCAGTCCAAAATTTAAAACTATTAAATAGTAAAGGTCATTTCACTCCAAATGTATTCAATTCTCAGCCTCCTTAATTAGGATATCCCAATATCTTCTATCCAGAAACTGATTTAAGTTCTAAAATTATTAACTGTTCTATACATAAAAGTTATCAGGACCTTAAAATCTAAAATCTATGTTAAATACATGAGCAGCACAATAATCAGTTTCACAGCCATGAACATAAGGAACAGATATCAGACGAAAACCAAACTTATGAGGGCAAAACCATAGCACTAAAGAAAATTAAACAGCCTAAGAGAATAAGAACAGCTGTTACCTGGTTATGCTTTTCTGCTTGATATGCCTTTCTTATGGTGAATCTTCTCTAGTTGATGATATTGGACAAACCTGTGTGTCACACTAACTCCAGGAACAAGTCATGGTGGGTGGGTGGCTTTTCAGTTATCCTTGACAGAAGATTGCTCACTTGATATGTAGCAAAAAGATATGAAAACTGAATCTAAGACAGACAGGGAGGGGGAACATGTTGGGTCGGGTGTGACAGTAATAAACAGAAGCAAACCCAGCTGTTGCTTACCTTTCAGAGGGCAGCCAAGCTGGTCCCGCCTAACAAAGAGCAGGTGGCAATAAAAGTCCCAAGAATTAGGCAACATATGAAAAGGGAAATGTGATAGACAATCACAAAGTGCTTAGAGTGACTTAGGGCCAGGCCGATGACCCTGTAGAAAATCCAACTTGATGGACTGAAAGCCTGCTCAGCTTGAGAAGCACAAATCTCAGTAGATGATGCAATTTTGTAACAACTCTCTTTCTTGATGCTCCTGCCTGCAACTAACTGATATATTAGTTAGAAAATATATTGTGTTATGTAAAGCTTGTCTGAAACTTTTCTCATTTGGCTGCAACCAAGATAATGTCTTCTTTGCTTACATTTTGCATAATAAAGGTAATTGTCTAGAAATGTGACTTGATAGTCTGTCTACAAAGAAAATCAGGGTTGAGACAGGTAGGCAGCAGAGTTACATGGTTTAACTTTTTCAAGCTTTTTAAAAATAAGAAATAATATTATTTTAAAAAATCCATTTATGTTTTTAAAATACTGCAAGCTACTTCACGTTTAATAGATTTTTTAAAAGAAAGGCTTCAAACTGCCTCTATAAGGAAGAAATAATTTATTTGGTATATTAGCCGTTCTTTCCAGTTTAATCATGCAGTTTGTTTATTTGTTGAGTTTTTGACTTCTTCATTGTGCAAGCAAGGAAGGTGGCATTGTCTGCAACAACTGGAGTATCAATTGGTCTTTTGAATTCAAATACCAGTTGGTCATTTGAGCTGAATACCATGTAGAAAAACACAGAAATCCTAGCAATATGATATTTTGATACTGCATAAGATGTCTGCTGTAGCAGCACTTGCACTTCTCTAGTATGGTTGGGATTCTGGGTCTTCGGCCTGTTATTTGTTCTTCAGGGCTTTTGCTGTGGTTGCTGCCTTCCTTTATGGTCAATAAATATGTAGATATTTGGGTGAAGCAGTCTGAAGCAGTAACAGCACCAAGTAGCATGATCATTGCATGTTATCATGCTGTAGCCTGTAGTTCATGTCTGTGGAAGCTCTTTATATTACAGCAATTTGTAATATGCATCTTTAACTTTTACTCATATCCTGCTTTTGCAGTATTACAGTAATACAGCTTTCCCCATCCTGGTATGCTAGATTTTTTAAACAACAACTCCCAACATCCCCAACCATTGTCCATGCTTCCTGGGGCATCTGAAAGCTAAAGACTAAAAATATAGAGGGTACCTGGTTGGGGAATGCTGTGCTAGTACAAGAGGCCCTGGTTTCATTAACATGGGTAGTATAAAGAGGATAGATGTTGGAGTCATTCTATGTTTGCATGATACAGGCAGTGCTTTATACTATATAATGAATCAGTTGCTGAAAACATTCTGGTTATCTTGCTGTACCACCATACTTGCTGGCTGACCACAGGAATAGGCAAGTTTGGAGGGTCTAGAAGTCAATTTCCACCTCCCAGAATCAACCTCCACCTAATTTAGCAGGAGGAAAAGGGTAACACAAAAGGATTTGACTTTCCATATCCATGCAGCCTGTGAGCCTCATCCTACCTACCCTTGGGTTACTGTGTGATGCTAGTTCTTCCATCCAGTCCTGTTCACATTATGGCAATATTCAGCTGGCAATAGAATTGGACAGTGCATGAAGAAAGTAAGTGGGTGATAAAGTATCACAGAATGTGTTTTAATCTCATATGCCTTTGCAGCTGTTTTCTAGTGCTGAAATCTTACTGAGTGTTCACAGCCTATCTGTTCACTTACTAAGTGTTCATAGCCTATCTGTTCAGTATAGATTTTATCTTGTGCCTTTCTCTTCTTCATGGTCCTGTTTGTCTCTCAGCTTTACCCTAAAGCTTATATATCTGAACTACTACTTCTAGAAAAGAAGAGGTACAAGCAAAAAACTCATTCGTTCCTCCTCCCATGTAAAGAGTAGCAGAAGCTTTTGCAAAATGCTCCCCTTATGCATCTGAATTGCTTAATCTGTTTTCCCTGTAGTTTGGCTTAAATAACAGGCGAGTGGCTTATATGTATAATAAGAGGATGGTTGTGTCAAAGCCTATCTTCTTTACTTCCTCTTTTACTGCTTTGGGTGTCCAGGGAGTCAAATCCTATATTACTGTTTATACTGGGTATGCTTCACACTATGGTAAGAGACCATAGTGAGTTGGTTGCTTCATGAACTAATGATGCTGTTTCTGACAGACAATTGGGCTCAACCTGAGTTGTCCCCCTCCTTCACCCATGGTTGTTCTTCAGGTAAAAGGGTTGTCTTGCACCTTTCCGAACACATAGAGTCTCTGAACACGTAAAGATGCAAAGAAGATTCAGGTTCACCCCCCCAAAAAAAGGGGGGGGGAGGATCTTGCTCCATAGGGGATAATCTAGTGGCATTCTTTTTCATGAGCAAAAATCACTCATAACTTTGCTTTCAGCACTGATAACTGACAGGGGAAAACAAAATAAAAATAATTCAAAGTCACAGTCTATGATGGGCACCTGGTGCCCAGCACAATTGTCCAGGCCATGTTGCCTTTTCATACTTACAGAAGTACAGAACTAGAATTGAAATAATTTTTTAAATGATTTAGAGCACAATTTCTTCTCCCATCCTCTCCTCTGGTGGCTAATCAGTGATGATGCTTACAGCCTCTGACAATGGCATATAAGTGCTGAAGTGACATGCTGGAAGTGACTGCCAGTTTGGGGATTTGTTATTTTATTAATTAATTAAAATTTAATGCCGCCCCATAGTCTGAATGCTCTCTGAGTGTTTTACAAATTTAAACATCATATATACAACTGATAAAATACTCAAGTAAGCAATAAGACAATACACAGTACAACGGCAAACAGAGCAGCTATAATAATTGTAATCCCTCCAGTGCAGCAGCAATTTAAAACTAGCACAGCACATAATACAACAGTATTTAAAACTAGCACAAGACTTAACAATTAAATTAACTGGAAAATAAAATATTTCCATTTGTGATCCCTAAAAAAGCAAAGGGGAAAGAGCTGTAGCAAACCAAGGTTTATGGTTGTGCTGTTGGGCACAGAATCATAAACTATCACTCTAAAGTCCTGTTTGGGCACTTTTGGAGCAGCTGTCAATGGCAGGGCCTGGCAAGCTTCTTGGGAGTAGCAAAGATCCTTTAAGTGAGAGCGCAGAGGCTTGCTTGCTGCTTCCCAGGACCGAGGATGTGGTTAGTCACATTGGTTTTGGGTTGTCAGGGTAGCTTGTTGCCCACAAACAAGCCACAGTGTAGGAAATTGTCTGGGTTTGTACAACTTCACAACCCACTGTTTGTCTTCTATAATGGATTGCTGTATGAACCCAAGCCATTGTGAAGGATACATTAAAAGAGCACGTCTTGCATACATCAGTGTAGGCCCAATGATACTTTCAAACCTTGCTTAGATAAAAATATGGACTCTGAAATGTGTTGCTAACCAAGATTCTACTGTAAATTGTTCAGAGCCACATCGTACTATCTATCCAAAAATTCTATCTAGGAAAAATATTAACACCAGTAAAAAAAATGTACAAGGGGATAGTAATTTTTAGTGTCTGCAGAGACTGAATATCTATCGAAGATGCATTACCTCTGGATTTAGTCAGACTCCAACTTGGTACTCTCCACTCATGTTGGACTACAGCTGTCCAGTCCAGCACATCTGGAGGACACCAGATTGAGGAGGACTGGCCTAGAAGACCCCTATCAAATCTGTGATTATATGAATCTGAGTTTTAAGAATAGTTGAGCAACTGAGTGAGTTCTCAACAAAACTATTAAATTGTCTTTTCCAGAATATTTTAAGAAAAGATTGCAAAGCATCTATAGCATATAAGGCCAATCTTTTAATATATCTCCTGTGGATGTTGGTGTTTTGTTTTCCTGTCATGGTGTTAGTTGGGTCTGAAAAAGCTGTTGTGCTTTCCCTGGTTTACGGGGGATGTTTTTCAGTTCTCAAAAGCTTGCCTTGCCTGCTAGTAAGGTCTAGGAGGATTGTAACATCTAATCAGGAAATCAACTTTTGAAGTGTAGAACTGGAAGGTTATGAAGTTAAAGCCTTTACAGTCGAATGTTATACTTGCCAAACACACAATAGTAAGCAAAAGCACTGAGCCAGTTCTGTCTAAAGAATTGTGGGTTTCAGTTGTGTCAATCATCGTATCTCATTGTGAGTATATGCACAATTGAAAGAGGTGCAGTTTCAAATTCAGGCAATGTTTTCTATTTGCATTCAGTAGATTCTTAGGCAACTCATAACATTCTAGCACTTGAAGCAAACTGTCTGATACTGAGATGCAGTGTACTCCACGTTTTCCTGTCGTCTCATCGCCTTGTTTTCTTACATCCTCATACCTCAGCTGTCAGCCTGGAGCATGGACTTTAATGACAGCTTTCCTTTCCTAAGGTCTGTATTTGCCACTCTCAGAAAAACAAATTCGTATATTGATGTTAGTCTGCTGCTGTGACTACTGTCATTGCATGTCTGTAAAGCAAATCAGAGGTCCTGTGCCATCAGGGCAGATTTTCCAAAAATAAACATACCTTTTAGCTACCTATGAAGAACAATAGCTTAACTGGTATTGTACCATACTTTAGTTAATGCAGCATTTGTGTGTGACAGGAAACCCTCTGTAGGTGAAAGAATATAATTAGATGGCTATGGGAACAACATCATTGAATTTCTTGACTCTTATTCATTCAGGCACTCAACATAGTAGCACATTTTCATGGTCTCCTGCATTTTAATTTCCTCTTGTTAAAAAGGATTCAAAAGCTTAGTAATGAAAGAATATGATCTTTTGGGAAGCTTGTCACCTTAGTAGTGATTCTAATCTTTCTTTTTATTGCTTAAATATATAGCCCATATGGTTTTGCATAGCAGTTATATTAGTACCTATCAATATGCCTACCATCTTCCAGATCAGTTCATGCATTAGATGAAATATACTTTAGCCTATGAAAATTCGTGTGCAATAAAGAAATACGAATATATAAACACTGTTTGTAAACATCCAGGTAAGGGAGTATCTTGTAGGCACATGTATTCCAGAATAGTAGAAATTATTAACTTTATTTTAATAAATAGGCTGTCTTTATCAAATAGGCTTTGTAATTGTGATACGGATGTGTGTGTGCCTGGGGAACAGGCACTCAAATAGGGGTTATTACAGGCAGAGGGAGGGATGGGAGAGTAGAAGTGAACAGTACAGTGATATCTTTGAGCTGTCTCCTCTTAGTTGTCCAGAAAAGATAAGGGAAAAGACTACCAAGGGTGAAAAAATTGCGACAGAAATGTTTGAAAGTATTTTCCATTTAGAAATGATACTTGATTAATAATTCCAAAATCTGCCAAAATCAGAGTAATGGAAATACCCTCAAATGTGCACTTCAAAATGCCAGCTGTGTGCTTGTCTGCAGGTACATGGAACTCCTTAAATTCTATTTTTTTCAATTTTGTAATGTCCCAGCTACTAGTAATTAATTGTATAGCTCTAAGAATATGATGGTCCAGGAACATGGAAATGTATTTGTTATACTAACCATGTTATATGTAGCAATAGATGTGTGTGTGTGTGTGTCAGCACCATAGAGCCAAGTCTATGAAAACCAGGCACCTAAAACTGGCATGCATACCAAGAAATGCAACAGCTATACACCTCAGGATTCTGTGGTCCTTAATATGTATTAATTGATTTTAATTAACTGGAATGTATCCATGTGATTGGAGCCTGCATTTGCATCTTCAGTCAGCAGGTGGCAGATTTCCCCAACCAGCACATAGTTTTGCTGTTGCTACCTTGTGAAGTGAGGTTAGTAGGCCATGAGATGATATTGTATGATGTCTTCCTCCTTTTACTGTGGGGGAGTCTTCCGTTAAGGAAATGCAATGGGCACAGACTTCAAGGAGCTGGAGCTATAAGGGTACACCAGTGCACAGGTGCCAGCAGGAACGGCTTTACTGAGATGGTGCTGAGAGATGCATAAGTTTGCTTGAAGGCTTCTATGCATCATACTTGGGGTTATTCCAACCTGTCTGAAGCTACCTCCATTCACTAGGAACTAATTTAAAATATGGTTAAATCATGGAACATTTTATATGCAAAGCAGTTTCAGTGAACTTTCAACACCCTCACTGTATTCATATTCCACTGTCAAACCATTGTCACATCCACAGATTTGATAGTTACCAAAAGTGGTTGATCAAAAAAAGCCATTTTGTTTGCATCCCATGGTGGAATGTTGAGCATCTTCTTACATAGTTATGCCTAACCATTTTCAAAGGCTAAAGCGGTATCAGGCATTTCTGATGAGAGGATCAGGTATTGGAGAGATTAGTTTTGCTATTGGTTGAATTTGGGTCTATTTGTATATTTTCGTTATTTTATTAATGGATGTGTTTAATTTTTACCCACCCTAGGAGTTTTTTTTTAATGAAAGGCAAGATATAAATGGCAGTACCAAGTAACTGTTACTTCCATAATAAACTTTTGAAAGAGGAGAATTGTACTGCCAATATATAGTGAGCAGCAAGGACTGAAATAGTGGGTTGTCCAGCATCACTTGGTGTGTTATGAACTGGGACTTGAACTTTGAATTCAACTTTGACACTGAATCACACTGGTATTAGCAGTGAATGAATTATAGAAGTAGAGGAGCTACCTGTTTTTGTTTTTCTTAAGTATAATTGTGAATGCTTGGTATAATTATGGAGTAATTTTTTCTGTGTAACCCAGAGTTATAAAGGCTGTGTCTCATAAAAGGAGGTGAAAATAAACATTCTCGAGAAGGATTAGTCTCTGAGCTGTAGAAAGCCTGGGGCCTACAAAACAAAAAGCAACTGTGGTCCAAGAAATGTATCTGGCAAGTAGCCCAGCAGAGCTATTTCAGAGAGTAAAGAGCTGGCATGGTAGTCTTGAGCAATTTTAGGATTTATTTCTTTAACTGATGAGGGCAGAAAGTGAGGGAAAATGGGTGGGAATTGGAGAATCTCCTTTATGAATTGAAGACAGAGTGGAAATACAGTCTACATTCTTGTATTTGGTTTAGAGTTTATAACACAGCAGGCAGCTGAACAAATGTGCTAGAAGTATAATTGTAGGAAGAATGTTTGAGACAGGTAATACTCTGGCCTGGACAGGTCAAAACTGCCCATGTAAACATCTCTTTAGTAGATTATCACTTTTGTATCACTTTTCAGATATTCAAGGTTGAATATATATATTATATTATACTAAGTAAACATAGTTTCAGCCTTATGTTTCTGCTCATTTTTACAACATCATGTTACAGAATTATCATGGCACTGTAGTTCAGCTCTGAAGTCAACATGGTTGAGTAATAAATATGAGATATAGTGAATATAGGTTGAAATATGGGTTTGGAAGAGATGTTAAAATGAAAGGCAGTACAATGCTTGCTTTTATCAAATAAGGGCATCATTTTAAGCCTAATTTTACTTTAGAGATTTATTAGTCTGTTCTTTTGTGTATAATACCTTGCTTTAGCTTGTTCACACTAACACACAAAATCTATTTGGTGCCACATTCCCCATCACAGACATTGAAACCACTGCTTTATGATCATGAGACAAAAAGAGCCTTGATGGAAGAATCTTCTATGGCCTGAATTGTTTCAGTGAAAAAAAAAATGTAACCCTTGTCAATTTTATGTGTGGTGTAAATATAGTAAAAGTTTTCCCAATAGCTACACAATATTTGAACTTAAATGCTTACTTAAGGGCAAATTAAACTACCCATAGAATATAGTTTAAGTGTTGTATTGAAACACATTTATAGCTTTATGTGGAAATTATTTCAGTGAAGTATTTGTAAAAATGGAAAGAGTTGAACCTTGAGTTTTGCAGGTTTAACTTTCACGAATTTGATTATTTGTCAGTTTGCCATCAATAATTAAATGGGATTATTTTTGGACTTTTGCGGCCTGTTTTGGAAAATCGTCCTCACTATAAGGAGAGGAAGGACCTCCAAAACATGCCTTCTTGCCCTGTGCATCTTGAGAGGGACATCCCACCAGCATTTCCTTAGTGCAAAAATAATGCACTGGTGAATGAAAAGGAGAGTGGGGAGTAAGAACATAAAACTGTAATAAATGAAGAAGAGGAGCCATGCTGGATCAGACCAATGTCTGAGAGAGAGAGAGAGGGAGATGCAATCCAGTACATGTATGGTCAAAATTATTAACAGTTAAGGTTGGGGAAGGGCTGCCTAGAGAAATTTGTGGTTTTTCCACTTTCATTGGGTTCTTGCACCTCTAACCCCCATGAATATGTGGCACCGACTGTACTTTCTTGTGATCCTAGTTTGCAATAAACAAAAAATGACTATACCGGAAAGAACATACCATTTTTGGAAAAAATACCCAAAGAAAGCAGGCCTTTCTGTTGGAATTTTATATCAATAGCTGTCTTTTCTTTTTCTGAGAAAACTGTAACACCTTCACTCTCTGCACTGCTTTTTGGTTCCATTTTAAGTTGACATAAATGTGGATCATAAGGACTAGCTGAACATTCTGTTTCACCAAAGTACAGGTGTGGGTCTGTGGACACAGGTGGGCTACCTTGGCAGGAGTGTACTGTTGCCCTTGTGCTCCACTTGTGGGATAGCCACTGTGTGAACAGAATGATGGACTAATGGACCATTGGTCTGATCTAGCACAGCAGCTCTTATGTTCTTGTGATTGTCAGTGAAACAAACAGTAACCACAGTCTTAGTTTCAGTTTATCTTCAATTTGTTATGCAAGAATGTTAGCAATGCAAATAAATAGTGGAATTGTTGCAGTAGCTCTTTCGGTTGAGCAAACAAGTGGTATTCACTCACATAATTCATTGATGAACACAGTCCAGTGCGTTAGGTTGTAGATGTAGCCTTACTGATTGTTGCCCAAGAAGCATCCAAAAGGGAAAGATGACCAATTTTCCAAAAGAAAAATCCTTACCAAATATACCTTTATTAGACCAACTTAATTCTACAAATAATGTGCAAACTTTCAGGATCTTGAGAACTCTTCTTCGGATGAGATGTTACAAAAAACAGGTGGAGTGGAATAGGAGTAAAGAAAGGCTGATTTGGGGTCTATCACATAGTTAAAGTGTTAGGATGAAGTAAGGGGTGAGAATTTATAGAGATTGCAAACCTCTGGGTGATGTGAAGGATTCAGATTGGACCTGGATATATTCCCAGCATCCATGACTTTTGACATCTTCCACAAATTTAATAAGGTTTTGCAGCTTTTGCCCTTCATGGTACTTCTGAAGTTAACATCCATGTTTGAATAATGCACTGTACACGGAACTGCCTGTGAAGACTGCTCAGAAATGTGAACTGGTTCAAAATAATAAGACTAGGACTGAGCTAATTTCTTTAGTGTTTAAATATCTGACTTTGATTTTGTTTGTTGGAATGCTGATTTTGACCTTAAACCATGCTTCTGCATGAATCTGCCCGGTTATTGATTTTTAGAAGGCCTGCTCAGGATGTCACTTCAGCCAGAAGTGAATGTTGTGACTGATAGGAACAAGACCTTTGCTGGATGGCATCCTGCCTATTTAGCTCTCTAGAATAACTTGACTGGCACAAAATACTGTGGGTATATAAACACTAATGGTAGTATAAAAGTTTTTAACTTTTTAATTTCTTGATTAGTGGCTAGTGCTTAATCATAAACTTCTGAATTCTGCATCTGTTGAATGTTTTATTTTGGAAATCCTATGATCAATGGATATCATAATCTGTAGATGGATGTATCAGGCATATAGTTACTAAAACATGCAATACTAGGATAAAAGATAATAGGCATTTCTATGTTCTCACATTCAGTATTGTAGAATATCCACCTTATTTATATATGCATCCCTGTATGATTTTCCAATATTTAGTTTTGTATTATTATGCACATATCAAATGGAATAACCAGAACTCCATGCTATACATAGGCAGTCTTGCTTCCTACCTGCCTTTGTGATTACATAAAGAGGCCTACAAGTATATGCCAGGTTCTTACCTAATGTGCTAATGGAAAGCCAATTAATTCTCAGCAAGAGAATTTATTCCTTCCCCATCCTTGCCTGCTTTCTTTTTTAATTTAAGCAGTCTGACATTCTGGGCAATCTGTTGTAAGCTGGCTCTCGAAATTACTATCCAAATTTGGAAACTTCCTAATGTCTTTGGAACATTTTCATTAATTCGCATCTGCTCTTTAGCAGAAGTGTTCAGAAAAATGCTGCTTTCAGATTCTGCCTCTGAGCTCAGTGCTTATGTTCAGTTTTGATTTTCTTTTTATAAAAATATAGATTTACACATTGTTTTTTTGAAATAAGCAAAAATGGAGTTGAGACATACTTTTTCTCTGATGAAGAAACCATCAGTGCCATGCTATAGTAGCATGTCATTTGAAACAGAAGCAATAATGCACATCTGAAAACACAGGCTTTTAAATAGCAGTCATCCACAGCACTCTGCTTCTGATCTAAATATTTTATTACTCAGATTGAATTACAGGGAATAATTTGAGGTGGAGATCTCCCCCACCACGTATTTTTCTGTTAATTATTTGTATTACTCTGAACAACTTGTATTAATAAATGTTGCATTATAATATGATAGTAATAAATATTTCTGGTTGCATTATAATAGGATAGTAATAGATATTTCTGAGTGCAGTTGCATGCAGATGTGCTTGCATGCATTTTTGGTATGGCAGTAGAAACTAGTGCTGGAATACTTTTATTTTCTATCCATCCATGAAATGACAGATTAATTTTGAGATACTGCTTTACCTTTGATGGCAAAAACAGTAGAACCTATGCCTGTGTAGCTAGAATGATATCCTAAGCTTGGAGATTGGAGAGAATCATGCAGGCCTGCCACAACTGCCATTTCCCTCTTCCCTTCATGAAAATCAAGATTGTACTAACAATTAACAAACAGTTATTTATTATTGGATTAGCAACCAATATATGTTTATTGGCACAAAACTTTAAAACGTGTGCTAATGTAGGCCTCTCCCTACTCCTGTGTTGTGCCGTTTCTGTCTTGCTTAGTCTTGTCTGCTCCAGCTGTCAGCTGGTCTCTCCAGAACTGCTAATCAATTTAAGAGCATGTGAGATGATAATGATTCAGCGTAGTGCCTAGCACATGTTCTTCACCTGTGCTACTTATTGACACCTTCTCCCTATAATGTATGTAGAGCTATTCTGATGTCCTTCAGGTACTGTGCGAGTGTCCAAGTTGGTTATGTTCATTCAGTGAGTGTACCTTGAACTGCTGCAGAGGTGTAGATGGCTGCTATAGCACCATAATTGAGTTTGAAGATGGATTATTATGCAAATTCTAGGACTCTTCTGAATTCCCTTGTGAACTGTAGTGTTTGTATGGATAATTACAAGGTGAAAATAGAAAATTTTTCATTTGTATGGCCATGGAAAAGAAAAAAGTAAATTAACACAACAATGGTGATATGCTATGGTTGCAAAGTTTTCTTAAAATTTGACAAGCAATCTTCTGAAAAAAGAAAGATTCTCTTGCATTTTTTTTTGTTTGGCTTGACTCTACTTAATGAGTGATCATGTTTCCTGGAAATATGTGGATAGGGTTTTTTACATTTCTACTTTTGCATTGCTGTAAGATACATCTGTGATTCTCCAACTGTGCCCTTCCAGTTGTTGCTGGAATGTAGTTTCCATCATCCTTGACTGTTGGTTAGGGTGGGGTTGACAGGAATCATATCTGGATGGCCATAGTTCACTTTGCTGTCCAGAAGTGAACATGTGAATGGATCTGCAGCCATCTTGCCCCATAAAAGATGGAAAAGAGTATAATAGCAAAAGAGTGTGGAAAATTGGCTGTGCTAATTAAAATGTGCTTGCTGTCAAGCTGAAATGTATGACTATCCAGAGCATAATTCTTTATTTCAGTGAAAGGTAGATGGCTTCAAGAATGAAATGTTTTGAGAGTAGGATTTGGTGTACACATTTAACCTTCGGGCTGGGCAACTGTTTTGAGTATTAGACTGCAATCCCATACAGACTTACCTGGGAGTAAGCCTCAGTGAATATGGTGTGAATTGCTTCTAGTAAAAAATACATACCCTGTTTTTAGCTTACATGTGTTTGGCAGTAGGGTTTATTTTGCATTTGGCTTAAAAATTTTTAACTTGTGTTGTACTTTCTCAGTCAGTTAAATAATGTCAAGAACGAAACCATCACGCATGACTTAGATTTAAAATCCTATTTAGCATCCCTTTTCTCCTTCTTTCTTTCTAGCTTCCGGCTGACCTTACGAAAATGCACCTCACAGATGGTCAGCATCCACAGGTGACACATGTCCCTTCAAGTCAATCTGGTTGCAGCATTGCAAGTGATTCTGGGAGCAGCAGTTTATCTGACATCTACCAGGTAATTTTAGTTTAATTTTTAGTTTAAAATCCAGTTCACCTTTTTATGTTTGTATAAAAGAGAGATGACCTAGCTATTTAGAAACATAAGATGAGAAGAGTCTTGCAGGATCAAAGCAAAGGCTTTGCTAGTCCAACATTTTGCTCACACAGTGGCCATTCAGCTGCCTGTGTTGCTGGTAGTCCATGAGTGCAATAGCACCCTTCTGCTTGAATTCCCCAGCAACTGGTACACAGGACTGTACTGCCTCTGATAATGGAGGAAATATATAGCTGTCATGCCTACTAGCCATTGATAGCCTTATTCTCCATAAATATTTGAAAAACTAAATTCTGGGAGAGGAGTGGGCCCTTATGGTCATCTAGATGCTTTGGCCTAACAACTCTCATTGTACCTAGTCAATGTAGCCAAATCTTGAGAGATTAAGAGAGATACAGGCAAAAATATTAGGAGGGCCTGTGCTAGCAGAAGTGTTGCTTGTCCAGTTGATGCCACAGTTTGTAAGAATTTCATAACAGCATTAATAAAATGCTAGCCGGGTAAGATTCTGCAGTATTTTGAAGATTTGTAAGATAAGGGTATCACATTCCTTAGTACAAAAATCGTGTGATCATTGCAGTCAAAACTGTGCCCAGCATTCATTTACAAAATTCTAACACATGGTCTTTGTTTCTGAGCATGCTGTCAGTCAGTAGAATTGGTGGTGGACAAGGAGGGAAAAGGGTCGCTTTGTCCTCCCCATAGTCTTCCACCCATAAAAGTCAAAGCAAAGTCAGGAGGAGGACTGTAGTGCAAGGAAGTAAGTAACTGGTGGCAGCTCTTTGCTAGCTTTGAAGTATGAGCTGAGTAAGAAGGTTGGGTGGGATAAACTTGAAACAAGATAGCTTCGTTAGCTGCTTGGGTAGTGTTGAGACAATCGCTGATTAGAAGTTTCTTTTCACATGACAACTAAACAGACAGACTGGGACTTAGGCTATGGACCTTATGTCTGTGGACTAGGGGACATGATACAATCATAGCTGGCCAGTGAGATATCATTAGTATTACATTACAATGTGTGTCCTCTTTGAAAGAATATGAGATTACTTGCAAGGTTACTCTCATCACCATTTCCTTCTCACGACAACAATCCATGGAGGCAGGTTAGTCTGAGAGAATGAATGGCATGGCTGCATGGGAAATAGAACCTAGCACTGTACTCTAGCCGCTACGCCACTTGTTTATTAGTTTATCCAACCCTTTGTAGACCATCACAATGGCCATGTGGTTCTCTGGACAGTTCTAAGGTTTATATGGACACGTAACACTGGTCAAACCGAAAAGGAAGAGAGCTCTGCACTCCCACCCATGTATTCCTGTGTGTTGTAAATGACTTGCAGTGGCTTGCGCAGTGCCATATTGGCTTACTCCTGTGTTCTACTGTGCTAAAAGTAAGCTTGGAAAGAGTTTGGTTTGAACTGATTAGCTCTTGTTACATTGCAAGCAGGGATTAAATATCTTGGAGTGGAAACTAAATCTAGGAGGGCTTTAATGTGAAACTGATGAGGTAATAGATAATAATAGTTTGAAAGAACAGAATTTTATATTAGTTCCATTAGAGCTCCACAGTTTAGTCAATCGTGAGCTGTTTGTACTGTAGCAAGGAATAGGAACACTACCTACCTAGTAAAAATAGACTTGACTTTACCGATTCAGGCACAATTTCTATCATTTGTTATTGAGGATCTTCTGTGCAATTTTCAGGGTTTAGGCTCATCTACACATTGCTAGGAGACAAAGCAGCATGAATCCTGATAAACTCCAAAGCCTCCTTGTCTTGCTGATGGTGTCTTACAAAGAAAGGTGTCTTTCATGAAAGAATGTATGGCACAACCAGTGTAAAAAAGTTGGATCAAAATTGTTATGAGCAGAGAGAAGAGAATCCCAGAGTCAGTTATTTAAAAGAAGGGCTCAGTAAACTTGTAGAGTGCCTGCTCTGCATGCAGAAAACCTCCAGGTTCCCTTCCTGGCGTATGCAGCTGTAGCTGGGGTGTTGAGCTACTGCCAGTCAATATTGACTGTGTTGAACTAAGATGGACTGGTTGTTTGACTTAGTATAAGGCAGGTTCCTAAAATCCTGTATGCTTTGCCACAGTTCTTCTTGTGTGGATTGAAGTGAACTTTTAAAAGTGAATAATGCGTTGGATCAAATTCTGCAAAATGCCAGCTTTCGGTAGCTTTTAGCTGTGTGGTAGGTCCCATATTATCAGCCCCCTGGCCAGGCTGGGAAGCGGTCAGGTAGAGGAATGGAAGAAGACTGCATTTTTGTGAGCATAAAAAACATTCCAAAATAACATTTACATAGATGACTGCATACTTTGAATTCAGAAGCAAAGGCCTCACGTTTCTAAGCTGTCATAATTTTGGAATTGTTCTAATAATTCATAGAGTGTCATGCTGTTGGTAAAAAATGGCCAAACCAAGAAATGTGTTCCTATCTGGTTCCATTGTGCGTTTTAGATAGGGTTCAGTCCTATTTTTCCTGATAATAAAGGATTCATCAAGGTTAAAGTGTGTGATAACAAGTCTACAGCTGAAGTCCTCTGCATGCTTGCTTAGTGGAAAGTCATAGTGAAATTTGTTAGACTCAAACTAGGCATAGAATCCAGTGATAAGACAATATTTATTAGATTGCAAGTCTTCCATAGATTAACTTTGGATTTCTATTATTACATTGAAAACAATTCATTCATGTTTAAATAATCCTACCTCTGTTGACTTCAGAGGGTTTAAACTGCAGCTGCTTCTTTTATCAATTTTTAATTTTACAAAAAGAAATTACAATACAACTTAAAAAGAAAACATACAATTAAAGCCATATTATAATATAACAAAACCATGCATCCTACTACCGGGACCATTAGATACTTATTAATTCATTTGCTCGTTCAGGAGGCTCTGTGCCCCTTCCAAAATTGTAATTTTGTAATGGTTCACATCCTTTCTCTTTTATTAGCACGTACTCAATAAAGAGTCCCCAAATATCTTCAAAACTATTCTTATCTATGTAGCCTTTTTATTTCTCATATCACAAGTTAATTTATCATTAATAGCTATCTTCCAAACTTCTCTGTACCAATCACTCAGTTGATAACAAATGTGTTAATTCTGTACAGTGCTGTTTCCATTGTTCTCTGCCAATTATTGACAATAATGCAATATTGCCTTACTCTTATTCCTTACTCTTACTTTTATGCTCTATTTAATTTCTATACTGCCCGTAGCTGAAGCTTAGATTTTCTATAGAAATAGCTTAAGTTTGGATATATGTGCTTTTTGTTTATATTAACTTCTTCATGGTTTGCCACAAGAGATATATACTTTCAAGTAGTTTATCAGTACACTGATTATAATTCTTGTAGATTAAAATCTTTTGTAGCATTTTCTAAAAAAATCCTAGCTAAATGCCTATATCCGAATAAGAATGTTGCTACTCTAGTAACTCTGTTGTGAAAAATTGTCCTCTTTTCCCCGTATATGAATTAGGATATTAATTTTATATAAGTCTGTGTTGTATATTCATTCAGATAAACTTCCAAGGGCCAGTCCTATTCAAAATTTGAAAAGCTGATTGATTTTGGATAGAAAAGCCAAAAAAGACTGATTAACCCTTTCCTCATCTGTTCCACTGCCTTCCTGGTGCAGTTCCAGGATTCCCCCAACAGGATTCCAGGCACATGTTTAATTTCGGAGATGAACACTTAAAAGGATGAAAATATTGGAGTGCAGGAAATCTTGGTGAGAAAACAGCAGGCTTCAAAAGGCAAAGCCCCTTTGTTGCTTCACTCCTCCAGATTACTTGTTCCTGAAACAGCTTTTGTCTAACGAAAGTGGGTGACCAGGGTTTGTTAAATGAATATTGTATTGTTTAGCCTCATCATTACCTTAGAGAACTAATTCTTAATATTGTAGAGTAAGCCATACAATTCTTTTCATATACGGTAGATTCTATAAAAGCCAACTTAATCATTTCACATCTGTTTTAGTCTGTGTCTAAGCACATCTTGGAAGCTATTTTCATCATTGATCCACCATGGTTTAATAATTAATGTTCCCAAAAGTATTTAAGTGACAATAGATGACCTTGTCATGTTGTATATGTATTGTTTTGGCATCTTTTCCTACAGTAGATTATATTCCCTGTTATAATGTTTATGTCATCATGTGACACAGTGTGTGTGTGTGAGAGAGAGAGAGCACAAGTTAGATGAAAAATGCTACATGGTAAAAGTCATTTCATCAGGTTGTTTGTTTTGGAACCTAACTATTGTTATAGCATGCACGGTAAGTTAACAGGAAAGACAGACAGACAGAAGTAATATTAAACTCAATGAGACTTGCTCTATTCAAGTTCCATTAAACAATTCAATTGAAGTTTAATTGTGCATTCATATTTGCTTTAAAATATTGTACATCCTATAAACTATTAATGCAATCCTTTTGTGTGTTGGGTTGCATGTGTGAGTGTATGCTCTATTAAAAAGTGACTCATCTCACACAGACTGCTGGTGAGAAAGAGTATTAAAAAATCACATATGCAGTCACATATCTTCCTTTGGTGTGCATTCAGGACATCAGTTTTATAATCAAAAGCTGCTTTATTGTGTTTACAGATTTGGAATAACCAATCCATTAAATGGGTTGATGGGGACTGTCCATATGGGCAAGGGTAGTGGTAATGGTAACTGTTGAAAGCATCATTCCATTCTGTTCCTTAAAGAAGCAGTCATCAAACATTTTGATTTTATTTTAAAATTCCTCCCCATCTTCTTTCAAGCAGGATCATTTTGGCTCTAGACACCACTACCAAGATCAGTTGGGAGCATTTCCAAAGTCGTGGGATGATCTCTCATCTTTCCACACTAATCAAGTGCCATTGCTGTTCATTAGATGTATCTCCTTTCAGTGGAAGGCTGGAGGGTTTTCTGATTCCATACCATGAAGTCTTTTCTGGTTGCCCATATTATAACCGCCAGCTCATTACTAAAGAAAAGCTAGAGCTAGACTACTCCTGTTGAGAGTAAGCAGCTACTATAAAAAAGAAAGGGATAGTAAATGAGTGAAAGAGGTTAAAAACTATACTTGACATGACTAGCAAATTGGTCTGTGGTACGTGTGCCTGGCAATGAAGAACAATGACCTATGGCTTCCATCTTGTATATTATAGTATTTAATATTTCATATTGGCTCTCAGTCTCTTTGTGGGTTATGATCTATGAGGAGCTACACTGGATATGTTTTTTTATGCCCAGTTGTAAGACTTTCAAGGGGGGCCCCTTCTGTTGGTCCCATCGCAATGTTTGGTGAGGGCATGAAGGAGAGCTTTCTCATTGGCTGATCCTAGGTTCTGAAACTTGAGCTCCTTGAATAGAAAAAGGTGAGACATAAAAGAATGAATAAATGATTTATTGCTGAAGTTAGCCAAGTTGGGTTGTAGTGGTGGTTGTCAGAGTTATATCTCACTTGTCCTTTCATGGGTAGACAAATATGTTTTTATTTAGGCAGGTCTTTGGGATATATGTTGGTTTGTTGCTGAAGGGACTTTTATTGGGTTAGATGCTGTATATTTCTTTTATTGTTGTATTTGATTGATTAGGTTTTATGTTTTAATCAAGATTGTGTTTTTTATCTGTATTTTATTATCTGTCTTGAGTGCTGTATTGGGAAGAAAAGTGGGATAGAAATTCAGTAAATAAACTATTTGAATTTAATAGAGCATGGGGTAAATGTTGCTTTTAAACAGACATGAGTTGAGCATGGGATTAAGTTGAACATGATTTAGGCAGGAATTCCCATCATTTCCAGCTAGAATAGCCATTTTTTAAAGGAACTGTCCACATATTTAAGGAAAGTATTATATTACATTGTTAAATAGGATTCTAAGTGGTCTATCAGTCATCCTTACTGTTGCTTGACCCTACAGCTCATGTGTTCCCATATGATTCATGTGTACCCAGCAAATTGTGGTTTCCCCTACTTCTAACCATAATTTCGACTGTTTTTCAGCTAGATCAAGTTTCACATTGGAACAAACCTACCTATATAGTCATGTAGACTTTATCAGGGTACGAACTCTGTGGTGTGAGAGAGCAGATATGTTGGAACATTGAGTAGCTAAAACAGCTGATCATAAACCTGTGATCCTCCTGCTCTTAAGGGGTTTGTGTGGTTATATATAGAGGAAAGAAAGGCTTAGAGAACAAAAGCATTGCATATTTTTTGTACTTCAGACTAGATGGACACGATATTGTTGCCTAGACTCAAAAGATGCTTCTGATAGAAAGATCTTAGTGACCCTATTCTTCTAAATGGCATGGCTTATTGTGTGCAGTGGTGCCTGTGGATACCACCTTGCATATCTAACCCTTGTTTGGGAATTGGTTTTTGTGGACTTATCAAGCTTAGATTATATGAGGGTTGTTTAATGTTTATGTAACCCATGGTCTGGAATGCTGTGCCATGCAAACTGACCCAGTCAGAATCCAGCATCAGGCGAAGGGTTTTTCTGCTCATACATGTTATGTGTCAATTTGGATACTGTTGGAGAATGTTACCAGCTTCAGATGCCCATTCAGTCACAACATTTAGTAAATAATCTTCAATTGTAGCCAGTTACAGGCTTATTGTGAGGCTAGGAGGGTTAGCATGGCGTGTATGCTGCCTTGAACATTTTGTAGTAAGTTTGATTAAGAGAGTGATACAAGTTAATAAGTAATTAAAAAGTGCTACAGTTTTTTTAATTAACAGTTAATGGCTTTCATAGATAGTTGAATTACCCATCTTATTAGCAAAATTTTAGACCATCATATTATCTGAATTAACTTTTCACCACTTGATGGTAATATATTAGATTCAGCTATGGGGCCAGTGCCATCTATTATTGGAATAAATTTATGTGTTAGATTGTTATTTACTTTTTTTGGTAGAGGAAGAAGAATGTTGTGCAGTTTACTTGGTAATTTTCTTTTTGCCAGAGAAAAAGCTGTAATAGTGCTAGATGCTAAAGATTTCTGTTTTCAAGTGGACATTTGACCCTACTTGTCAGGGTTTTCATACATTGCCAATATGGAAATCTAATGAGTTGCTGCTTTGATTGACTGTGAAGACTTTTATGAAGGGCTGCATTGTACATTCTCCACATAGTCAAATGTAGTCTGAACTTTCAAACCAAGAACTAGCTAGTTGTGCTAAGGATGGCTTACCTTGTCTGGTTTGAATTTAAATTTATCTACAGTGTATGGTGTGATTGAGTTTCAGTTAACATTTTAAATCATGATGTTTTAAGACACAATCATTCTTTAATCCATATTAATTAATGTTTACTTTAGGTGGTCCCTAGGATTTTGCTACAGCCAATTTTCTGAAGATCTACTGCTGCTAAAGAGCATAAAGTACATAAAGTATTAGGAACCTGATAGGAAACTATGTGATATCTTATTAAATGCAACAAATTAGCACCATCACCCGTTCCCCCTTCACCTAAGTGTTGTTGCCTGGGTTTTTATCTATCTATCAGTAATTGACTGTACTACAAGGGTAAAGATTTTACACTGTATCCAGCCCTAATTGTCAACCAGCAGAATGGAAACTGCTGTCACAAGTTTTCCCATTCTCCCTACAGCTTCCTACTTGCTTCTAAACCTACTCCAGACAGTTAGGGGACCTTTTGAAGCAGTTTTGGAAAGTATACAGAAGGCTGCAGGGAGAAGAGTGAGGGAAGGTTATGTCATGGAAGTTCATTTGCCCAACTTTGCATTTAAGCCTACATCCAATGGAACCACGAAGAGACCAGAGCTAAGTTACCAAGGCCAGTGTGTGTGTGTCTGTGTGTGCACATGCACATAATTTTCAGCAACTTAAAGATTGTTCACTGATTTTATGTACAGGCTACTGAAAGTGAGATGGGAGATGTAGATTTAACTGGACTCCCAGAAGCACCAGTAGATTCTGAAGATGATGAAGAAGAAGATGAAGACATTGATAGAACTTCAGATCCATTGCTGGGACGGGATGTTGTACGGGAATGCCTTGAAAAAGAACCTGCAGATAAAACTGATGATGATATTGGTAAGAAGTAAAAAGAGGTGATCTGCAAGTTGATCTATCATAATTTTAACAAATGGTCCATAATACTGTGCAGGCTGTTAGTGTAGCAGAGTGGCATAATGATGTCATTAACTGTTAATTGTAAACATAAACTGCATAATGATGTATGGTAGCTTATTCACATCATCCATGTCTAAGAAGGAAGCAGACCTGGAGGAATCTAGGATTTGCAAAGGTGCAGATTTCTTTTAGGAAAACCCCTAATGTAAAACTGAAAAGAACCCATGAGGACTGAACATGCTCAGTAGTCACAAAATATTGGCAGACTGTGGAAGGATAATCAGTGGAAAACTGGGAGAAGGGGAATGGAATGGACTTTCTTAGAGTAAATCTTTAAAAAACAAACTCATTTTACGTATAAACTTCACTGAGTTATAAACTTTTTTCCTGTAAACTTCACAGTGGAGCGACTGTTTTAAAACAAGTATTTGTTAAATATTATGATCAGTGCCAATTAGCTTGTCAAACTTCTAAGCACTTACATGTGGCCATTCTAGCATAAAAAAGGGTACCATCTCATTTCTCACTTATTTACCCCCTTGTGTTCTGTAGATGTGCATAGGATGTATTAACATTGGGTCAGATCCAAATAATTGTTTGCAATAGGAAACGGGGTGCAAGCAGTGTTCACTTGTACAACAGTTTGCATGGTGCCATAATAGTCATGCTGCCACTTCCATTAAAAGTCTTTTCTTGTATGTTTCTACATTCTTCTGTTAACTGTAAACATTTTCACATACATAAAATATTTTTGCAACCACACCTATTAACATAAATTATTGAGTGACATAGATAACGATTGAAAGCCAAAATTATTGCAAGGTATAAACAAAATTTTAAAAATAAATGATAGGTACACTTAAAATAATTTTATCTCATTTAGTTTCATGTATATATGTGTGTTTGTTCTCATAGAACAATTACTGGAATTCATGCATCAGCTTCCAGCATTTGCAAACATGACCATGTCTGTAAGAAGAGAACTCTGCTCAGTGATGATATTTGAGGTGGTAGAACAAGCAGGAGCCATCATCCTTGATGAAGGGCAAGAAGTAAGTAAAGTATAATGCTGTGGATATATTTGCATGTAAATATCAATTAGTAGTACAGTTATATTTTTGTGCTTTTTTGTGACACAACAGATGAGTTCACTCAACATGACAAACCATCCTGCAAGTAAGATGCATAGTGTTGCTTATGATAGGGTTATATGTGATGTTTGGGCTCATTGTGGGTATTCCCCCAGTTCCTTGTCATTTTGTAAGTATCCTAGGGACTAGTGTAACAGAGCTGGTATTTTCACCTCATCCCATTTATGATATTTTTGACACCTGTCAGAACTTCAACTTCTTTTTTTTTTTTTTAAAAAAAACAGGGTTTCTGAGTAGGTTAAATGCCTTCTAATTTTGGACAGGGACATATTCAGCCATGAAAACAGTGTATGTACCTTTCAAAAAACTTTGTTAGCCCTGTAAAAAACCCTTTTGTAAAATAGGAAGCCAGAATTTTGACAGCTGTCAAAAGTAAGTGCTAATGTGAGTGGGGGAAGGCTGTAGTTTTTCCAGTTTCCTGATTACTTGGAATTTTGTAAAAGGGTGGAAAAAATGGAGGATGCAGAGATCTTGTTGTGAAGAGGGTGATATAGCTACCCTCACTTTTCCAAAAAGGTCTCACAGTTTTACTTTAGTTGACATTGTGCTGTTTGGCAGCTGTCAGGTGAAAGAAAAATAATACATTTGGGATTTGGCTTTCCCAATGTTTGCGTTGCCTACTTTGATAGTAAACACTTAGCAGGACAATAGTCCAAGTAAAGCTTCAAATTTTGGTTAGTCAGAAAAGAGGGGAGAACTCTGTGCATATTTCTCATGCTGGGGAGGGGGGGATGGGAGCAAACCAGTGATGGCCCAATGTGTTGCATGGGTACTTTGGAGGGGCTGTCACTTTGGTTATTATGAAAGTGATATCTGAATAAAAAAGGCAAAAGGAAGGCAAAAGCTTCAGTGACCTGAAAAAAGGGATTGCAATTGGGAGTGGGGGAAGATTGTGCCAGTAGCATTTGGACAGTTGGTAGACTGACTGTCACTAGAGTTGGCCTGGACATTTTCCTGCTCATGTTATATGGCTCATGCAGTGCTTCTGTTGACCCATGATGGGATCAGAGTGCCATGTTTAGTGACACTAATATACCAATCCACTGTGGGTCTCGGAATCCTTTAACCAGAGATTCTCAGAGTGTCTTATTGATTCAAAACAAGGCATGTTGTGTGAACTAGTCCAGGTTCACATATTATGCTAGGCTAGTTACAATGTTGGGTTGCTGTGTTGTGTGAAGTAAACACATAGCAGTCCATGCTTACCTACTGTTACCAAAAACTGAAAAAACTCTTCTCTTTTTTCAATCTGCTAAATTTTTTTCACACCCAGAACAGAAACTTTAATAATATTTCTTTCTATATTGTAGGTATAACTTTGTAATCCATTTGAAAAAGCCATAACCGTAGCCATAACCACTCAGAACGTAGCTATTTGCAAATATTGGAGTAGGTTTGGTGTCCTATTTTCACTTTTACATTAGAATGTCATTCTGCAGATTGTGATAAATACATTCGTATTCTTCTGATTGGCTGGGCCTGTTCTAGTGTGGTAGAAAGATACTAGTTGTTGATACGACTTATTATTATTATTATTATTTTTTACAGTGAAGCTCTTGTTTAGGTCATCATTGTGACCGTTTCATTGTTCGTAAAATGCCTAAGATGTACTTGTTTTTCCTCTAGCTTGATTCTTGGTATGTCATTTTAAATGGCACTGTGGAAATCAGCTATCCAGATGGGAAAACAGAAAGCCTCTGTATGGGAAATAGTTTTGGAATTACTCCCTCTCTGGAAAAGCAATACATGAATGGTGTGGTTAGGACCAAAGTAGATGATTGCCAGGTAAGATAATTTAGTAATAAAGCATTCTGTTGTTTTGAAGCTTACGAAAAAATAATCTGTTTACTGTTGAAATGTTCTAGAAATAGAATACAGCAATTTTCCGTTAACCAGCCACTCAAAACTTTCTTACTCATATCATCTGTTGTTCAAGAAACAGGAACTACTGCTTTGCCTTTTTTTATAATGATATAAGGGCTGTGGCCCACTGAAGTGAACTCAGGATATTAAACAGAAAGTGTGCATTTTCACTTCCTGAATTCAAGTTCTCAGCTTGATTTAGTTGTTGTATGTTCCTTCCAGTTGAAATAATGTCTGGAGAGTTTACAAAGAAGTATTTGATAGTGGGCAAATTGTAAATTGACTGATTTCTGATACTGTTTGGGCATTTGTGTATTACATTTGTCCAGGCTTGGCCAATTGGCTTTTTATAGTGTATTAATTGTGCTTCCATTATCGTGGGACAGTTTGTGTGTATAGCCCAGCAAGACTATTGGAGGATTCTGAACCATGTTGAGAAAAATACACACAAGGTTGAAGAAGAAGGAGAAATTGTTATGGTGAAGGAGCACAGAGAACTGGATCGCAGTGGAACCAGAAAAGGACATATCGTTATTAAGGTGATTGATCAGAACCAAAACTTTTCTAAGGATTTGTCAATCTGTCCTTATATACTAATGAACTTTTATGATTTTCATAAAAAGGCCCTGCAGCAAATTATTGTGTTTTTTATCTTCTTATACACTGAAATGCCATAGAAATAGCGTGTTTGTGGGCAGTTAGGGGTCATTCACTGTTTTAGTTTTTAGAAGCTCTGGTTTGAGGTACAGTACCACATAAATATCCAGAAGGTATTCTGAAATACTGATCCAGGGTGAAATTCAGGAGTTTGGTTTATATATTACTATCTCTGTCTCTGGTGGTGGATTTACACAATGAAATATTGTTTGCCATTAGAAGTTGAATGATTATAATCACTGCAGTCTCTTTTTATTTCAGGCAACTCCTGAACGCCTCATTATGCATTTAATAGAAGAACATTCTATTGTGGACCCAACATATATTGAAGACTTTCTATTAACATACAGAACTTTTCTGTCAAGTCCTCTGGAGGTTGGAGACAAACTCCTGGAGTGGTTTCAGTTAGACAGTCTCAGGGACAAGGTTGGTTCCTAAATTAGAGATTAACATTTAGGGTTTCATTATCGTATCTACTGGAAGAAAATTGTTTATAAATGACAGTGCTGTTGAACTTGCCTTTCATGGGTTTAACCGTCATGGATTTGATTATTCATGAGTTTCAGTATGCTAAAGAACTGCAGACTATGCACTCTATCTGTGGATGCCGTGTACTTTGTCTTGCTACTAGCCAGCTTGACTCAGGTGCCTGTAGAGATATTTACAGTTTCCACTTTTGTAGGGGTCCTGTGAAACATAAAACATCTGGATTCATGTTTTACTCATACTATATAGTGTAGGTTCAGGTAAACAAACTTGGCTCACATGATCAAACAGCCCACGCTTAAGAAGACATGAGCATATGGGAACAGTGGAATGTGTTGACTCCTGACCACTTCCACCTAAAAAAGCAATAACACAGGAATTCTGTTCCTGGTTATCGTTATATGTGAACGTGTAAACCCTGGCTTGTTAAGGGGTTGAAGAACACAAGTTAACCCATGGTTAATTCTGTGTTGTTCAGCCGCTAAACAATCCAGAGTTTGTTGGCTTTTACATAAGAATAACATCTCAGGAATGGTTAGAAATGACAAGCACATAGAAGGATGCATGTATGTGTGAGCCCATAGTTAGTTGTTACAGGTAAATCAGGTCCCACTGTTCCTGATTTATTAAGCACCTTTCTGGAAATAACAAGACTGAAATTTTTACTGGCATTTTAAATGTATAGTAGAGATAGGCAGATTATTTTTGACCAACAAGAGAGTTGCCTGCCTGTATGGATTTACAGTTGATGGAAAAGTCTCTAGAGCTCACTAACAGTCTCTGCTATTCCTGATATACTGATATGGAAAACATTAACTTGATAGAAATTGATTAATGTTGCAGAAGTATTTATAATATCTGGTTTTCTGAAACTGACCATTCACTCTGATGATATTTCAACATGTCTTGGACTGTTCACAATTTACTTCTTTCAATGTGTGCGTGTATAAGAATGTATAAACCTTGAGAGCTGTTTAACAGTGCTTTTTATTCTGGTTTAAGTTTTCCTTCTCAAAATAATTGTAAATGTCTGGAAAATGTTTTCTTTTAAAGTTTGCAAGTAAAAAGCAGGCTAGTTACAATTGTATGACTCCAGAGTGATTAATATATAGTATATTGGAGTAAGTTTGAGTTTACATACATAATAAAGACATTACAGCTGAGAACAGGGAGTACCATTTTATGCGCTAAACATTTTTCTTTTAAACTGACAAGGTAAATGACAGACTGCTGGTACTGGTAAAGCTGCACCATAATTTTATAGCCCGATTGACTACTATGTCAAAAAATGAAGATGGAAATTCCTTCGCTCTTGTTTTGTTTGTGTAAATCTCATAGAAGCAGGCCTTAAGCAAGTATTCAATATTTCACAATGACAGCTTCTTTGAAATGTTGGATTCATTAGAGCCCTGAAAGTTGCATGAAAAAGTTACTTCAGAAAGTGAGTTGTAGTTCTGTACCTGATGAATATCCTTTTTATATGCATTGTTTGACATATTGGCCCATAGAGTATAAAGGTTTGTCATTGGTTTAAAGTTAATGCTAAAAATGACAGTTTGGTATTGTTTATTTTTAACACTTGTTAAAAACGACAGTTTAGTATTCTCTTACCAAAAAAATCCACATTTGTTCTTAGGTCACTCGAGTTGTGCTACTGTGGGTAAACAACCATTTTAATGATTTTGAAGGGGATCCAGCCATGACACGATTCTTGGAAGAATTTGAAAAAAACTTGGAAAATGCGGTAGGACTCAGTATAAACTGTTATGTTCTTTATCATATGTGTCTTTTAAAAAAAAAGAAACCTTGACATCCAAAACAACTATAGCATGTTAAGAGTATTGTCCTATGTATGTCATTCAAAAGGCTATATGTTCCACAAATAATGTAGATAAGTATGTTTCATGGCACAATTCTGGGAGATAACTATGGATGAAAGGATGATTCTTGCATGTAATCTCATTAAATAAGTTCTTTCCAATGATTTGCTATTTTGCCTCATTTTAGATAGGAAGGTATTCATGTGTTTTTTTGGCAATTTACAGAAAATGAAGGGGCATCTCAGGTTATTAAACATTGCCTGTGCAGCAAAGGCAAAGTTAAGACAAATCACATTGCAGAAGCCTTCTAGAGACTCTCCGCTTTACTTCAGTCTCCTTGGAGGAAGTGAAAAAGGGTTTGGTATTTTTGTAGAGACGGTGGAATCAGGAAGCAAGGCAGCAGAAGTTGGGCTTAAACGTGGTGATCAGGTAAAGTAAAGCTATTTTTCTCAGTTATGAACTTAACATTGATGTGTTTTGATGAAGTGGCATATGTTCAATTGAATACATTTTCTTTAGTCATTTTCTGTGCTAGTCTCGTTGAAATAGTCCAGCCAAACCACACGTCCTTCATACTAATTCCTTCATTTGTGGAACCAGTGTTTGCTATGTTATCTAAGACAGTTGAAGTATGGTTACCATTACGCTTATTTTGCCTCCAGGCAAGGATAACAAAACTGCTGCAGTAACCCTAATTAGCTTGACTTGGAAGTCATGGAAAACTGTAATTTTTGTGAACAAAGAAATTAATAAGGGAAAATGGGCCTTCAGGATTTTCACAAGACAAACCATGACTTCACTGTGCTATTTTAACTGGGCTACGACCTATACTAGGAAATGTATAGTGTGAAAAACGTGATGGTAATCAAATAGAAATAAAAGTAAAAGACAGTCACAGGCTTAACCAAAAGAGGCAAGAATATCATGCTGTTCCAAATAAATACTGGTTTTATAACTTGAAAGGAATTTCAGTAGTATAGATTCAAAATGTATTCCTAGAACTGAGTTATGTTTTAGAAAATGTGCATCAAGCCATCTCCTTTTAATTGTCCTCCAGTTTTTCAGTGTAGTGTTGGATTAGCTTTTCTTGTGTTCTCTTAAAGGTAATGGAAGTAAACGGGCAAAATTTTGACAACATTACATTTGCAAAAGCCACTGAAATCTTGAGGAACAATACTCATCTTTCCATCACAGTCAAAACAAATATTTTTGGTGAGTAGCATTGGATAAATCATACCTCTTAGAGACCTTGGCCAGTATGAAAAGGCATACTGTAAGCATGTCTAAGGTATTCTTTTTTGCTTTAGAGATTTTTGTAACCTTTAAAAGACAGACCTTTCCCCATTAGACATGTCAAGCTGCCTTTGCAACTCTTCAGTCCATTTCAAATGAGGTTTCCTATATGCTGTAGAAATAGGGTGGAGGAACTTCAGAACTAACTACAGCAGTTGCTTAGATCTATTCCGTTGTCCCTGCCCCAGGCACCCAAACAAAATTATTAATTTCATGTTCTCTGCTCTGGCACAATAACATGTATGATCTGTTGTAGAAGTATGTATGTAGTTCTACACATGTATGTAGAAATCACAGTAAAGGTTCACATTGTAGCCCCAACAGTAAATAAGGCACAGTATCAGTGCTATTCCTGTATAATTTGTATCTGATAATTCCTTTCCCTTCTGTGCATCACAATCTTATTTCAGGAAAGCTTTGTTGTGAGCCCAGTCTGTCTCTAAAAGGGAAAAAAAATGAAGCTCAGACCTTCTCTCAAAATAGCTACTATGGCTATTATAATCAGTATGTCCTGGATACTAATTCTGTTTTACACAAATTTCTAGAGGATAATTACTGACATCCAAATAGATTCCCTTTTTCATGTTAACCATTTGAAAAGTCAGTCAGGAAATTTAGGTTTCTATGGAACTGCATTCTGTAAGATGAATGGCTGCCATTAGAATGGAAAATCAGTATTGTATCCATTCTTTTTTCCGGAAACCTTAGGAAGTATTTGGACAGATAAACCCAAAAAAGAAAGAAAGAAATTGGGTTAAGACTGTATTGAATAGCTTTTAGAATAAAAGAAAGTGGCTTTGTATATGTGTCCACAAATTATGGGAAAAGTATATTTAAGCAATAAATGATATAAGCTGCTTTGAGTTTTTTAAAAAAGAAAATGAAACAAGACCTTGCCTTCGAAACTGGTAGAATGGATGATGAAGGATGGAACAAGCTGTCTAAAAATATAGGCATGTCATGAGTGGAACCGGCTGGAGCCAGGGGTCAGTCTACATGGTCTGGAAGGCTCCTTCTGACTCGCTCTCTTTCTACGGTTCTTGGTCATCGTGATCTCTGTGCATCACACATAAGGGTGCTAGATCAGAGTGGAAACATTTGCTGTTCTTCAGACTGAATTAGGTTTTAGCATTGTAACACCATGTACAGACTGGATTACAGATGGCTAAAGTTAGGAACTGTTACATATACCTCCCACGGAGAGTGTCCCACAGCAAAACTTGTTTAAATAATTTTGTGCGTAGTCTGTAATTCATACAGATTAAAAACCATAACCCTATTATTCTCTGTGTATCTTAAAATATTGTGTCTCAGACCAATCAGTACTTTTTAATAGTCTAATTTCTACAATTAAGTAAGTAAGCCTTTATATCTTTACTGTAGGACTTTA
Source organism: Varanus komodoensis (assembly GCF_004798865.1). Classification (NCBI taxonomy): domain Eukaryota; kingdom Metazoa; phylum Chordata; class Lepidosauria; order Squamata; family Varanidae; genus Varanus; species Varanus komodoensis. The sequence goes on from NW_025336480.1 coordinate 9,667,847, forward strand.
GATCTGTTAAGGTAACATAATGACAAAATCTGAATATGCTGAAAATGGTCTTTTTAAAATTCAGTAATATTTTCTAAAGATTGAATTATCACTTTAATTCTCTTTTTATAGTGTTCAAAGAACTGCTTATTCGTATAGGACAAGAGAAAAATGGAGTCCCACATATGCCCAAAATAGCAGAAAAGAAAAATAATCGTTATTCTATCCCAGATATTCCTGGTGATGTAGAACAGATGTTTCCACGTGAGAAAGGAAACAAGAAAATCAAAGCAAACACTGTTTCCGGTGGAAGAAACAGAATCAAGAAAATTCTAGATAAGACACGGTTTAGCATCTTACCTCCAAAATTATTCAGGTATGAAGATATATTAAAATACATTATCATAAATTTGTCATTTAGATTGGGTAAATTGTAATTCTATTAGGGAAACTACTGCCAATCTACATTCAGGATGTTAAAGGTACCCTCTTTTCGTCCCCTTTAGATAGTTTTTGCAGTTGTAATCATCCTCTACAGCTCTAGTTGTTGTAAACTGTTCAGAGGGAGCTTTGGCTGTGGGCAGTATAGAAATGTAATGTAGTAATAATAACAGTAGCAACAATAGTATGAGCTCACTGCTAGAGGAAGAGCTGATTGTTTCCTTATAGTTGTGCTGCTCCACTGAAGGCAACTAGCATGTGTCTTGATGCATGTAATCTATCCAAGTTCCACAAGCAGGAGGCTTCTGTATTCATTTCAGCATCAAGAACACTTCTACACAAGCATTATTTCTGTCTTTGCACCTTATTTTTTAGGCTAAACATTTGTCTGCTTTCTAATAAATTATACCAGATTTTTTCCTTCATTTATTAAAAAAAAACTGTTCTAGTAAGCCTACTGTTATTGAATGAAGAGTGTCTATCCAGTCATTTATCCTTATTCTAGTTCAGAGCCCTCTTTCCTTTACCAAAAGCAGAAACAAAGTAGTAATTGCTTATTCCTGCCCTGCTGGTATAGCTTTAATCTCCTTTCCTTTCTTCACAAATAATGTTCTCTTATATAGCTATAGAGTTTTTGCTATTCATCTGTATAGTCTTTGCAAAATAAATGTTATTGGCCATTCAGAAGCACTTATCACCTTGCAACATTTTTTCCTCCTGAAAAGTAAAATGCTTGTGTTGTTGTACTGTGCTCTCAAACTAAACCTAGTATTTACTTGTGTAAATACAGTGATACCTTGGCTCATGAACTTAACCCATTCCAGGACTCTGGTGGCGACTCAAATTGGTCGTGAGCCAAGTTAAATTTCCCCATAAGGTTCAGTGTAAATAAGGTTAATCCGTTCTGTAACCATTTTTAAATCAGAAAAATGTGAAGCAAAGTGACAACAACAAAGATCGCGGCCATCTCCCTCTGCCCTGAGCACAAGCACGGCCATCTCCCCGCCCCACCAGCATGGCCGAGATCGCGCCTGTCATCCCTGCATATGCCTGTCATCCCTGCAAGCGCCCGTCATTCCGGTGCGCTGGGGGGTAGGAGGGAGAGATGGGTGTGTTCGCAGGCGCACTGAAGGAGGGAGAGATGGCCGCGATCGCAGTTCTGTTCGTGCAGGGAAGGTGTGCCTGATCAGAGGCACACTCCTGCAGGAAAGACAGGAGGAATCTTGGCCATCTCCCCCACAGCTCTGCTTTGCTGCTCCTGTCTTTCCTGCAGCAGCACGCCTCTGATCACGCATGCCTTCCCTGCACGAAAGCAACTGGGATTGTGGCCATCTCCCCACTTGGGGGGGGGGAGTGGGGAGATGGCCACGATTGCAGTTCCATTTGTGATCAGAGTCGCGGTGCTGCGGGGAAGACAGGAGCAGCAAAGCAGAGCTGTGAGGGAGGTGGCCAAGATGGCGCCTGTCTTTCCTGCAGCAGCGCGCCTCTGATCAGGCACGCCTTCCCTGCATGAAAGCAGCTGGGATCTTGGCCATCTCTCCACTCCAGGGGTGGGGGAGGGAGATGGCTGCGATCTTGGTCGCCACCCAAAGCGGTGTTTGCGACCCAAGTCAATTTTTTTCAGAAATTTTTGTTCATTACCCGATTTGTTCGTGAACCAAGGCGCTCGTGAGCCAAGGTACCAGTGTAAAATGACATCTTGGTGAACCAGTCTAGTACAGTGGTACCTTGGCTCACAAACTTAATCCGTTCCAGGATCCTGGTCGTGACCCAAATTGGTCATGAGCCAAGTCAAATTTCCCCATAAGGGTCAATGTAAATAAGGTTAATCCATTCTGCAACTATTTTTTTACTCACAAAAATTTGAAGCAAAGTGACAAAGAAGAACAAAGATCGCGGCCATCTCCCCCCCCCCCGGGGGGTAGGGAACACTGGCGCAATCATGGCCATTTCCCCCCAGCACGAACGCAGCCATCTCTTCCCCCCCTTCCCCTGCATGACCGCGATTGCACCAGTGCAAGGAAGGTGGGCATGCTTGCGATCGTCACCCGATGTAGAGTTCATGACCTGTGGCAAAATTTTTATGAAAAATTGCAACCTGATTTGGTTGTGAACTGAGGCATTTGTGAACCAAGATACCACTGTATATCTAGAAATAGTTGGATCTGGCTTGAAATCCGAGGTAAATATAGCAATGAGAAGAGTATTGATTGGGAAAAAGGATAAATGGAACAACCCTTCAATAAGAAAACCTTCTTGCGTGATTGCTCAAGCTGTTTCTTGCCAATCTGCTTTTATTACTTGCCTTATGCTTTGTTGTGAGTTATTAATAATTATTGTTGTAAATGCTTTAGATAAGCATGCATTTCAAAGGAGAAGTTATTTATGTTTGCATGTTTTGATATCAAGGTAAAACATACAGATAAGAGAGCCAGTGTGGTATAATGGTTAAGAGTGTGGGACTGGGACTCAGTAAACCTCAGTTCTAGTTTCTGTTCACCCACTTTAGGCCAGGGACAGACTCTCATCCCAACCTACCTCACAGGGTAGTTGTTGAGAGGAAAAGATTGAGAGAGGAAACAAAGAGTACTCTCTTCCTTTCCTCTTCCTGGCTGTCACCTTTCTCTCCCTTTCTAACCTTATTCTCTTTCCCACTTACCCCTTTATCTCACTGTTTCTTTCCACTGAACACCTCCAGTTTCATTGCTTCTTCCCCTTTAAGCTCTTTTTCTCGTTTTTTAGTTTCCCACTAGACTAAGTTTCCCATTTACTTCCCCCCATTTCTATCTACTTCTCTCACTCTTCTTTCTCCCAGTCTCTATCCTTGTTCTGCTGCCACTGCCTTCTCCCCCACTCTATATGTCTCTGTCTCTGTCGTCTGTGTGTGTGTGTGTGTGTGTCTATAAATGTATTTCTCTATACACATATCAATATTAGTAGTGGAAGAGGATTGCAAGATCAAGAACCTCCTCCATTGGAACCTGAATATAAGCATGCAAAAATGAAAGCAACTGAGTTTTACTAGATCCTTTTTTTAAAAAAAAAAGTTTTATTATTATTTTCTACTAATTAACAAACCTAACAGAAAAAAAAAACTAAAAAATCATCAGTCATCAAAAACATCAAACCTACTGGGAGTTTTACCTAGATTCTTAGAGCCTATAAGCAGCAAAAGGTGTAGATTAAAAAAAAAACCCTCACAGCACAAAGCACACTGTTTTAAGACCTCATGTTGTTAGTAAAGAATATTCATTATTTTGTTTCATGTATGTAGAATAATAATATTTCTGCTTCATCTAAACACAGCAAATTATTTAAATTCTCTTTCAGTGATGGCAGTGTGAGTCAGTCACAGGATGACAGTATTGTGGGAACAAGACAATGCCGACATAGTTTGGCTATTATGCCTATTCCAGGAACACTCTCATCCAGCAGTCCTGATCTCTTGCAGCCTACTACCAGCATGTTGGATTTTTCTAATCCTTCAGGTAAAATAAATTAGCTTTTCCAGAGCACATCTTATAAAATATCCTATGCTGCTGAAATATATTATGGGTGATTAATTGCTGACTTTCCCCAGGATATTTTGCATTTAGCATGACATTTTATTATGTTGACTAATTACACCAAGAAACTCAGGGCAGTTGCTTTGATCTATGACTGTGATACATGCCCAAGAGTCTGGGTGTCCCAAAGTTTACTTATTCTCTTCAGTGTGTCAAAAATGTGAACACTTCTCAGTTTAGAGAGCGAGAGCAAGCAAGGAACCCTTTTGTTCTCAAAACTTTGTGGGCTCAGCAAAACCCTGCTAAGTTTTGGATTGAGGCCAGTAGGACTTTTTAAATGCATTTAGCTTTATACTTTCAGAGCTACAGCACTTTTAGCATATACAATTTGTACAGTTCAACAGGAAATAGAAAGCTATGCATTGTATTTCCCAGTGCCATTAAAGAGTTAAATCAGGATCTCTTATGTTGCAAACTGTCAGAAGTGCACTTATCACAAAGGAAAAGAGCTTTTTGCCCCTGGAACAAATGACATTCTGTTGAGGGAAACACCAAACATATCCTTATAATGATTTGTCTACAATTAACCTGGATAAGTTGTGCACATGACTCTTGTATTACAGATTATTCCATAACTTTTCTCTTTTGCAGGTGAAAACCTGTATATGTAGAGATAGAAAAATGCTTTACAGTTTTCCCAGCCAACATAGCCGATTGGCAAATGCTGGAAGAGATAGAACTTTTAAAATTCTAAACATGTGTATGATTGTTTCCCTAATTGTTTGGAAACTTGTGAACTCAATTTAAAATAATTAATTAGCAATGTGTGTATCTCTTTGTTCTTGATAATCCCCTGCCAGATTTGTAGTATGCCATCATAACCTTGCTTATCTTCTTGCTAAATAAAACAAACAAAAATGCCTACAGTTCTCAGAAAAAAAAACTTACATTTCTGTGCTCTATTTACACTTTTTGCTTAATTATGCATTTCAACACCACTTATGACATTGATTTATATTTATGCAACAGTTTATGTAGCAAACTCAGTTTACACATCTACAAGTTTCTTTTCAGATATTTTACCTGTGTTAGCTAGGATTTCCTACAAGCAGAGATTATTCAAGTGACTATTAGAGTACAGTTTTTTAATAAGAGGGAAATAAAACTTTTTTTTTGCTTAGATCTACAATTAAATTGATTTTGATTCATGTTGTCAGTGTAACACCTAGATCCTGACTTTTCTCTCCCACTTTTTTTTAAACTTGCAGCGGTTGGTTTTTACTGTAAGTATCCCAGTCATTGAAAATGTTATGTCCTGTCATGATCTATGTTTTAGAGATCATATTTGCTTGAACTATTAAGTTATTCTGCCTGTTAAAAACTAGCATGTTGCCTAAGTAGTTATTAAGGTAGAAGCAGCTTCTAAACATTATTCTGTTTCATTCTAGTGTCTGATTTTTTAATGTATGTATAAGTCAGTCTGTATGAGAATTCTTTGTTTGCGTGGCTTGAATTGGCTTGAGCATTCTCTGTGGGCTCAATTCTGTGCATATTTATATGGAAAAACTCTTGCAATGCTCCAGCATGCTTTCAAAACATACATAGTATTGAACATTAAATTATTGCTCTTTTGAGGACTGAAGATAGCCGACTTCCTAAAACATCTCATAAATGCAGTGACACGTTCCTATGCAATATTTACTTTGTCATCACAATTGAATGTTAAACAATACAACCTTGCAATGAAAAGTTTTAGAAAAAGTGAAGGTTCAGCAGAAAGCCAAAAACATATGAAGGAAAGCAGTATGTAGTTGTGACTCACTCAATTCACTATGGGAGTGTGAAGATGTGACCGTAATTGCCTTGTGAGAAGGCAACTGGTGATTTTTGAGGAGGAGTTTGTCCATACTGACTTTGCAGCCAATGTCTAGTTTGGTTAGGCTTGATATGAGCCAACATGTCATAATTGCAGGAGTGTTGAACTAGGTGTGGAGACAGCAAGTTGAAATCACTGCTCAACCATGAATCTCATTAGTGTTAGTCACTTTCTTTCAGTCTAAACTACCTTGCAAGGATATTGTATGAATACTATGGTGATTAAAATACTACATAGACTGCTTTGAGCACCCTTTGAGGATATTTAATGCAGTGGTAACAAACACTGGGTCCACAGAGGTTGGACTTTTTCATCCCTGATCATTGGTCACAATGGTAGGAGATGTAGTCCATTTTATAAGCAACCTTTTCATAAACCTAAAACACACAATGGTTTATGTAAGGGTTGCTCAGTCTATACTCAGTGGGTTTGCACAACATGAGAACACCTGAGTCGGAGTGGCATCTTCAGAAAAGCATCACCAGGGGTTCAGAAGGGGATGTATTGAATAACTCCTGGTGGGCTATTGTGTCATACCGTGCAAGCAAGCCCCATTTGTCTAGTCCTATTTTTCATCTCTTGGTTTTTGCAGGAAAGGAGACAAAATTTTCTTATCCTAAGATAAGGTAATTTCAGAAAGGTGAAAGAATTATTTCCAAATTTTCAGATTATTTGAAAGGTTCAGATAAATTGCATGCATTGTTTTCTGTTGCTGTTTTCACTTCCAAATAATTTATAGGTCTTTTGCATGTATTGCATACATTTAAATAATATGTGTTAGGAACAAATTGTGCTTTCAGTTTGCTCATGGGAGAGAGCAAGTAGGTTTCAGTGTTGCCTCAAATAATTAAAGTTATCATGTCAAGGAAAAACTTCAGATTTTGTCTAGGTGCTAATTTTCATGTGCAGGGAGTTTGTTTTATCTGGACAGATATCTTGAATGTGTACTCTTTCCACCTGCATCTGAAATGGCAGAGTATGGGGAGCTATAAACCATGTATTTTGCCTGTATATTTGAATCAGTCATTTGTCTCAACCACAGTTTTTTCTGAAAACTTATTTTTATACATTTGGATCTTTTGGTTCTGGTGCTTGGTCTGGATAGATTGGTTTATAAGAAGAAAAAAAGTGTTATTTTAAAGTATAGAACATTGCACTCATATCAATTGAATTTTTCAAATCAGAATATACTATACTATAATATAATAATTGATGCTTAACAAAAAGTGAATTGGCCACAAGAAAAAAAATCAATACACTAAATGTGAAGCTTAGAGACTCATTGATTTATGAGACACTTAGTTCTTGTCATAATCCACATCAATTGTCAAGTATAATTTTTCCTAAATCATGGTAGCATTTTGTAGTATTAAAAGGACATGGCAATACATTACTTATTTAGTCATAAGAATGCCAAAATAGCATTTGCAGAGAAGCAACATGTAGTTTAAAGTCCCACTTTTTCAGCTGAACAAAGAATATCAGAGATAACTCTTAGAAAAATTATTTTATTGTGGTCCATTTTTCTTATACAAAAAAAGAGCATTAATAGTTTGCAGTTGAAAAGCAAAACCTTAAATGAGACTTTATGCTTTCAGAGAAAATAACTTTATGCTTCATTTTAAATCTAGACATTCCAGATCAGGTTATTAGAGTTTTCAAAGCTGATCAACAGAGTTGTTACATTATCATCAGCAAGGATACTACAGCAAAAGAAGTTGTAAGCCATGCAGCACATGAATTCAATCTGACAGGAGCCCCAGACACTTACTCTCTGTGTGAAGTTTCTGTGAGTCCCGAAGGAGTTATCAAGCAGAGAAGGCTTCCTGACCAATTCTCAAAGTTAGCAGACCGAATTCAGCTCAATGGGAGGTAAGTCTACTTGTTTATTTTCATTTTAAAAGTGTGTGTGTGGGGAGGGGGGACTGAAAACAGATATAGAAATGTTTTGCGTATTCCCTATCATGTGGTAAAACCTCTAAGTTTGCATAAGAATGCAGATACTGGTAAATATAATAATGTATGGTTGCATCTTCAAAGGCCATGGCTAATGTTTAGTTTGAGCAAAGCTAGTGATTTGTGATAAAGTAAACCAACTTTAATAAAATATTGCTTATTAATTGATTAATTACACTCAGACCAGAATTTTGCTTTACTATATTCAGCTGTTTTACTCTTTCTGTATAAGCACAAATTAAAAGGCTTTTTAATGTTTGTTTCTCTCACCGTGCTTTTAGGTATTACCTGAAAAATAATATGGAAACAGAGACTCTGTGCTCAGATGAAGATGCTCAAGAATTGCTAAGAGAAAGCCAAATTTCCCTTCTACAGCTGAGCACAATTGAGGTGGCCACTCAGCTATCAATGAGAGACTTTGAATTGTTTCGGAACATTGAGCCTACTGAATATATTGATGACCTCTATAAACTTGAATCTAAAACAGGAAATGCTAACCTGAAACAGTTTGAGGATGTCATTAATCAAGAGACATTTTGGGTTGCCACAGAAATTTTATCAGAGCCAAATCAGCTCAAAAGGATGAAGATCATAAAACATTTCATCAAAATTGCTCTCCATTGTCGAGAGTGCAAGAATTTCAACTCTATGTTTGCTGTTATAAGGTAGATTGCTCTCTTTTAACAGATAATAATTGCAAAAAAAATTCAGAACTTGATACTAGCCAATCATCTCAGAACTTGAGTGATTATTAGCAAACTTGGGATATAAAAACCTGATAGTGTAATCAATCTGTAATATTTGAATGGCAAAAACTAAACAAGGTAGGGACAAATCTTTAGGCTTGTGTGGTAGAAATATATTAATACATTTCTACCTAATATTCCTAAAGAGTCATATATAACTTATTTGATTCTCTCTCTTTCTGCCTTTTTCTGTATTTATATAAATTATATAGTTCAGTAATGCAGATGATAAACTGCAAGTTGTTTAACCATGCCTCAATAATCAAACAAAAGCTCTGCAGCATGTATTTTCACAAACTATTTTAACCTTAAGCATATGTCAACAGTTTTTTGCTTAAACAAGTGTTCTTGGCTTGCTTTAACTGTGGTTTGTTGAAGCATAATACTTATCTGTAGCTAAAGCTGGTGATAGGAGATGATGGGGGGAAGCTCGTGATTGCATAATGTTCTGATGTCCTCCTTTAGTATAAAAAAAAGTGTGAGATAGACCCTACAATCCTAAGATCTGAGGTTTTAACTGTTACAAGCTGGAAGTTCCAGTTTAAAGTGTCCCTAAATGTGAACCCCAGATAGCTAAAACAATGACATTGTTTGATTGAGTTACCAAGAATTCTCCAAGATGAAATTCTGGGTTATTTTCCCGAAGACCATTACTTTGGTCTTAGAGTAATTTGTGTTAAGATCTTCTTTACAATAGTGCCCTGATTGCTGTAAAACCAATTTTAGTTTGGGCCATGGTCAACTAAGACCCTTCTGTATACAAAGGGACATGGGGCCCTTCTTTGTAATTATTTCAGGGGATGCCAGTTCTCTGCTTTCCTCAGAACTACAGGGAAATCACACAACAGAAGTGATATCATGGATGCTTTTTCCAAGCAACGCTTTATTTTAAAAAATCAATTAATACAATGGTACTTATTTAGTACTTGGTAATGTATGAAAAAGGGACTGCAGGTGGCGCAGTGGTCAACCGCTGTGCTGCTGGGCTAGTTGATCGAAAGGTCGCTGGTTCGAATCTGCACAACGGGGTGAGTTCCCATTGCTCTGTCCCATCTCCTGCCAACCTTGCAGTTCGAAAGCATGCAAATGCAAGTAGATAAAAAGGTACCATTTCGGTGGGCAGGTAACAGCATTCCATGCACTTCGGTGTTTAGTCATGCCGGCCACATGACCACGGAGACTGTCTGTGTCTGCGGACAAATGCTGGCTCCCTCGGCTAGGAAATGGAGATGAGCACTGCCCCCTAGAGTCAGTCATGACTGGACGTAATGTCAAGGGGAAACCTTTACCTTTTTTACTTTTAATGTATGAAAAAAAAATCTCTTGCAGTGGTCTTAATCTGGCACCAGTAGCTCGACTCAGAGGAACATGGGAAAAGTTACCAAACAAATATGAGAAACACCTTCGAGATCTTCAAGACCTTTTTGATCCATCTAGAAACATGGCAAAGTATCGCAACATCCTTAGCAGTCAGAGCATGCAACCTCCAATTATTCCACTCTTTCCTGTTGTCAAGAAAGATATTACGTTTCTTCATGAAGGTAACTTCAGATACATAAAATGAGCCTGCTTATTGAACTGCATATTAATACTTCATTGGTTTGTGTTGGGGGATCTGAAATCTGTTGCCAAAGAGGAGTAACCTTTATACTAGGCATACTTGATGTGATTAAGACTAAGGCTAGATATACTATTGTGCACATAGTAGAATAATTAAATTCTAAGCAGAGGCTTATTTGTTAGATACCATACATGCTGTTTGTAAAATATCGGTCTTTTACTCTATTAGTGTAAACTTAATGGAATGGATTTTAGCTATATCAGTTGATTACTGTGTAGGCAGAGCAACCTTGTGGTCCCTGGACAGCATCTAGAAGGGCATGGGATCATTTGTGTTCTGAGATCCAAGGATGGAAAATTGCTTTGTACTGAGAAATCCACAGCCAGTGTGGAAAGTACTACAGTGGCTGCATCTCCAAGGTTGAAATAGTGACCTTTGAGGAAGAATGAAGAGGGAATTTTGGTGGGAAGCACACAGCAGAGATGTTGCAGCCTCCTCTCCTCACTGATTGACGTGCCAAAATATCCTTCTGGATGATTTGCAAGGTGGGAAGATCATGGAGGTGGAGAGTGCCTCCAAGTTCCTCCAGCACTGCATAGGGTTCTTGTAATTGTTCCAGATTGGAGCATTGGTGTTATCCTCACTGAATTATGCCCTTAAATAATCTACTCATGGCTACAAACAGTAATTTTGAAGGGGGAAAAGTATATTTAGTTTTAGATGCTATGTATTGTAGAATTCTATATTTTTCTTTTAGGAAAAGCATTTCTTTTTGAGAGAGAGATGAGAACATGGCTCTTCTAAAATGAGGCATCTACTCTTTTTTCTTTTTGAATACTTGTATTGCAACAAACAAATAATACAAATTGTCAGAAATGTTAATTTGAGGCATCTTTTCACTTGATTCAGTCTAATGGATCACCTACCTAATCTTTGCAATCCTGTTTAATTTATATTTAATATTTACTTCCACTTAAATCAAAAAGAGATATGATAGTGTGTCTTCTCAAGGGTGGAGCTGTGTTTTGTTTTGTTTTATTATTTTCAAAAGTTTCTATTCCACCATAAAAGCTCAGTAATAAAAAAACTCAGTGCACCTTACACAGCTGAAAGTTTTATTTTCTTTATAACACCCCCCCCCCCCGTCTCTCATTTAAATCTCAGTTCAGGCCTGAATTCACTGGTATTCTTAGGGAATTTACTGTATTTCTGGCATGTGTTATTATATCATTATTTCAAATATGTCCCTCCATATTCTTCATTATGCTGTTGGTGGTTAAATGTGTGTGTGGTTAGTGATACTCAGATATCAATTCATAGAATGAAACTGTGTTTTTCTAACATTACTTAAAATCATTCTTCACCTTTATTAATTACAGTTGTGAAAATTCTGTGTAGGTAAGTCTATGCCATGAGCAGAGCTGGGTAGAGCCGGGGATCAGACTAGATGGCCTGGGAGGCCCCTTCTGTCTCATTATGTTTCTGTGTATAATCCTTGGATGTAGTTCTGGATCCAAATGCAATGTTATGGACAGTCTTTGTTTATAGTATACATTATTTTATTTGTAATACTTCTACTGCTCCAATTGGCAAATGATACAACTTCTAGTAGCAGATATCTTACAGAATGTGCCTTGCTGGAGCTTATTGGAATTCTGGCCTCTACAACATAAAAACCATCCCTAAGAACTTAGGGATGTGACATATCAGGCTATAATACAATAAATCAGACAGTGTCAAAGTAAATATGAATGCTTGGAATGGAATGGAATACTTTTACCTAGTTGTGTGTAACAGCATCTCTCTCTTTGCATCCTTACTTCTATGCCCATTTCATCATTCCTTTTACACATAGTATAATGGCATCCATCTCCCTCCCTTGCCCATTCTTTCATAACTGGGTAGAATTTCTTTCTACATACAGGTTGTTTTAATGGTTCTTGTGAAATATATTGGGTTTAAGTGATGGATCAGTGCTATTCATAAATGTTCTGCTGTCTGAACCAATTGTGCTGTCACCATTAAAAAAATTGTAAGAAACAGGAGATGGTAAAGAAGGAAAACAGAGAGAGGAATGGTGACTGAAAGCAAAGAAAGATAAAGGGATAAGTTCAGGCAGTGCAGTATTTTTCCTGTCTTGCAACTTTTACCTGCCCAGTTATTAATGTACAGGAATGCACCTTCTATTTGTTAGCATAGGCCTCAAAAATTGGATGAATGCAATTTAGAAAAAAATAAAATTAGTTTCATTTTCTAATTTAAGGAGATTGGGATGGACCCTGTGTCTGAAAACTGTGGGGAGGATAAATTCTTTCCCACCTAAATTAAAAGTAGGGCCAGTTTTAAAAATGAACTGTCTTGTTGCTGTCAGTTTCATGAACCCTTTTATTGTTGAAAAATCAAGGTTAGCACAGTCCAGTTGTTACATTTCTTTTCAGCTGATAGCTGTCACTTTGAAAACAATAGAGGGAAGTTAAAGCTGGATTTCTTCTGTGTTCTGACTGGCATTTGTGCTCCCCCTTACATGTTCTCATGCTTTTTTACTGATTGCTTGTATTCAAGCCCATTGACATATGATGATGACATTGGTGATATATAAGAGAAATAATCTGTTAATCTTGGAAGTGTTTGGAGATTCTTAAAAGCTTTTGTGCATATTTTAATTGTATAGGAAATGATTCAAAGGTTGATGGTTTGGTAAATTTTGAGAAACTCAGAATGATTGCCAAAGAGATTCGTCAAGTCATCAGAATGACTTCTGCTAATATGGATCCCGCTGTAATGTTCAGACAAAGGTATGGCATTTGAAACAGAACTGGGGGTGGGTATGGACAAGGAAAAATATGTTAATGTTTATATTTTATTTGCATTTCTTATTAACATTTATCATGGGAAAGTGAATGTGAAATAAATGTAGATGTTCTGTTAATTCTAGTTGCAATGTTTGAGTGGAGGTCTAAAAACTAAAGAATTGACAGTTTTAAAAAAGTTTAACAGGGCATATTGCAATATATATTGAATAAAATACAACAACAGGGAAAACCATGCAGAGCTAATTCAGTGAAGTTTGACAGCTAATTATGATTTGATTTTTGGCACTGAAAATGTAACCCAGCATATCACTAAAATGGAACTGACACATTTAAAATTCAGCTGAGATACAATTAGTGACAGTAGTTAACTCTTTTGCATTGTCCTTGAGATAAATTGCAGATTCTTATATAAAGAAACAATTACCAAAATCTAGATGGAGAAACAAATGATTTGAGGAAAACTCCATCTACACACATAACTTGAGGTCCTCCCCACAACATTGTCTTTTAAATTCCAACCCTTCTGTTTTGTGTGTTTCTGTATAGCCATGTATTATAACAAGTGTTGTCTTTGTAATCCATTGAAATATTTTTCTCACTGTTTTGAAAAGTGTTTTTACCTGATTGAAATTTTCATTTCTATTCCTGTCTACATTCTTTTTCCTTTCTGACTTTCAACTGTGATTTCCCCCTTTTGCTTTTCTTTTTAAATACATGCTTCATTGTATATGGCTCTTGCTTACAGGAAGAAGAGGTGGAGAAGTTTGGGGTAAGTGTAGAGATTAATGCAACTAAGATTTTTTTTTAAAAAAAAGTTATGCAGCTTTTAACATTCTGCATCTTCATTAGTGCATGCCCCTGAACCAAAGCATGCATTTTATTAACATTGCAATACTTGTTTCTAACTGTTCCCAAGCTGAAGGGAAAACATCAAGGGAAACCATGATGAGAATTCAGGTATTCTAGACATACCTGAATGGAGCCATATGCATGTTGGGGCATAAAATCCCAACTTCACTTAATAAGTTGATAGGAACTGAGCTAGTGGAGAATGATCAAAACAAAAAAGCTATCTCGGGGATGTGGTAAACAGCGGCAGCTGTGAAAAAGCTGTTGCAAGAGTGTCTGTGAAAAAGACAAATTCTGTGTTGGGCATAATTAGGAAAGGAAATGGAAATAAATCTACCAATATTTTTCTCCCTTTACACAAATCTGCAGTGGCCCTCAGTTACAATAAAGTGTACAGTTCACTGACCTAATAAAGGATATTGTATAGTAGGAAAATGGAGAAAAGGGCATCATGCTGCTTGAGCAACTCCCGTGTAAAGAAAAGTTGCAATAGCTGGGACTTTTCAGCTTAGAAAAAGGGCAACTAAACTGGGACATAACTGAAGTGTACAAAATTAAGCATATTATGGAAAAGGGGGAGAGGAAGACATTTTCTTTCTCTCTCATAATACTAAAATCCCATGAAGCTGATTAGTGGGAAATTCAGAACAGATTAAAAAAGTATTTTTTACACAATGCATGATTAGGAAATTCATTTCTGCAAGATGCAGTGGTAGCCACCAGTTTGGAGGGCTTTAAATAGGATTAAATAAGTTCATGGAGCCTGTCCGTCTATGGCTGCTAGCCTGATGGCTGTATGATACAGTATCAGAGTATCCTTTATGCCATACTTTTAGGTTTCGTGTGGGTGGCTCGCCGGCCTCTGCATGAGCAGCACTTGGTTTGATTCAGCGTGGCTGTTTAGTAAGTTCTTGGGAGGAGAAATGGCCCTCTGCATGGGTCCCTACAAGCCACTAGGTGCTGTGATCAGCAAGTGCCTACAGGAGGAGACATCTTTGTAAGCTTCAGGCGGCATATGAATGATGGGTCTCTACATAAGACTTTTTGACAGAGGGCCCATGTTTCACCAATCTGGCACAGAAAGCTTGCTGTATATGTTGATATCAGTGTGTGCTCATTGCTAGTAGAAGACTCTGTGGATTCAGCTAGACCAGTCTGATGTTTGCCACTGTAGAAATGGACCTGCCACACCCTCTGGAATTTCTAGCAAGTCTTCAAAACATCTTTCTCCCAAAGTTATGTGGATGGAGTGCATCTCTAACTGAATTTCCATGTGTATGGAATTCAGTAGCAGCTTTACAAATATGAAAGTTTTAAACACTTCAAAACACATAAAATGATGAGGTCACTTCCATCAAGTTTTTGTATCTATTGATTAGGTCAAGAAGCAGAGTTTCAGTCCGTCCCTGTTTTGTTTTTTGTTTTGTTTTTTTTAATAGAACAAATAGCATAAGTATTTGATGCATCCCTACATCTTATAGACATATCAAATGGCACTGTGGGTGATAGTCTTTTGATCTCATGATGTGGAAGTTCTTATTTACTGATAACAAATTTCTAAGACCATATTCTTTTGGGAAGACATTAAAAGCGTCTTCCTTATAAATGCAGAGTAGCAAAGCTCTGGTTTAAAATGGTTATATTTTGTCACATTTTATTGGAAATATTGTTGATCTCTTGAGTGTATGTGAAGAACTGGTATTGTCAACATTATTGAATCTAATGTTTCAGCTACACACATGCAACCAAAAGATAAAGCAGCTAGCCCAGTTTAATAAATCCATAGTTTCACTCCATATCCAAAAAATCAGCCTATTAAAGTGAATGGGAAGCTATTCCAGGCAGTGAAGCTCTGCACACTGGATATTGGAGCTCTTATGCTCAGACCATTTAAAAGATTAGTAAGGAATGCATAATATATCCATTTCTGTCATGAGAAATATTCATTGCCAGAGGTATCATTGAAAAGAGGAAAAATTAGCAGTTACTGCTGTAATGTTAAAATGAGATATTACTGAGATGAGGAATCTGTAGAGAAATGGAATTTCTTTCCCTTGAGAAATTTTGTTCAATCTTTATAGTAATAAAAAAATCAGCTTTGATTTTAGGAATGGACAATAGTTAGATTTTCAGTGTTGATAATGGCCAAATGGCTAAAGAACAGGTACTTGCTCTAGATTATCCATATTCAAAATAAAGGACAGACACCCATTTCTGCTTTGTTTAGCTTGTACTTTTTTGGGAAAGTTATGTTTGTTTAAGTAAGAAGTTATTTATGAGAGCTTTCAGTTGGCAAGGTGTTAAAATTATCCATATTGTATCTTAAATCAAAGCTACCAGGTTAGTAGCTTTATACTGTTGAATGCTATCAGTTACATAACTTGACTTTCCATCTTGTGATTTGTGAATGTTTATAATTATGAAGCTTTCCCATGTTAAATCTGTGTGATGCCTTTATCAGCCCTTTGGTAACAAATTAGCAATCAGCCTTCATAAGACTGAATTTGTGTTCATTTAAACTTGTTGTTCCTTTATGCATATTAATTTGACTCAGTGTGTCTCTTTTTTTAAGTACTTGCATCACAAATTCCTACGTTTTCTGTTTCTTGAAATCTGCATCCTATGAAAAGCATAAGTAATTAAGAGTATATACCCCTTGGCTGTTTTCCCTTTTGTGATATTGAAGAACTGGGCTAAATTTTAAAAATACAGTTTAAAAATCAATTTCATAAAAATTGGTAGTTCACTATTTAAAAGAATATGCATGGTGATGCTTCAGCGGTGTTTCTATGTCATTTTTCTTTGTTTGACAATAACATTTAAACATGTAAAAATAAAGTTATGCAGTTAAGCTGCAGTCCAAAATGAAGTTTAAAGTACATACTAGGACTTTCTTGTATGTTCAGAGACTTTAAAAAAGTGACCCCTGGAATTAAAACTTATTCTTGAAAGTGAGTGGTGCACTCAAAGACATTAAAACAGGTATTGCAAGATTTCTGACAGGCAAGAAACCCAATGATAGTAGGTTTCATCAGAGAAACAGCAGGCTTCTTCCTTATCTGACATTCTAGCTTATAACTTGTCAGATATGTTCAAACTTATATCTTTTTACATCTTAATAACTTCTGTTCCTTTGTCCCTCACTTACTGTACCCCCTTCTGTTTCTCACTCTCTTTACAGTTTCTCCTCACTTATTTTACCAGAAATGTAATGTTGCTTCCTTTCTCTTTCTTGACACTATTACATATACAACAGAATCCTTAAATCCTTCCCTTTTCCCATTATTCTTTATCTCCTTATTCTTTATTCTTTGAGCTGAATATTTCCTTCAGCTCAAACATTTCCTCTTGCGTTCACCCTTTCCCATCTTTTTAATGGATAAACTTAGAATAAGGCCAAAGACATTTGTATTTATGTTTCTTCCTGAAGAGATCTCTGCACCTCATAAGTGTGGAGTTTTCATATGTGTGCCACCATGAAAATGTGCCCCTCTTTAGTTACTTATGATTTTTTAAAACCCTCACATATTCTCCCTGAGGTTATGGTATCTTTCATGCCCCTTTCCCCAGCAGCAGTGGTTTCCTATCCTGAATTGGAAGATGGTTGTCAAAATGACTAGAGTTATGTAGTTGCTTCTCAGGAGCTGCTTGTAAGAGACCAAAATTCTTCCCAGTCATGCTGAGTATACCACAAAGAGCATTTAAGACTAGCCATATTATACTTGTAGGAACTTAACTCCAACATATCTGGAGAGCACCAGGTTGTGGGAATTGGTTTAAATTAACCCTGATTAATTTGTACTGCTTCACATTAAAACACAAGAAAAAATGGGCACTTTAAAGACACAAGCTTTTAGAGATAATAAAACATACTTCTGTTTAATTCTTAAGCTGTGTATCTAATAAAAGCAAAGCTTTTTTTATCTCAAGCTATTTTGCCAGCAATAATAAAGTGAATTGGACTTTTGTGATCATTGAAGAATTTAAAGGACTTAGTTGATGTTGATAATGTTCTATCTGATCTGTATTCATGGCACCGTGCTCCTATTTGACAAGTACTGATCACAGCCCACATTCATGTGGTTCAGTGACAGTGCTCTTGCTTTTTCTCCAGCAGTTTTCCCTGCTGAAGTGCTGGAATAAAACCCTCCAACAGCGTGTACATGCACACTGAAATCTCTTGATCACAGCTAGTATGCTTGTTCTCCTTCAGAAGAAGAATACTAAATTATAGCAGCTGCCCAGAAAATCTTGAATTAATCTCTCTTAGGGAAGTCACCTTTTGTTTTTCAACGAACATATTACAGTCTTCTGATAAATAGGGAAAATGTATTTACCAGTGATGCCATGCCAGTTTATTCAGGAACATGTTGGAACTATGAAGACTGGTTGCTTTTATGACTGTTAACTGTTATTAGAGATTAATATTAATTCAGTGAAATCTTCATGTTTGAGATTTAGATTTTTGTTTTATTGTAATATTCAGATTCCAACTTCTGATACTGGAAAACTGAGAGAGATAGAAGGAAAGAGTAATCCAATAACCATTTTGCTCCTACTTCATTGTGCTGGGACCAACTTACTTTATGCAGCAGAATTCAGAAAGGCTGGGAAATTAATTTTCCATTCTAAATCCCATACAGAAATAGTATTTCAATGCAGAAGAGGCCTAGTAACATATATTAGGAGAAGCTTATATAGCAGTTTTTTCAGTTCTGGATCATTGCATACTTTTTGCTTAGCAATTCTTTTCTGGACATATTAACTCTGTTACCAGTTTTGCAAGTTACTTTAGAACAAATGTTGTGTTAACACTATTCATCTCTTTTTAACTTGACATCAGCATGCGCTTCTAATGGAAGAGTATTTGTGCTTCTATGTTGGCTACTTCGATACTTCACTACTAAATGAAATGGAAACTTAACAGCCTGGATATTTTATTTTACAGGTCACTAAGTCAGGGCAGCACAAACTCAAACATGTTGGATGTTCAAGGAGGTGCTCACAAAAAAAGGGCTCGACGCAGCTCCCTACTAAATGCAAAAAAGCTGTATGAAGATGCTCAGATGGCCAGGAAAGTCAAACAGTACTTGTCCAACTTGAATGTAGAAACGGATGAAGAAAAGTTCCAGTTAATGTCCATTCAGTGTGAACCTGCTTATAGCACTTGTAAGTAAAATTTAAAATAGGTATGCAGACATAGGTAAATTAAGTATTTTATTACAATGGAAAACAAGATAAGGGCAGAGGAGAAGCCGTATGCATCTGTTCAAAGGGGTCATTGCAGAGGAAGACCAATATTTTTAATGCTGTAAAGAACTATACATAAGTTCTTCTGCAGAGAAGATCTTTTTATTTGCCCAGGCCTTTTATTTCTGTTTATGTTGTTATTCTCCCCCCCCCGCCCCACCAGAAAAAAAACATGATTTCACATGCAATGCTAAGCCACAGTGGCTTAGCATTATGTGTGAATTGCCCACTGACAACCACAAATCCATGAGTGCATTTTGCACAGTTTGACTGCATAGATAGGTCAGAGCTGCGACTGGTTGCACCATTACTGGTTCCAAAGCTACACTGGTTTTAGGAATAGCAGGAGATCTAGTATTAAGCATAGATGAATAGCTTCATGATAATGGAAAATTAAACAGTATAGCATATGTTATGAATCGAGTCTGCCACCTAGTGAAAAATTGGAGGTACCTTTCTGAGGAACCAATACATTTTCTCAAGGTCCTTAGTCTCTCATAATAATCCAGGCTTAGCCATACTTGGAGTAGACCTACTGAAATCAGTGGAAAAAATTAAAAAGTGTTTTAAGTCCTGTGGATTTTAGTGTATGACTAAATTTGGATTGAACTGATCATTTGAATTAATATATCATCTTCTGTTTCAGTAGACATTCTTTTTTAATTATGTGATTCTTTGGCTTATAAAATAGGTAATAAGTATTAAGTGAAAACTATTATGTTCCTTTCTCCTCCATGTCAGTGACAAAAAATGTAAATGAACGGCGAGGTGCAAAAGCTGCAGAAATGTCTCCAATGCCACTGAGGTCTGTTGGTCAAACCACAAAAGCCCATTTACACCAACAAAACCGAATGAGTCAAGTCCTTCAAGTTCCAGCTGTTAACTTGTATCCCATTAGAAAAAAGGGACCAGCAAAAGACCATGTCACTTTCAGTGAGTATTTATATACATTAAAATATATGTTAAAAAAAGAAAATAAAATTTCTATATCAAAATGGTAGATGGAGATTTTGCAGAAAGTGTCTTTAGATTTATCTTACAACAGCTCAGATTTGTTTCCATTTTGTTATAGTCATATCGGAGCATATTATTAGATTATGAACCATCATAATTTTAGCAGCTATTGATTTGTTTGCTTTAACTATTTCTATCTCAGGTTACAGTACATACATCTTACCAAGCTTATTTACAAATAAGACCAACGTATAATAATAAAATTTCAATATCAGAACAGAATATTTCATCATTAACTTTAATTTGGCCCTATGTAGGTCAGCTAGAAAAAGTTCTGATAGGTTTTCTTTCATACCTTTTTCCTTCTTCCCACCTTTGCCTATTGTACCTGATGTGTATCTATTATTCAGTTGAAACATTTTTCCAGTAAGTTGAGAAGTATCTTCTTCGATTAGAAATATTCAAGAACCTAACTGTTGTCTCATAAAACACCTTTGCCATTTGGCATATATTTGATTGTCTGTGCTGAATATCAGTTGCTTTAGTATGGACTTGGGATAATAGATAGAGAAACAGTCCCAATGGCTCTGCGTTGTGTACAGTTATTTTGGTTTCACCTGTCTTTAAGTGCCAGCTGAACCTAAAATCAAGGGTCATAAATTATGTCCTTGCTCAGTAGCCAAATATTATTCCGTCTGCTTTTTAACAAGATGTAATACAATATCTCTGAATGCATGCATAGTATCTTTCATTTTGTATACAACCAGTGTCCGCGTGCTCATCCCACTGAATTAAAGAGCAGGATTAATAATACAGATACTATTGTTCCTCATAGGCTTCAATTTCTGAAAATGAAACAAGTCAGTCTTTTGTTTATCTGCCTCCATAAGGCAAAGGAAAATAATTTCCTTTGGTCTCTCCTTTTTGGTGTAAAAGCGTAAAATGAGAAAGAAAAGCTAGTTGCAAGTAGGAAACTGAGAAAGGATAAGAAAGAAGCAAGTTATGGGACATTTGAAATTGCCCTCCTCCTTCTCCCTTCAGTCAATCAATTTACAAAGCAAACAGCAAAAACAGTAACAAAAAAACCCCTTGCAATTGGAATGAACTAGCAGTAATTTTCTGACTTCAGCACTATGGCATGTTCTTAGAAGAAATATATATTTCTACGGCAAGAGCTGGACCTGCTAGTTTCCAGGAGGTTATTTTGAGAAGAGGACATTGAAAGTTGGATATCACACTTCGTACATAGTGCTACACAAACCATGGATGGTGGTTTCCTGGTTTATGTTACGGCTCCAGCCAGTTTGACCAAGCCTGTACCAATGTGCATGCATCTTCTGAGAATGTTCTGAGTTTCATGATGTAGTGATAGTGAATCTTTTTGAAAGGGTGCAGGAATAGTTTTAGTCACGGCCCTTGTAATTCAAGCATCTTGGGAAACCCAAATATCCCTTTGCAGGAATTTCCCAGTAGGAATTGATGAAATGAAGATTTTTTATTTTCTATTATATTCATTGGTACAGGTTCTCCGCAGAAGTCCCTGAGTTTGTCTGAAGAAGCAAATAGTAAAAAACAAACAGAAGACAATATATCTATGGCTTCTTCTTTGCATTCCAGTCCTCCTGCATCTCCGCAGGGTTCTCCACGCAAAGGTAAGAGTATTCATATTTATTTTGATTTAATTTCATTCATTATTTCATTTCTGTATCACCCAGTAGCTGATGTTCCCTGGGTGATTAACAGCAATTTATAAAATAACGTAGGATACAAAAATAGAATATAACAAAGCAGCGTAACATGTCAACACAAACTCCAAAACAGTATTTTTTAAAAATTGACAGCTGCAACAAATTCAGGCATCCCTTCGCTGAACCAGTGCCTCCTAAATGGCAACTCCTGCCATGCTTTAAAACTCTCTGGGACCCTATTTTAGAATATAGGGTCTAAAATGTATTCCTTGTTAAAGTTCAGATGGATTTGATATATTTATAATGGACATATTTTATTAATTGGGGCAAAGAAAATAAACTTGAGGTGTTCACTAGTGTGTCTGGATGTTTTAGTGTTAAAATGTGTGCATTGTTTCACTCATATGATTTATATTTTGGTTCTGGCTTTGGTTTTGGTGACTTGAGAGTAATTTGTAATTACTGCTATGTTCTGCCTTTTATGTGAATTGATTTTTTTTTAATCAGTAGGAAAAACCTGGATATTCCACTGCTTTCTTATCTATGTGGTGCAGGTGCTTTTAAAATCTGTTTTTATTTTATATCAATTAAAGAATTATCTTTAATTGCTATTTTATATCAATTTAAGAAAGCCTTGTTTTGATAAAAGTAGCCTGTGTTCTGCTACATATTTGTGTTACTGTCTCATTACAGAACTAAAATTAGACGACCTGTTCTCTAACCAATTAAGCATTGACAGCTACTTACGTAACTGCAAGTTGTTGCACCCCCTTTTTTAGTATATTGAACTTTAACATTATATAGATTAAATACCAAAGAGAGTCTTCATTTTACTGTGACTATATTATTTACTTTGTGTGTTCCTTTCTTTGTAGTCGGTAACCCCCAGAGGTCTGATAACTGCAGTCATATTAATCTCTCTGGCTCATCCTCATCTTTGGCCAGTGAAACAAGCAACAAGAACAGTGGACAACGCAGCTATGGCATAGGTGGGGCTTATTTGCAAAAGAAAATCCAGCAAATGACTAGCAGGACAGAAGAAAGATCAGTCAGTACTGAAAAGACAGAAAGTGAGAATGCTAGAGGCAAGACAGAGCTTGTGTTCAAGCCCAGGAAAAGAATGGGGTCCCCCTTTGGAAGATTCAGGGAAAGAAGTATCTCCAGGGAAAGGCCAGCTTTCGCCCCTGACATGGACACAGAGTGCATGCAAGAGAGGGACAGAAGTGAGAAACAAAAGGACATAGACAGTAATGTGTTGCTTACAGCCAGTAGCCATGGAAACAGTAGTTCTCTGATGTGGTTGTGTCCACAGTTGAGGCACAAAAGAAGAAAGACTGTATGATATGCTGTTCTGTTTCTAATGGGCTTTAATGTTGTATATGCTTTCAACTACATTCAGTATTTTATTTATGATTATCTGTGGCACAATGTTCAATTTTTTCAGATATACAGATTGATATTGGCATGATACATTCCTTTTGTATATATCCCTTCCACATTTTGAATCTGGAAGGCTTTTTGTAGATTCAGAAAACTTTTTACTCTCCTTAGAAGGCTATGCAATGCATTCTGCTGGTACGGACTGGGTTTTCCAGTTTTCCTTTAAAAGTAGACTCAAAGCTCATTTGCAGATTAAAACTGTCCGTCCACAGCTGTCTAGCTTTTGTGTAGGCACTGCACAGAGGGTGAAAAGCCTCCAGTGATTTATGGGACTGTGTTTACTAATGGAAAATTTGTTTTTCTGTTGCTGTTTTTTAATAATGGTAAAAGCCAGTAGTCACACGTAAAAGCTATTCACTCATGAGCATAGTATACCTGCTCGTTAATATAAGAAGCTCAAGGGGGCAGGTTCACACACTTACTTGTGCAAAGCAACTTTGTTTTCAGTGACAGTTCTGCTAATGAAAACTGTTCGTGTAATTTGCATGAATATGAGCAAAATAAACAGAACTGAGGTAATAGTGGTTGCTACACACAAAATAATTGTCTCTACCTTCAAGCATTAGAAATGGAAAGGACATGATGTGCATATAGAAACCAAGTCTAGAGATCAATCATAGCCATATTTTACTTTGAAAGAAGTCCCACTGAAGTTGATGGATTTCCTTGAGAATAACTGCATAAGTTTGCATATTAGTCTTTTGCATTTTTAGAGATCTCAGCTAGTTATAGGCATACAGTAGCATGATTCAAGTGTTTTACAACTTAAAAAGCAATACAGTTAATTCAATAACTGTATTAAATAACAGCATTTTTGTGCATTGTTTTAATTTTACATTCTGAGTTTTTGATGGCAAGTTTTTAGTTTTAGTTCTATTTTTGTTATATAGATGGATATTAGTCTACATTAAGAGTATGAATTTAAAATAATCAGTTGGAATATAGTTGTCTCCATTGAATTATCAGTTCTTCTCACTTGACAAATACCACAATTTTGATTACTCAGTCAGCCCTAACCCTTTATTAAAATACCTTTAAGAAGTATGAAAGGTAATTAATGCATACCACCTACCTCCAAATTTAAGGTATTGATTTTGCTTCCGTAATCTAGTTTACGTTTATCATTTGTGATTTTTTTTCCCATGTATGAATTCATAGAGGCCAACAAAGTTTTTTTTAAACTTTCACAGAAGTTCAGATATTGTATCATTCCTAAATAAAGGTAATAAATCTTGGCCACAATGACTCACTGAAATATAGTGTAGCCTGTATAAACATTGAAAAGGACATCTCCACAAGAATATGGGTGTTATTTCTGCCCTTGTATCCTATATGCTCTTGCACCAATTTTAAACAGGAAGAACTTAAAAAATAGTTTGGAGATTCATTTGAAGCAGGGACCAAAATCTTCTCTATCCTCCCCACATAAAATTTCTTGGATATATTTATAACACCAAAACTGTAAGTTGCCTTTCAGCTTGTAATGTGGGGGCAGCTACTAAAAGAGATGGTTATGTACACATTTCCATAGATCATAACCGAAATCCTTAGACAATTCATGCATAATTGGATGGTTACTTCCCCTTCAAACAAGGCATGCCACCTGGGGTTGGATAATATAACAAGGTAATGAAGCAAATGCTTCCAAGCAGACATAGCAACTTAAACAAGTTTCGGTGATGATGTGAACTTAGATTTAATTTTGAAATGTCACTCCTTTGGGCTGAGCTCCCTGGAATTGACACAAAGCTCATGATGAGAGGGAAAGAGATTTGAAATTTTTAGACAACAGGCAGCAGAAGCGGACAACATTAAGCCAGCCATATCCAAATTGATGTTCTCCAGATATTTGGGTTTTAGCTCTAATTAGCTTCTCCCAACATGGCCAATGGTCAGGAATCTGGAGTTGTAGTCCAAAACATATTGAAGGCACTATGTTAGTAAAGGCTGCATTAAACAGCCTCTTCCACCCTGCTAGTCATCTACTTCCAAATGTAGTCTTCAAAATTGGTTTTTATGAAATAATTTGACAAAAAATCCATATCTTGTCTAGTTTGTACCTCAGAAGACTGGTTTTGCTTGAGCTAAACATGGGAACTCCCCATGCTTATTGCAATAGTCTAAAGCCAAAAGTATGATATGCACTTGCTGTTAAGGTGGAACTTTTGTCCCTTTGAACAGTATTTCAGCTAGAGTTTACACTTAGCACTATTAGGTTGGGAAGGAGGTGTGCATCTAATGTGTAGTTTTTTCTTAATTGCTTAAACAAGTTTCTACAACTCTTTTATGGCTACTGCGTACTCCTATATACATGCTAGCTAAAAAGTTTAGGTTCATAACTCTTATGTTTTAGTCTGGAATTTTAGCTTTAAAAATCAGCTTGAAACACAGAGTAATTTAAGGAGCCAATAATGCAACATAATAATGCTCCACAGTACAGCTGATATAAGACTCTATTTGAAGCTCATAGTTTCAAAATTTGAGAGACAGCTATGAGGTATTATCACTATGTGGCATTCACACAAAGTGAATTCATACTATAGCTCTAGAATTACCTTTCCTTTCTCACCTTACTTTCAGTTGTTCTTGCTGATATAATCAAAATTCAAGTGAATTATGATTACATTCTTGTAATACCATATTTCACATTCCTCTGTGTCACCCTTAGTTCAGATTAGCAGATGAGAAAGTTAATGCCATGCTCACTTTCTAATGATTGACCTAAGTGCCTTCTTGAGATTTATTTATTTATTTGTTTATTGCAGAGAATTAGACTTTTCCAGTCCTAGCCAGCTGAAACTGAGATGCCTATCCAGAATATGTAAATGTAAAATTTCTGCTCAGCTTGTATTTCTTTGATTTACAAAGTAAATCCTGATGAATTTTGCAGCCTTAATACTTAAAATTAATAGCAGAATAATAAGACTTACTGCTGTCTCCGTTTTGTTGAATGTGGAATGCCAAAGAGCTTCATTTCAGTTATCAAATGATAAGTTTCAAAACTTATCTGAAATATTTCAGTGGAGACATTGGCCTGGCCTGTACAGGTAACAAAATGAAATTACAGAATTTCCCTACTTTTCAAACCCTCTTAAATATTATGTATATAAAAATCAGCATATTGGAAATAATGTTTTAGCCCAACCTGTGTACAGCCCACTCTGGTTTTCTACTTTCAGATCGAGTGTGTGTGTGTGTATACACACATGTGCGCACTTTCAGATATGTGAGCTCCTGCCACCTCCAAATTGTTAGGTACAGTTCACCTCAGCATTTTGCAATTGAATCCCACTTTATCTACTGCATTCCATACTACTTCTTCAGAAGATGTTCCTGATCTTCTACACTTTTCTATGCGATAAACGGAGACTTGTCCCAGATTTGAGCATTTTCTTGATTTGATAAAATTCATAGACGGTAATGTCTAAAGAAGTAGGAGATCAAATAATTTAGTTCAGGGATTATTCTGCAGAGATGTCAATTTTTACAGTACCAAGAAATCAAGCAGTTTTTAAAGTGTGGGCATTTCTCAGATACCCACCAGTGGTCAGCAGATGTTCAGCCTCTCAAAATCTTGTTTGTTTTCTGCTAAAATGTGCGTTCTGAGCCAGTACCTAAAGAGAAATACTAAGGACCAGAGTGGCCTAGTTTGTACTGTCAACATCTTGCTTAAACCATAGGTTGTTGGGGCCATGATCAGTCAAGTGCCCCATGTATTTGTTACTTCCATTCTGGATTAACTTTTGGGGTGGGGGGAACAAGTGGGTGGATGGATGGATGGATGTTCCCAGCATGTTTTGGGAAAGTGATTCAATGGGGAAGTATTGTGCATGCAGGTTGCTTGCTTACCCACAAGAAAGTAATGCAATTTGTTGGAAGAGGGCACAAATATATTGTGTTCTGCTAATAATTTGTGAAAGTAATTAAGTGTTTCATTTTACAGTCACTTTTTCTTTTCTTTTAAACAAACAAACAAAAATCTGTAGCATCAAATGGTAGGGTAGGGAGAGATGTAGCAGAAAGGATTTCTCCAAAATAATGCATCTTGCTGTGCAGTTGTCAAAAATGAGTTATGTTAAGTCCCCCTTTAAAAATCACTTTTCTCTCCTGTCATGTTTAGGCTATGCCCTGATTCCATCTGCCAAATCTGAGAATTTTTCGGACTCCAGCCACAGTGAGATCTCGTCACGGTCCAGCATTGTGAGCAACTGCTCCGCTGACTCCATGTCTGCAGCCCTTCAGGATGAAAGGTGCTTGCCTCAGGCTGTGGTGGTGGTAGATTCAATAGGAACCGTGGAAAGGAAAGAGCACCTTCAGTCATCCTCTGAATATAACCAGCCTTGCCCTGGGTAAGGGATGCTTGGCCAATATCCAAGAGGGTAGCGAGAAGTTTTTTATTCAACTATGTACTGCCTGATGTGTAATCATGTTTATAGGCATCATTGGCCCACTGAAAAGGTTTCAGCACCTGAAAAGTGAGCTAGGCATCCTCTCTGCCCAGGGAACCTCAAGTTCAGTATTTTAAATAGGCTATGGTTTTTCCTGTACCAGTGGGGCTTAAACTGGTATATTAGTAATACACATGCAAGTAAATGCATTAAAGCTACCTGCTTAAGGCTCTTTCCGTTACAAATACACTATCTGTTATGTAACTTAGATGCTGAATGTTCAAAGGTTTTTATCTCTAAAAAGACCTGCTCTTTAAAATGCAGGGTTTTAAATACCTGCTCTTTTTAATTTCTTTAGATAAAAGGAAAAAATGATGAAAATAATACATGAAAAAAAGTACGAAGGGGTCTTACACAAAAATTGCATATAGTGCTAAGTGTGGGAAATTACGCAAATCAATAATTAGTACTTAACTGTTAACAATAATTAGTACTTAACTGTAGATTTAACTGTTATATCTACAGTTAAAATTGTAGATATAACTACAATTTTAACTTAATACTTGGTTATTACAAAAATGCTTTAACACGGGTATCAAGTAAATAATAATTCACCTTATAACATAAGCATAAACCTACCGGAAATTAATGATTGATTTTTCCTTGTTTCCCCAGATAAAACAATATCATAATTAAAAAGTTAAATTCATAAAGCAATTATATTAATTTGATCATTGTATACTTAATACTTGATTGCTTTCTCAATTGCTACATTCTCAATTGCTCTCTAATGCTACATTCCAATATTCATGAACAGTGTGAGCATGGTGGTTTGTGAAAGCCATTTAATGGCTGTGTGAAGCAAGTAGGAAATTTCCTTCCAGCTTATACCTAAGGCATCTTGTTAGAAATCTAGTTGTCTCTTTTCCAAAAGGAGATTGCTGCTGCTAGCAGAAGAGGGCAATGCCAATTGTATATATAAAAAAACTCTCCCAGACCTTAATCTCTTGAAATAAAATAAGTGCACCCAGTTCATGTGGCATTGTAGTTTGGCGTGAACACTGTTGTGTGTAATTGTACATGTCCAGATATGTAATGTTACTGCCTGATTTCCTCTCTTTTATTTGCTTATGCTATCTCTTAACATATTTTCATTTTTTACTCCTTTCTGAGTGATGCATAACTTGTAAGCACAAGTGTGCAAAACTTCCTTTGATTTGTGCAAAACTTTTACTATAGTTTACAAAGCCTTCTCTGCACTCTGCAAATTTTACTCATCCTACATCTTATTGATTAAAGTTATTTCTCTTGCCACCACTTTTAGCTGATTCTTCCTGGTTCAGAAGTGTTTTGAATGTTCATTTGTCCAAGTTTTTTTTTTAATAGCTGGAGGCCAAGGTACACTTGATGCTATGGCTGAGTTCACGTAACACAGTTAACCTACACTCAAAAATGGAATATGGGTTGAGTGTGGGTTGTCATTGAATTGTAGGTTGTTGTTGAAATGTGGGTTATCATGTTGTCTGAACTCGGTTAAGATCACAATACAGGCTGAAGAGCTCACAGTTCACAACCCAACAACAAACCATGGGTTGCCTTCATGGGTTGGTCATGGTTAACCATGGCTTGTTAGCACAGCTGCATTCAGACAATATGATGAGCCACATTTCAACAACAATCCATTCCCAACCCTTACTTGACCTTTTTGTTACCATGTTGTCTGAATCCAATATATGTATCATTATTAACCAGTCCCTTAATTTAGGAGGCATGGGGTAATTTTCATTATGACTACAGCTTGTGAAGGAAGGTGTTCAGTAACCTTTTCCTCCCCTCCTACAGTTCCAACAAAAATTGCCTGCAGCTATTAACAAATTAAAATATGGATGTTGTTCCTAACAGTGTGCTTAATGTTTAATGTCATGTGTAATTTGGTCCTGTGGCATGAAAGAAATAGAAATACAGAGATTGGAGATGTTGAAGCTGATATTGAGATTACCATTATTTGAAAGGAAATACAGTTTTCATGGATAAGCATGTAATGTCATGATTTTCACAGGTGGAAATTCTGAGAGAGGAGAGCAAAAAAAAAAAAAATACAGAAACCAACATTTGCAGCATTGATGAGAGAACCTGGAATGACTTGGCTATCAGGAAAACACTATCCAGTGAATAACAAACATAGTAGTAGATGTAGGAGGAAATCATAGATTTCAGTGTAAATCCAACCCACACAAGCAGTGGTAAAGACAGATGTTGCACCCACAATTTTATTTATGCTAGACTATAAATTTATGTCAGATTTTTTAAAAGCATGTTCAGAATTCTACAAAATGCTGCATTTGTTCAGGTGCAAGATGCTTGAAAAGACAGGTGAACATTTGAGAGACTGGACTTTAATATTAGATGATGTCAACACATGTTTTTTGCATGCTCTGTGCTGTTGCCTTTGTTTTATCCTAATTTTTGTTGTCTTTGACTTCAGTTGGCCGCTGCCTAGACCTCCAGTGATCCGAGGGCTGCCTGTTCCATCTTCCTTGAGCACGGAGGAGATTTCCCATGAGCACATCACAATAGAAGCAGCAGACAGTGGTCGTGGAAGCTGGACCTCTTGCTCAAGCAGTTCCCATGATAACTTCCAAAATATCCAGAACCAGAAGGGTTGGGACCTCTTAAACTCTTACCGCCACACTCATTTAGAAAGAGCCATTGCTGAAGTGGAACCGCCCAACTGTTGTCCTGAGGAAACTCATTTGCATCCCCACCCTCACTCAAATAATAGGCAGTCCAAATCTGGCATGGACTTTGACCAGTCCCGACAAAGCTGGGCCTCGTCGAGTTCATTGTCGGACACACATGAATCAAATTATGGGACGATAAAACGGAGAGGACTTGACGGCTTAACGGCAGAGCAAGCTGAGGTTTTGGACTCCAAAGCAGGCAGTGATACAAATTACAAAACTGTCACTTCGAGTACGGAGCGAGGCCTCATAGGTAAGCCAAATCCAAAGCCCAAGGAAGCTTCCACAGCTGTTATATATTATGTTATTAAGCTGCTAAAAATGACATCAGCAGATCTGGGGGCTGGCTTGAACTTTAAAAATACGACTCATACACATGTTTTCAATAAAAGAAAGCCTCCGATGAAGTGTTTCCAGACCTCCTTGAGAGAAGGAGTGGGATTTTAAGTAACAGAAGAGCATGCTTTTTATTGCCTTGCAGGGAGGGGAGCAAGCTTATGAAGCAAGCCAAGGAAATCTCCTTGTGAACCTTGCCTTAACTTTCTATGACAGATTTCTTACCATTCTTCCTCTGACAATCTGAGCTCTTATTTCATGGGCACTCACATATATTATGCTAGCTATCACCAAGCTGGGGCAGAAGATAATGTCTAGAGAATGAATCCAGGCTCTAAGATTTTCTCCAGCCATTTGGCATTACCTGTGCATCCCTTCCACTTGTCTCCAAGGCAGCAAGGGAAGAGTCTGTAGGTGGCATCTTGTGTCGTTAGCAGATTATCCAGATTCTGAGATTCTTAGGAAGGATCCTGGTCCAGGAAGAGGGACAGTTCACATCCCAGAACATACTAAGTACCTGTTTGAAATTGGGTAGATGTGACAACATGTCAGTTTCATTGTACACAAATTGTTCTTTGCTTTCAGTTGAGAGAAAACTTATATTGTAAAAATTCTTTTATTGAAGAAAATATTACTGTTGAATAGGATGGCTGTTAAAAATTACACACTGCCTAGATCTTCCCAAGTAGCCATAGCTGAAGGATACCATTTATTTATTGTTTTCCCACAAGTATAGGACATTCTAAACTCAAGTCAAATTCTTCGTGTAAATAAACTGGGCATTTAAATACAATAGCCCTCGTCCAACAACATACTGTGGGCTAATGCACACACCATGCTCCCTTTCATGTTGGAAAGGCTGGAAAGGTTTGACTCCAAGGTGTACCTCATGTACTCTTCCTGAAATGGTCATAGGGAATGGGTTGTTTCCAGCACTGGAGAAAAGGAGATGGGGATGAATTTTCCTTGATGCCTTTGCCCTCTTGCTTACCCTTTCTGATGAATGATGCTTTTTGCTCCTCTAAACTACCCTTGCTTCTGTACTTCTTTCACTTCTTCACCTCATCCTTAGCTGAACTACAAGTCTGTTTATATTTCACAACTGCACTTTAGGCATTCTGTGAGAGATTATCATTTCTTCTTTTTCTTGACCACAGTAGCTTGCTGCATTCTAAGCTGCCCATTCACCCAGTTCCTTTCTTGTACTGGTAGCACCAGTTTCTTAATGATATCCTGGGATGTACATGCAGTATAGGGAGAGGGAGAAAGAGAGTTCATTGTTTGCCTGGCAGGATTTTTTTGGCAGGGGTGAACTGTAGCTATTGTTTTAAATTACTTGGAGGACCTGCAGGGAAAATGACTGTGGTGAGCTTGGGTGGGTGGAAGGATAAAGTAGTGCTTTTGGTCCTTTGTGTAGTGCTAACTTTGTGTAGTGGTAGCTATTCATGTTCTTTGGGATGAGGCAGGGGACAGCCAGGCTTGGATCCCAGATGCTTCCATGAACAAAGGGATCCCTTCATTCACAGGAAGGATGATGATGCAGTGAAAGCACCTGCTGGCAGAAGAGGAAAGGGAGACAGTTTTTGCTGATTTCTATACTCCCTGGTCCCTGCAGCACCAAATGGCAGCGCCCATGCTGCTCCTGCTAGTTCCCCAACCTTCTAGAGCAGATTTTTGAAGGGCAGCAGGGGGAAAGGTGAAAGTTGCCTCTGTCTCCCTTCCCCACCCCCTTTTCTGCCAGTGGTGGAAGTTCTGGCTATAGAAAGTTAGGATCCGAGTACCTTAACCCTGCTGTATTTTCTTTAAAGCAGATTTGAGTGTAGGAACCATTAGATGCGTACGTCTTGCAGTTCTTAAAATCAAAGTTGACAGGTGAGGCCTGCAAGAAAGTGTTGCCCCTTGGAGTGCATGCTTCTGTTCAAAGCGCCTGCCAGCTCCCTGTGCCTTCTTTCAGAACACTTCTCTTGATTCGCCGTGCCATCCAAGATTACATTCCCCCCACAACCACCAGTCAGTCAGTATTCCAGTCTGGTTTTCAGTCTACAGAGCAGTAGGCATTTTTTTAAAATACTTAAATGCTTTTATGCATCATTAAAGCCAAGAAATGCCTCCTATTTCTGTGCAGATAGGGCTGTTGTTCTATATAAGGATTGACACTCATCTCTGAATTCTGGAAATGGAAGAAATGGTGGTATCTGTGAAAAGAGTGTGTTTTAGTGTGTGTCAGAAGAAGAGAAAGAAACCAAATAGTACAAAAGAGGCGTAGTTCAAAATTCACTAATGACCCAGTTTGCTTGTTGTCAACAATCCATGGCTTGTTAACAGTGGGTTGTTAAAATACACAAGGATAAAACATGTTGGTTCCTGCCTGCCTATCCCTGCTATCCTAAACAACCTGGAGATGCCCTGTCCCTAGGATGTTTAGCTCTGCCTGTTGTATTTTCAGCATTGCAGGTTGTTAGCTGTGGGATCTTGACAAATGGGTCATTATGACACCCCCTTGTCCTGTGCTTGCAGCTAGCCTGTTTCTCCTTTCTATCCTCTCCCAACTCTACAGTCTAAATTCTCATTGCTTGAGTACCAGGGGCAAGAGGCATGCTAAAGTTAAAAGTGAAAGAAAAGCAAATGATATAAATCCAATAATAAACAGTTTTAGGAAAAGGGTTTGCCAAAAGGCGCAATATAAATGAAAGCTTAATCCATAAACATTTTTCTGTGAGCTATTCTTTGTCATCAGGTGGTAACTGCGTCTCTTCAGAGAATAACCTGCCCTTCATTTTCTGACCAGCTTTCAGGCAAAAACAATGCTGCTGATTGTTGTTACTATTGAGCAGACTTGAGCAAGCACACATTTGCAACTGTCCAATATGTGTAGTTTTTCTTGTCAATTTCAGTTGTCAAGGTGAGGGAAGTTCAGTAGATAATGCACATGGAAATTGACAAGACAATACTACATATTATACATTACTTCACACTTGCAAGGTACCTGAGGAAAAATAATAGGGAAAATAAAAACTGGGAGCAGGTGAATGGGAGAAGTAGGTAGACCAGAAAGTGTGTGGGGATAATGTCTCTCACTTAGCAAGGCAATATTTTAACTTTTAAAAGTTGAATTAGCCTTGTCCTACTCCCATTCATTACTTCCCAAACTATTCAGTCCGGAAAAGTTGCCACTGGTTCATCACGGTCTCTTTGAGCAGCTTCCTTTCACAGCAGTTACTGCTGCAAGTAGCAGTTTTTCCTTAAACATTTAGAAACATTTGTAAAATTTGAAGACAGGAAGTAAATGGAGAGAAAATTGTGCATATTTAGAAGCCTGGCAGTAAAATGAGAATTTGGTGCACCTTAAGTAATAGCTGCATGTCCTAAACAGATCCCTGAGCATGTAAGGTGGACTCCCTCTATATGTGATTAGGATAATGAATGTGCATTCCAATGTTAACACCATTTGTGTGTCTTAGATTAACTTGGATACTCTTGGAATAAGAAAAATCTCAGTGGAAGGTGAGAATCAGGCAGTCTTAAGAAGACTGATAGACAAATATCATAACCTAAGTTTTGCAAACTATAAACTCAGGAAATTCTTGTGAAGACAAATTATGATGTTTTATTTTAATTGGTTGGTTTGCAAGCATTGAGAAATAGGCAATAAGTAAAAATGTATCTGAAAGATTGTATTAAACATCCAGGTGTGAAAATATAAAAGCTTTCAAAAACTGTCTGTCAAATATGTCCAAGCATTTGAATGACATGGGAAGAAGAAGTTTAATTTACCCATTTGGGAAAGACAAAGTAGGATCACTTTGGGTCATAATCACTCAGTTCACACATCACAACTACCGATATGTTTTCTAAAGCATAGGTAGTCAAAAACAAATGTGAGTGAACGTGTTGCTCCTTGTTCCCTTCTTGCTCCTGGTCATAGTACTCCTGAACTGTGTAATCAGAGTTACTGGGGAGAGGAAACCGCAGAATTGTAAATCAGTGATTTGTACTGGTGTTGCACCTCTGGATTGCTTCTCCCAGAATAACCTACACATCTGGGTTTGGACATCATAGTAAACAACACAGTGAGAGCAAGAGCCACTGCTACCCTCACCAAATCTTTTGAATTTTGCTTTATCTTTTTTTTTTCCTTTTCTGTTTCTCTTTTCCAAACAGTGCTTCTTCCTCCCATGTCAAGTATAGTTTGGTATTCTTCCTTGAGTTTTTCACTTTCAGAGGCCAAAATAGAATGTGAAATAGGAAGTACAGAATTATAAAGTTTGCTATTGCTCTCTGCCCATTTGCAAGCTGTTCAGATCAAAGGACTTTCTAAACACTGCTTCAGCAACTTGAATCTAGTAATCCTGCTGCTGCTTTATGACTTTTCAAGTGGTTAACGTTCAAAATCCTGCCAATAGCGTTTTATAACAAGTGATTCTACATTTACCTTTTGTTACCAGTTTTCAGTTTAGCCATTGTAACATTTCACTGTTTTTTTAAATGCTTTTTGTTTTTCATTTGTTTCCCTCATTAACATTTCCATTGCTTATTTCTTGTGCCAGTGTACTGTGTCACCTCACCTAAGGAAGACAATAGGTATAGGGAGCCACCGCCCACCCCACCAGGATATATGGGGATTTCATTAGCGGACATAAAGGAAGGATCACCTCACCACCCACACCTAAAACCTCCCGACTATAGTGTGGCGGTGCAGAGGTCCAAGATGCTGCATAGCAAGCTCTCTAGGCTCTCCTCCACTCCTCTGAGTAGCGAAGCTGTGGCCTGTTTTCCAGCGAAGATGCCTCAGTGGCATAGCCGACAGCCGTCCCATCCTAAGCTAGCAGATATGACTGACGCAAATAGTGAAGAGGATGGTATGTGAAAGATCTTCTTTGCTAGCTGTTTAGTATGTTGGTGTGTGATTATAAGTGTGCAAAATGTCCAAATCGTCTTACCTCTCAGAAGTCACCTTGATGTGCATCAGTTATTTTTTTTCCTTTGAAGTCATTTAAAAACTTTATTAATCACTTTTTTCACCATCCTACCTGTCCAACAAATGTATCGCAGTGCTGATGGTTAACCCACATACTTACAAGTAATGCAAATATAAAGCAGGTGCACAGAGCGGGTTAGAGAACCTGTCCCCCAACAGCTTAACCTCCCACTCAAATAATCAGAAATGCTTCTATGTGGCAGAAATGATTTCAGAATGTCAGCATGAATCTACCTATGCTTAACCTGCTTGTATGCATTGAAGCAGGAGTGAACATGCCCAATTATAGGAGTTGTAGTCTGAAACACCTGAAAGGTACCTGGTTTCCAATCTCGGCACCAGAGGTTAATTTAACTAGGGTGGAATGCATGAGCCTATGTAAACATTTGCCCTGCGGCAAACTAGCCATGTTGAGTTCTGTCATGTATTAAGCTCAGCATTTCCTTGCTCGTTCTTCAGCGGGAGCACAATAAAGCCTGGCACACCAGAGTCGAAAGATTACTGCTTCTCCATGCAGTTAGAGCTGCAGCAGGTTGCAGGTTTTAATACTGGCTGGCCAGACAAGTAATGTTCCTTAGTTTCCACCTTTAAGATTTTAGACTAAAAACAGAGGAGGTTTTAAATTCAGCTTCAGTTATTTACAGGCCAGTGCTGCAGACCTCATGAAGTTGCTTAGTGGACAAAATCAGGCCAAGAGGGACCTGCTAATTGAACCTCCCTGGCACTTTACACTTGACCCCTGTTGTGAACCCTCAGCCACCATCTTTAAGTGGGCTGGAGTAATAAAATGACAGATCTAAGAGCGAACATGGAAAATGTTTTCCTTTTCTTCCTTACTTCCCGTTTATCTAATGAAAATAGGCAACTTTGATTTTGTTCTTCATTCCATTTGTATTTCACCTTCTGTTGCTCACCACTGTGGGTGGTTTGTTCTGGCACAGTTTTTCTCATTTTCAGTTGAATGCATGTCTGCCACTCTCAGATTGTATTTTTAGTAAATTGGGATTTTAGCATCTGACATGTTTCCATGACTTAGAAATCTTTCTACCATCTTGTTTGAAGAAGCTTGTAATTGGGCTGTGCTTAAAATGTCATTTTCAAAAAAGGGGGCTTGGGTAGTTTTGTGTGTGTGTGCGTGTGCACGCGCATAACTGTGTGTGATCATGTTTCTGAACTTGCATAAACATTAATTGAAGTATGCATGTTTCTGTGACATTTCTAACAATCATGTTTAATGAGGCCCTATTGCTTCTACCTTATAGAAAATTAGCCTCGCTAATTTTACAAAGTTCCCAAAATAAGACATTATATTTTAGTCATTGGCCTTTAATGCAAAATTATTCAAAAATATTTCTGTTTTATTTTTATCCTGTCTTTCTTACAGAGTTTGGGTAGCATATATAGTTGTCTTCTATCCACATATAGAGGTATATTATGCTGACAAACAGAGACTAAAGTTATTCAATTGGTCACACATAATGACTGGGTTCAGATAAGAGGATATTCCTCACTGGAGTTGAGGATGGTTTGGTTGTGGGTTGTTGTTGAACCATGGCTTGAATGTGGATTATCTCATTGTCTGAACCCAGCTGAGATAACTAACCATGGTAAAGCCCAACAAGAAACCTGGAGTTTTCTTCATGGGTTTTTGTGTTCAGGGAGCAGGGCTTGTTAGCATGACTAGACTCAAGCAACACAATAACCCTCACTTTAACCCTTGAGTATGGTCTTTTGTGTTACTTGCACTCAGTCAGGGAGAACCCATGGATTTATTTTTTGGAATGAGTGAGTACCTGGCTGTCTTCTTACTGTTTCTGCTTTGCATCTGCTTTCCAAAATGACACAGGCTTCCTGAGTTCTTCACCATGAAATGTGGACCTGGAACTTGGGCTTGTTGAGTAGGAAACAAATCCCAAATTTAACTCATTGTTTGTTGTTGGGTGAAACAACAGGGATGGATTATTTTGTGTTGTTTTGGAAAATGGATGCAAAGCGGCAATCATACTGGAGGCAGCGTGCTCACTTGTTCTTGCCACCAACTAATTTAAGGCTTAGCCTATAGTTGGTTGATCTAAGTCTCGGGAGAATCTTAGTGGACTACCTGCTTGCAAAGTCATTTGGAGTCCAAACAAATACCAGGCACAACCATGGCATAGGCATGTTTGGTGAAATTTGTAAACTTTTTTCCCCAAACCCATTTTTACCCATTGTGAAATCAAATTTCACCAGAAGTCCCCATGCTGGCCTTGTGGAGAAGTAGGAATATAAGCCAAGTCCCTGGTTCTTTGTAACCTTGCCCATACTAAAAGGCCAAGATTTCTTTTAAATATTTTAAATGTATATTTTAATAGAACATTTGCAGTATAATTAATCATTAGAAGTCATTCGTAAAACCAAAGAGATGGTTAAAAGAAAAATTACTAAAACCCAGATTAGAAATTTGACAAGGAGAGTTGCTGGCAGAAGACAGCTGGGTGAGGAAGGACACATCCACCTGCCTGGCATGCACACCTTACTAAATTAATTCTGATTTCTGATCACTTCATGCCAAGGAATATGGGATTTTTCTGAAGCCAGAAACTGTTTTTACAGTTTTCACTGCTGTTATGATCAAATGCATCATGGACAGAAGTAAAGAGAAATTCTGAATCTTTTGAAAGTGCTGACCTCTCATTGATCTGATTCAGGAAAACACTGTTGGGAAGTGATATGCAGCATCTTTCATAGACCGGGGTGGGAACATGGGATGGTGAAGACACGGGACGGTTATTGCAGCGTAGATGGTTGATGGTGTTTTTCTTGTTTCACAGAAGATGAACAAGTATCAGCAGTCTAGCCTTCGTGCTTCCTGTGAAAATTGCCTCAGTAACATCAAGAGGAGCAACCGTACAATGCTGTTGGTTGTGACTGACAGCCTGCTGCTATTGACTTCGAAATGTTTGGATTTGCCTCTCTTCTGAACAATGTAATGAATCTCTCTGGATCATAATTCTGAACTCATGTGAATTCCCTGAGATCAATCCCACACCGTAAGGAAATATTTATATCTAAGACAGACAATTCTAAGGAATTCTGACCCTGGAGTTTGGTGACCAGTATTCGGAAGGACTTACCCTTTCATACATTGGGACCACCTCGGAAGCATTCCTCTATAGAAAATCTATAGAATCTTTTAGTACACTTCAGTCAAATCTTTTCTATATGGCTGTTATGACTCCCAGTTGAAGAATGTCATGATCTGTACTTAACAGAAACTGCAAAACTTTGGCAAAACTGTGGAAATGTCTGCGGCAGTCTGAAGAGTAATTTATTAATTTGGAGTTTATATAAGGGTTTTCTTTTTCTTTTGTTTTTGTTTTCTTTGTTGTATATGTATTGGAATGCTCTGGTTGGCTAATATGATTGCTTTTTAAAAGAAAATAAGATGACAGATTTATTTAGGTGTTAGTGAAATGTCGTATGCTAAGCAAAACACTTTGGACTTCTGAGGAACTGGATGTTCATGAGTGCAGCTAGAGGTTTACACACAATGCAACATTAAACCTCTTGTAAAATGCCAAGCCCCTGGGATGTATATTAAGTGTGCTTTAATGTGCATCCAGTAGTGGAATACTGCCATCTGTTGGTCCTGTATTTTAAAATCAGTGAAGTACATGTGACTGTCCTTTCAACTTTCAAATGACTTGAGGACTGTACACACAGTTCTTTTTGCTTTTGTTTTCCTGCCCTCCAGTCTAAGTGAATCATTATGTCTGTTGTATTTAAGGCATTGTCTACTGGGAGCCTCTCAGGTGCAAGGTCCAAAGTTTTAAAAAAAGGAAGAAGCACAAGGAGATTGTTGTTGCATGTGAACCATTCCCCAAATTTTTGAGCTGCATCCTGTTCAGCAAGTCTTTCATTGGAGAAGTTCCTTCTTTTGGCACTAGCCTGAAGTGTGCAGAACTTAAGAGTAGGATCACAGAAAACAGAACCAATGCTAAATTTCAGTTCTTTACCAATAGGATATCAGTAGAACTATTCCAAGCTGCAGAGAATGAATTGACTCAAATCCTAACAAGAATATGCCAGCAAATATGGAAAACCAAACAGTGGCCCACAGACTGAAACATTCAATACCCATTCCAATCCCCAAGAACGGAGATGCAAAAGAAATCAACAAACGTAGGACAATATGAAATAGAAACACTAATTTCCCAGACAAGCAAAGTAATGTTCATAGCGTTGCAACAAGGAACATTGCCATATATGGAGCAAGAAATGCCTGCTGTTCAACCTGGATTTTGAAAAGGAAGAGATACTAGGGATCATACCACAAATATTTGTTGGTTACTAGAGCACACCAGATAATTTCAAAAGATCAGTCTGTGCTTTATAGACTACAACAAAGCCTTTGATCGTGTGATTCACAAGAAATTATAGATGATTCTGGAAGAAATGGGGTGCCCCACACTTGATCATCCTGATGCATAACCTGTATTGTGGAGAAGAAGCTATTGGGAGACAGAATATAGAGAAACGGAATGGTTTCTCATATGAAAGGTGTCAGACAAAGGTGTATTTGATCGCCTTATCTTTTTAATCTGTATCCAGAACATATCATCAGAAAAACTGGATTAGGATCAGGGGAAGGGGTGCAAATTGATAGAAGAAACACCACTAACTTAAGATACTACTGGCAGAAACAGCCATGACTGGAAACACCCTGTAAGGAATGAAGTGAAAGAAGAAAGGGTACAAGGAGGACTGCAGCTGAATATTCAGGAAAAATAAAATTACCACAGAAGAATTACAGAACTTTCCTGTTGATGTGGTAGAAATGGAAATTGTGAAAGATTTTATATAGCTCAGTCATCAACTCAAATGGAGATTTGTAGCCAGAAAATTTGAAGAAGACAGACTTAGGACAGCAATGAAGGAACCAGAAAAGATTCAGAGGCAGGATGCTGCACTGGAGACCATAGTCAAGATTCTCCACACTTTTGTATTCCTCACATCCAATATGGATGTGAAGAGCGAACAGTGAAGAAATCTTACAGGAAGAACATTTCCTTTTAAACAGGGTGTTGGAGGAGAGTGTTGACAATACTCTGGACCAACAGAAAGACAAACAAGTGGGTCTTAGATCAAATCAAGTCAGAGCTTTCCCTAGAAGCAAAAATGACAAAATTGAAACTCTCATACTTTGGGCACATCAGGAGAAGGCAGTTGTCTCTGGAGAAGACAATCCTTCCAGGGAATGTTGAAAGCAGAAGAAAAGGAAGATCAAATATGAGATCAGTTGACTTCATTAAGGAAGCCACTACTTGAATTTACAAGAGCAGGACAAGGCTGTCATGGATAGGAAATTTTGGAGAGCTTTCATACACAGGGTTGCCATAGGTCAGAGATGACTTGACGGCACATAACAACAAACTTAATAGTAATAGTGGTAATATCGTGTATAGTATAGAAGGCATGTTTGGTGGGAAATGTTTCCTTCCATTCCAGAAGTGGAAGCTGTTTGCAGTAACATGCTGTGCCCCTGATCAGACACACTTCCTGTTTTTATGAAGTCATATGATCCAGGATGAAACCCTGTATTTGGAAATGTGTATAAGGTTGAGACCTGCTAAGGTATGGCTCCAGTTAAACTTTGTACTTCTCAGACCTCTCTGTAGCTACAACGTCATGAAATGAAATATGAAAAGGCAAAGATACTTAGTTTTCAGGAATCAGAGGTTATCACTGAGTTTATGCCCACAGATAGCTTGGAGTATTTGCACACCAGACTGCTGTATCTTCCTGTTCTTCCAACCAGAACTAAAGTTGGTACAATCAGCTCCTAGGTCATCCAAGATTTTCTGCTAAACATATAAAATGGTTTAGGGCTTTTACATATCACATACCCTGCCCTTAGTGAGCCTGTAAAAAGAATCATATAATTGAGTGCCATCCATAAGAACTGGCATATACCACTTATTCATTCCCCCATAGGGCAGCATAAAATGAGAGACAGATGGGAGTTGTGCTTGCAGTTCCTCTGGGCTTTGGATGTCTATTGAAGCAGCAACAGTTCTTACCACTCTCGGGTGCTCCAAAACCTTAGCATGACTGGAAGATCAAACTCTCTCCCTTGTCCCAAGCGTGTGTCCTGGGCTTCAGTGATGCTGGAAACAGTGGTCTTGGAGCACCTCTGAATGAAAACCAGTGCAGCTGAGGCCTAACAGCCTTTCCTTCTATTGATCTTATCATTACCATTGTTTGGAGCTTTTCTCGTGTCTTGTGCATCTTCAGAAACAAGACCTTGCCCTGATCCACAGTTGAGAAGGTTACTAGGATAGTATTTCCAAAAATTGCAGACCCTGGCTCATATGTATAGTACACACACTCTATGCAAAGGTAAAGGACAGAGCAAAGTTTTTGTTTATAATTAGGCTAAGTTGATATTATAGCTTTACTTAGCCAACCAGAGTACATGGAAAAAAACTGGAGTTATCTGCATTTATTTTCTTCCTCTAGCACATGATGATGGCCAACCAAACATTAGAAATAGACATGAATGTGTCAATGTATATTTCAAGTTTACTTGTAAATATTACTATCATAAAATGTTTACAATTGAAGCTAGAAGGATGATGTTTATCAGTTTTAAAGGTGCCTCAGAGTAACTTATTTTGTACACTTCAAGTTATAAAGAGCTTTCAGATTTTCTTTTGTGTGTGAGGCAAATGCAGCAAATTCTGGAAAAATCCAAACACAGGTACCAAATATTAAATTTAACAGTTTAAACTGTCTGTATGCATCACCTGTTTTGATTTAGGACAGTGCTAATTAACCAGAGGGTATGTTTAAAGAAATGTGTTGTGTTCTGAAATTTGTGAGCCTGTTCGAGTACTCCTTCAATGCCTTGTAACACGAAATTACAAACCAGAAAATAGAAGGAAGTGGAGAAGCTAACTAATTCATCATTTAATTGGCTGACTACATGTTAGCACGCTAGCCTTAAGAATCTGCTTAGCTGAGACATCAGTCCGCTCTCCATTTTTCCCTTTCAAGGCCTTAATGAAAACAATCAACAATGAAATAGTATTACAATCTGACTCAAGTTGGCACCCATGATTGTGTTAACTTGGCAAAACCCAAGCTCAGATTTCCTGCAGAATTGCATTAGTGGTCCATCGATGTAGGATGCATTCCCAGTCAATTGTGCCCATAGGCTGCAGTCGTAGATTGCCATAGCAGGAGCAGGGAAGAAGTGTACACTCAGCCAGATAGGTTGTTAAAGTTCATCCTTTGCTTGACACCCAGCAGAACGGGCGAACTGCCAGTGTTGAACTTGCTCATTCCGCCGGCTGACGAACTCAGTGCCTTTAGCTGTTGGTGCACTCCTGACCAGATGTGCCGGGACTGTCTCGGAATGGGGCTACACTTGCCAAAAACAAGCTTGTACACCTCCACGCCTTAGCTCCCAGCAGGCCTAGTTCACGTGTGTATCCAGTGATGTGTATGTGCTAGCTTCATGTAGCCACAAGCATGAGAGAAAACAGGGTGCTTGGAACCAATAGGAGAATCTCTCAGTAACGTCAGATACTTATTTCAGCTTATAGGAACGAAACGGAAGGAGTTTAGGACTGCTTGAGGGTGACCCTTTGATGTTGCATAAGCCTGATGCTCTGCACATAGACACAATTGTATGTCCAGGTCTAACTCACCTCGCCTGAAGTCCATTGAGCCAGCTATTTCACATCTGCGACCTTCTTGAATTTGGTGTTTTCCTGTCCACAGCAACAGTAATATTCAGTGTTCAAGTACACTGGTTTTAAGACCAATGCCTATCTTGTTAATCATGTTTTCATAATATAAAGCCCATATAGTATAGATATGCTCTGGAGTAAGTATTCTCTGCTTCCTATTTGCACAGTGTGAATTGCCTCATCTGTCTTTGTTCTTCATTTGGTTTTTGCTCCTCCCACCCTTTAATTGGCTGATCACATTGATCAGGTCCACTAGCAAAATGAAATGAAGGTTGGGTCGGGTACAAAGAGACAAAACCACTTTTCTTTTAACCAGTCCACATTAAAAGTCTGCTTAATCCTATTCTATGCTGTTTGCATAAACTTTACTCGTAATGTAGTTGAGCATGTTACTAGCATGTTCCATGCTTTTGCCCCACGTTATATAATTTCACCAATCCTAACTTGAATTGTGTTTC
Source organism: Varanus komodoensis (assembly GCF_004798865.1). NCBI lineage: Eukaryota > Metazoa > Chordata > Lepidosauria > Squamata > Varanidae > Varanus > Varanus komodoensis. The sequence goes on from NW_025336480.1 coordinate 9,711,540, forward strand.
AAATGGCCATGTCCTCTCTGTACATATCGTTTCTGCTTTGTTCAATATAGTGTGAGGAAATGGTCTCCAGCTAAATAGGCTGTATCTGTAAAGCGACTAGGAATATTTGGAAATCTCAAACATACAGCCAGTGTCAGGTTTTGCTTCCATATAGTTACATAAATTGAGTGGCTAGAGGGGATTCTCTCTCTCAGTACAGTAGTCATGACCTGTCTGTCCTTTAAGTTTGCCAGCTGAGGCCTACTGAATGATGTTGGGTTTATAATGTTGGTGGATCATGTTGTGAAAATATGCATAATATTGGGTAGAAAAAATTGAGTTGGACTGAAGTTTTCCAAATTAGTAATTTGAAAGTGCACATCTGTTATATGCGCTTCTCTTGCCCTAACAGATATGGTAGCCTGTGGTAAACAAAGATGTTAGCTTTTCACCTGAAGACTAGGTTTAGGGTCAACTTTTTCCTGCTAAGGTTGGAGGATTTTGCACGGACATTAGTAGATCTGGTTTTTATTTAGGCCTTTGAAAGAACTTCCTAGAATAAGATCCCTGCTGTAGAGCTAGGCAATTCTTCAGAATGAGGGATAGAGTATCCTACAAGAATGAATTTTCTCTAATAGATTTTTTGAGGAGGAATAACCAGAAGAAAAGAAAGCTAGTCTGTCCAATATGTCATTCAGATAATTTATTTATAGGCAACAGCACAGCTATCGGTCTCCATAATACACATTTCCTTAAACATAATTTAAAACTAATACGAATTCTCATGGCCTTCAAAAACTGATCAGGAAGAAGGGGGTAGCCTCTCTTTGACAGAAGGCACGGTCCATTGTGGTTGACAGTAACTCTCCAGACTTGGAGAATTGTGGGCATCTAGTGGACAGCAGAAGGAATATGGCAGGTATGATTGCTTCCATGCACACCTTGCCCTCCACAAAATTCTTCTTTCTTCCTTGCCTCACAAGAATGATTGGCTGAGGCACCACAAAACCCTTTAGAGGATGGCGGTGAGCCGCATCTTCACGCCCTGCCTCCCCGGTGCCCTCCCATGCCAGCCTGGTGGAAAACCATGCCAGCTGGGAGGGCTAAGGGGGAATCCTCCGAGGACTGTTTTTCCAAGGTCAGAACTGGGGCTCTGACCTCTCTTGTGGTCCCACCAAACGATGTTGGGAGGCCATGGGGTTGTGCCATAAATCCTTTAACGCTAACTATTCAAAAATGGAGTGGAAAACAAGTTTGATCCTTACTCCGCTTCCCAGCTCCCCTGCTTTGGTTGTGCTTGCCATCAACTTGTCTTTAATTTCTTTATATATACATGGGATGCAGTTTAGCTTGGTATTAATGACATTTTACATATGTGAGCATATGGGCAAAAACTGCACAGTTGTAATGGTATTCCGATAGCAATTGTCAAACTGCACAAGTTAGTGATTGTAAAGTATTCTGTAACAAGCAATGTTTGTCTTCTATTTTTTGATACCTCTTACACTTATGTCTTTTAGAAAGACAGTGCCTCTGTATGCTTTTTTGTATTTTTACTGAGTGATTGTAAATATTTGTTATATTTTTGGTTAAGAGAATGTTTAAAAGTACTGTTTAATATCCAATCTACTAATGTTGTTGGAACCAATAAACAACTTAACATGGCTTACTGTGAATGGTATCTTTTAACCCAGTTATTCTCCTCCCCAAAGCATGTCTGGATCCCATACACCTTTAGGCTGCTATCCTAGACCCACAGAAAATCAGTGGGGGTTATTTGGAAGTGCAGATAGGTTGGACTCGTACTGCTGGATGAGAGATGAGGCTCTCACCCTGATCAGTACTGCTTTTGTAAATTTATAGTTTTATTTTCTTGATGGAGTGCTGTCCTGAATTGATGATGAATAGCACAAAAGTGTTTCTCTAGAGAAGAAGGGCAATTTAAGACAACAGGTGGCCACACTTCATAACAGGAAGACGAACAAGGAAGCTTTGAACAGGCCACCCTCAAATGGTGCTTTGGCTGCTTCAGAAGACCCACCGTCTTCTTGGAAGTAACTGCTGCACGTCTGCTTGGAAGTAGTTCTCTCGGTTTGATAGGAATTTTTTTTCTGCTAAGTGGATATACAGTTGCAACCTGAAACGCCAGAATGGTGAATAACTTGGTTGGTCTCACTGTATTCTGTGTTGCTATTTAAATTAACAGTTTAGCAGAGTGGTGGGGGATATGTCGCTAGGCATCTCAGACAGGGATGCTCACTCCCTCTTGATAAGTTGCAAACCAAACCCCTTTGCCTGCAGAAACCTGAGTTCAAATCCCAGCCTGCTTATGCAGCACACTGGGTGACCTTGCACTGATTATTATCCCAGTCCTTCCCATCTCCTAGGCGTTTTGTGAGGATAAAATGGGTGGGGTGAGAACATTCCCCCTGAACTCCTTGCAGAAGGGCAGGATATAAAAGCCGAACTAGTTACCTTGTCAATCACCTTTTGTGTTCCTCTAACATTCCCTTGTCCTCTAAACATTTTGGATTTCAATTCCCATCAGCTGTCGTCAGCAAGGCCAGCCATCATTAATCTGGAGGGCACCAGGTTGGGGAAGTCTGACTTAATGCTTTAGATCGTTGCAATTTTCTTATTGCACATTTCTCTGTATCTTTCTGGATCTAGGAGTAATGGGCCCACTTGACCAGTGTGGAAAACAGCTGACTGTCCAGCCCACTCTGAAATGTAATTGGAAGCTTTCCCTTCGGGGTTACAGTATGCCTGCCAGATTTTTCTTATGTTGCGTGTCACTTTCAACTTAGTTATGCCTTGCAAAGTTAGGGAGAGCAATATTCTCTGCCTATTTCCTCAGAAGTAGGTCCCACTGTGTTCAGAGCTTGTTCCCAGGTATGTATGCAGACTTAACCAAGCTTTAGAGAAGCATGCTTTAATTATATAGACTGTATCCTCTCCAACTACTAGATAAAACTACCCCATGTGGTTTCAGTTGACCTTAAAACAAAAATTGAGTTGTTGCTATGTGCCTTCAAGTTACCATCATCCTTTGAAAGCCCGCCAAAATGTCCGGTTCACGACAGCTCCATTAGCTCTACCAAGTTCAAGGCTGTGGCTTCCTTTATGGAGTCAATCCACCTCTCATTTGGTCTGCAGTTTCTAAAATAATGTCCAGCTTCATTAATATAAAGACTTAGGGTATATGAGCCATGTTGGATCATGTTGAAGGCCTTTAGTCCAGAGCTGGGGTCACATGATGTCAACCAGATGCACATGGGAAATCCAGAATCCTGTCCCTCAGCAATTGGTGCATAGAGGCATGTGGCCTTTCCTATTGGATAGCCCAGTCACTGGGGCCAGTGGCCTTCCCCCTTTGATGGCCACCATAGGTACGTCTTGTGGTAGTGAATTCTGCATCCCACATGCCATGTATAGACTACCCAGTTTCTCTCTGTTCCACTAAGCACCACAGTGCTTCACCCAGGATGGAAGTACCCTTCTGGATTTTACAGTTTTCAAATTGGGAGATTGGATGATTCTCCCTTCCTTGCTCCTCGCAATCGTAAGGGCAACTCCTGGTAACTTCCACAGGACCTGTGAGAGTTGAATTTGAATGTCTGCAGATCCCTCCTCCCTCGCTTCATCTAGGGGCCTGGATTCTGCCGAAGCTGCACTTTCACCATCACCCAGCACACAAATGCACCTGCTTTTTTTTTTTTTTAAACTTCTTGCTTGATGTAAACTGGAGCTAGAGAAAGTTTACATATTTTTGGTCATTCTTTGGTTGCACTGATACAGATTTTGGAATTTTTTTTGAAAATTTTTATTAAAATTTTAAACTGATACAACAGACATCTATCGTCACACACATCGAACTTACTGGGTCAGCCTCCTACTACATATCGTTTAACATTCTATGATCACACTCAAATCCATTTATAATAGCTTGAAAGCATCTTTAGATACAAACCAAGTCCTGTTTCTCCAGCCAAACAAAAAAGAGAAATAATTCCAAATTTGATAGAAGTCACTATCTTCCTTCTCTTTCATCAGTAAAAACAGTCCCTTCATTTCTTGCAAAATCCTGTTTCTCTTGACCAATGTTAAAGGGAAGCATCTCCAGGTTGAATAAAAGTGCAATCTCTTCTTTTCTTCTTTAATGATAAGCTCATTCTAAACATTTTTAGACAATTCAGAATCTTTTCATTTTTCTAATGGTAGACAGATAACTTCCTCATTACCCAATTACAAATAGCATCAAAAACATCCATTTAACATCTCTAAAGGCATCTTAGCTACTCTGTTTGTTGGTAGCTAATACCTATGATATCATTTAGTCAAATATAGTTAACTCCATACAAAAACCCAACTATTTACAGTCTTCAACATATCCCATATCCCATATCAACCTGCCAACCCAAGATTCTGGAAATTTTTGAAGGGCCATCTTTGCTTTTCATGCTGAATCAGTAAACTGTAGACTCTATAGAAATATAATAATAATAATAATAATAATAATAATAATAATAATAATAATAATAATATAATAATAGTCATTCTACGCCCAACAGCAGGGGTGGAAACCCTGTGGTTTCCAGATATTGTTGGATGCAGATTCCTATCAGTTCTATCTGTCATTTTGAGGCAGGTTGTAAATCTGGACTGTCACAGGTGTCCAAGCTCCTTCCCTAAGGCAATTACTTCCACCATAATTAGCAGATAATCTTTGCTTGGATGTTGCTTACCTATTTACCCAGCACCTATTCAGCCAAGGTGTTCAGCTTCTTGAGGCAAAGGGCAGGTGGCTGTCCGTCCTCCATGCCCCAATTTCATTCTGTGCACGGACTCAGCTGGATTGAAACCTGATTCATTGCAACTCTGGCAAGAGGACAATGTACCCCACCACACCGGGGCAGCACCCCACACCTAACATGGGGTGCAAGGCCAGGGAACTTGGGGAAGTGAATGGTAGAGCCAATCCTCTTGGATAGAATTATTTCTCCTGTCTCTTTGTCTCAATTTTTAAAAGTGGGCGAAGTCGTCCTTTGGTTTTTAAAAGTTGTCCTTTGGTTTTTATACAAACTTGGTGTTAAAACTCAGGTGCCTTCTGTGCTCAAGATCACATATGTGGGCAATGTAGCAACAGGGATTTTTAAAAAAATGGCCACCAGAGGGCAGCACCGCATATCATTTTCTCTCTTTGCTTAGCATCCACTCTATTACATATTAGACGTGCTGTCCTTATTCCCTGCGCCTTAGTAGGACAGAATTCAGGGTACTGGAGCAAGGATATTGAAGAGCCTCTTCCCTGGTAGTATTTTAGATGTGTTTTTATATCACAAGCCCATATATGACATACCATGTGCTAAATAAAATACTGGTAGCACAAATCTTTCAGTACACAGATGGGTTGAAACATGCATGCAAGACCTTAACTATAGGCCACACATACATTCCCAAATACATCCATTCAGGTCTGCTTCCCAAATGACACGTCATTTGCAGACCTTCCTGGCGGTGGTGTAGGCACAAAGTTGTTAAGCTTTGTTAAAGTTTCTCTTCCAAGAATAGTTCGTTGTTTGTTCATTTATTGCACTTTCATACTTCCTACAAATCTGCTTTATCTGGGCAACATATGGGTGAATAAAAATGTAAAATATAATTACAAAGACAGCATGTAATTAAGCCAAGGGACAACCAGCAGCAAAGGGTAAAAACCATGCAGCACATAAAAGCAACAGCCGCAGCCACAGCAGCAAGAGAAACTGCAAAGAAGCAGAAGCACTAGAAACAGCCCTTAGCCTGGCTGGGAGAATGAAACGATTTCCTTCCTTGGCAGTTTATAGTGCCACTGACAGTGGGCATAGAGCCCATTCAGAGTAACAGGGTTGTGGATCCCGGATGCATTGCCCCACTGCCTGCTGGCCAAATCAAATCCAGTTGGTTGCATCATGCAGCAAAGGTAGCATGTTTGGAATGTGTTTGGCAGGGATCATTTATGGCACGAGACCCAGACTGAAATAGCAGCAGCAAAGTGAAATACTGTCAGAAAACTGGAGTGAAAGAACATCTAATAGGAACCATCCCCCCTCCCCTGCCTGCCTTCCAAAAGCACCCCCTCGGGCCTGAAAATCCTTCTGATCAATTGCTCTGAAGCTCCCTCTAGATGCTCAAGCCTCACGTGCTGAGGAAGAGGACTGGCCCACGGTCCCAACCCATCAGTTACGGCCCTGTTACGTTTCCTCATGCTGTTCATGGACATGTCTCACTCTGCACCTTCCGTAATGTGACCGAGAGGGGAGAGTCCTCCTGCGCGTTATCTCTGTGAATGCTCATCTACATGCAAAGAATGGACACCCCTTCCAGTCGCTTAACGGTGTGTGGGGGGCGGGGGGTGGAGAGAGTTCTGGCATCTGTTCAGAGTTTTCTGAATCGCTCTCTTTCCAAATGACTCCATATGTAGATGGAGTATTGCTAAAGTAGCTGCCATTCAGTCAATAACCTCAAGTGTTGTATAACAGTTTTTCCTCTCTGCAGTACACTGGAAAGGAACAATTTAATGGCTCATTGGGATTACTTTGTCAACTAATGGCACAGGCAGCATCTTTCATGTCTTGGTTTGAACTAATGGCAAACTAATTCACTGAACTTCTCTTGGTCTAAAAAGTCCGATCAAGCGATGTTTTGTATAAATCCTCTTTTCATCTTTCTTGGCCCCATCTTGTTCTCCCATTATTGACCGGAAAGGCTGATATGGTCCTGATTAATTTATACTCATTTAAAAAGAATCCGAGCTGGAGCTGTCTGAGTACGGCGCGTCTATACCCTGCTGAACACAGTCGGTCTTCTCTGCCATGGAAAACCTCCCTAAAACCCATGGCTGGCTTGGAGGTTGGCTGCAACTGCACCAGGAGGCAAACTAAGCTGCACAGGAAAGATGCGTTACCCTTCCTTCGCTAATGTGCACACCACACGGGAACGCAATGCATCGTGCAAACATGCTGGGCCGTGCAAAATGAAGACATGGTGGCAAATTTACATCATAAATATGCGGGCAGTCAGAGCTCAGGGACAAGAGGAGGGCATGTGTAGCTCTCAGATACCACTGAACTTCATCTCCCAGCGTCCCTCACCATTGATTAAGGCCTGATGGAAGATACACCCCCACAATATGCAGACGACTGCATGTCCCTGTCACTGTGCTAGAGGTTAGAACTTCCTCTATGAGCAAAGGCTGAACTGTCTGTGCCCTTTTAGCTTGGGGAGGAGAAAAAGATGACTATTCAAAGAAGATCATGACAAGAGGAAACCCCGAGAAAGTACAGTGGGTGGGAAGGGTGTAGACCGTCCTCCCCGTTCCCTTGCCGTTCATTTTCACTTCTGTGTCCTGCCTTTCTGAATCGTAAGTGTGCAGGCAGGAACTGTCTTGTTTCACTGATGGTGCGTATGTCACTCCAGGAACCATTTTTTGGCTGAAGAGTGGGATAAAAATACTCTCATTTGTTCATTAAGTCATTAATGAACATCTAAATTAATTCATAAACATTTGAATTGTTGGTATTAAATGGCTGGAAACTGCCCAGAGCCAATGGAAATATATAAAAATCAATAATAATGAATAATAATACTATATAAAGGAGCTGAGCTGAGATAAAATGATAATGTGGCATAGAATGGAAACAGATAACAATGTTGATAAAATTGATCTATACAAAACCCATTTAACTATATGCTGCTGAAAGAAACTTGGTCAGACGGATCTCTGCTGGTGATTAGGCGCCCCCTACTGGGGGTGCTACTGGACAAGCGCTGAGGAAAAGAATGGCATGGCAAGTCTTGAAGAACATCGGTTGTCATCCAAAATCACAATTCTGTGTATCGAATGCTGGGAATTGTTGGACTTCTGTGGTCTAAGCTTGCCTAGGATTGTTCTTGTGCACATTCCTATTCCACTGAAAGATGTGTGTTAATGCTGCACTAAAATGAACAATTATGAACAAAGCCTAATTAACAAGGAACCATTTCAAGAGAAAAGACTCTTGCTTCATAAGCTGTTTTGATGCTCACATCTTGTTCTATCCAGATGCTTTTTTAAACAGACTGAAGAGCCCCTGCTCATTTAAGCAATGTAGTTAAAAGTGGATAATTAGGATAAAAGCATATTTTTTAAAAATGGAATAGTAAAAATAGGGAGGCGAGAACCAGAGATTTTTGAGCTCATCTAAATTCTCTGAAAAGCACTTTGAAGCTTATTTCAGCTTGTTCCCATTGTAGTTTCTGACCTGTTTTTAGCTAGTTGGAACAGGAGAAGAGAACATTCCTGAGCCTCTTTTTCAAAAGTATGCAGTTTCCTTTTCATAGACCAAAGTGCAAAAATGAGCATTTTAGAGTGCATAAAGTACATTTTTCAACATAATCCCACATTCAGGAATTGTATGAACATTTGTTGAAGAAGAGGGCTCCTGCTTGCATTTTCATTTTGGGATGGCGAACACACCGCAGTCACATGGATTGCAAGCGGAATGCAAGTATTCTAGTGCATCTTTCAGTAAAAGAAGCAACATGCTTCAGACCCAAAGGTAGTCCTTTGTAAATGGCCTTTGTAAAATATTCGAACAACCCCCGTCCACCAACCGTCCTGTCACAATACATTTGCCGTTTTTCACAGGTCTCATGGTCTCTGTTACTGTTAGACATTTGTAGTACTGGCTCGCCAAACTGACATTACAAGCAGTGGTAACTGATATTAATAGGCTACAAGCTATCTTAGTCTCCACCTTTGTTCTGCCCAGTGTCTGCATGAATCCATCTTTCATTTTTTAAAATCTGCATGAAAACGTACCTTTAAACATATATCTGAATGTATTTTTTTTCAAATTATGTATCTCTCAATGTATCTTATTCTGAAACTGCATTTTATATGCTTTCTGGTGCATGTCTTGGAGCTGGAAAGCACATAAAATATCTGGAGATGTGCAATTTCAAAAGGGTTGCTGTGTTCTGAACCACACTTTGGTCTGAGAAGTGCGGATCAGCTCACTCATTGTGAAATGCAGACTGAAGAAGAACCTGGGGCATGCCTATTTCATGGCTTCAGAAAAAGGAAGTATTTTCCAGAGTAAATGCTCTGACCAAACCATGTATATGTTTTATTGTTATTAATATTATTTCATTTCTGTACCAATCCACTGCCAAAGCTCTCTGGGCAGTCTATAACACTCCATAAAGCAGACAATAAAATGCAATAAAAATCTTAAATCAGAAATCACATTAAAAGATTTAAAACAACTTTTGGTTTCATGAATCATAGAATAGTAGAGTTGAAGGGGGCCAGAAGGCCATCGGGTCCAAGCTCTGCTCAGTGCAGGACTCCCAGTTAAACCATCCTTCTGCAATGGCTGTCCAGTTGCATCCTGAATACCTCTAGCATGGGAGAACCCACTACCTCCATAGGCAATTGGGTCCATTTTCATACTGCTCTAACAGGCAGGAACTTCTTCCTGATATCTAGCCGGAACTTGGTTTCCTGTAGCTTGTGCCTGTTATTTATTTATTTATTTATTTATTTATTTATTTATTTAGACAGCTTATATGCCGCCTCCATCTCATAAGCCTCAGGGCGGCTTACAATCATAAAATCCCACATATAAATACAAAAAAATTCATTGAATAAATAAAATACATAAAATAAAATAATAAAATAAAATAAAATAAAATAATGGAAACAGCCTGGTCAGTTTAAAATCAACAAATCAACCTTAACAGTTAAAATAGCATTTAAATAAAAAGGACTTGGCCTGGTGCCAAAAAACAAACACCTCTCTGGGGAGCACATTCCATAGGTTGGGCACCACCACAGAGAAAGCCCTCCTCTGAGTATTCACCCTCCTAATATCCTTCATGGAGGGTTCCCAGAGAAGGGCCTCTGCCGCCGATCTCTAGGGGCGGGAGGGCATATATGGACGCAAGCGCTCCTTTAGATAACCAGGTCCCAAGCCGTTCAGGGCTTTGTAGGTGATAACCAGCAGCTTGAATTGGGCCCGGACTTCAATGGGGAGCCAGTGGAGCTGACGGAGGACTGGGGTTATATGAGAACAATGCCCAGTCCCCGTCAGCAGCCTGGCAGCTCTATTTTGCACCAATTGAAGTATCCGGACCATCTTCAAGGGCAGCCCCATGTAGAGCATGTTACAGAAGTCTAATCGGGAAGTGACCAATGTGTGTGTTACTGTTGCCAGGCAGTCATTCTCCAGGTAGGGACGCAGCTGATGGAACAGCTGAAGATGAAGGAAAGCGCTCCTCGCCACCACTGTCACTTGAGCTTCCAACGATAGCTCTGGGTCGAGGAGCACTCCCAAGCTGCAGACCCTGTCCTTAAGAGGGAGTGCAACCCCATTCAGGACAAGGTCAAAGTTCCCCATCCTAAAGCCCGATCCACCTACCAACAGCACCTCCATCTTGTCTGGATTGAGCTTCAGTTTATTGGTCCTCATCCAGCCCATTACTTCGGCCAGGCCCCAGTTCAATACAGCCACTGCCTCACTTGGATTGGTAGAGAAAGAGAGGTAGAGCTGGGTATCATCAGCGTATTGATGGTTCCACAGCCCACACCTCCTGATGACCTCTCCCAGCGGTTTCATGTAGATGTTGAACAGCAACGGGGACAAAATGGACCCCTGCGGTACCCCATGGCATAGCTGCCATGGCACAGAGCCATAGTCCCCCAGCACCACCTTCTGGAGTTGGCCATTGAGATAGGAGCGGAACCACTGCAGAGCAGTGCCCCCAACTCCCAATCCCGCTAGCCTATCCAGAAGGATACCATGGTTGATGGTATCGAAAGCCGCTGAGAGGTCCAGGAGAACCAACAGGGACGCACTCCCCCTGTCTTTCTCCCTGCACAGGTCATCATACAGGGCGACCAAGGCAGATTCAGTACCATACACGGGTCTGAAGCTGGACTGAAATGGGTCCAGATAATCAGTTTCCTCCAAGAGTGCTTGGAGTTGTCCCGCCACCACCTGTTCTAATACCTTGCCCAGAAACGGGATGTTGGCCACCGGTCTATAATTGGTGGCCATCTCAGGATCCAGGGAAGCCTTCTTTAGGACAGGACGGTCTACTGCCTCCTTTAAAGGGGCAGGTACCTGGCCCTCCCTCAGAGAGGCTTTGACAACCTCCAGGATCCAGGTCCCTATCCCGTCCTTGGCTGTCTTGAGTAGTCAAGACGGGCAAGGGTCCAGTTAGCAGGTGGTGGAACGTACTTGTCCAAGCACCTTGTCCACATCATCAGGCCGCAATAACTGAAATTCATCCATCAGTTGTGGACCAGACGGCAACATTGGCTCCTCCCCTGAAGGCTCTGAGTCACTAGTGGAGTCCAGCTAGTCCATGTCCTGCACTCTGAGAAGGGATTGGGAAGAGATTTCTTCCTCCTCCTTTGTGACAGCCTTTCCAGTACTTGTAGAGTGCTATCATATCTTGTCTTAGTCTTCACTTCTTGACTAAACACGCCCAGTTCTTCCAATCTCTCCTCATAGTCTCTGGATCATCTTTGTACCTTCAAGATCTGCTCAACAGAAGTCATTTAAAATTCCAGCTTGTACAATGACATATTTCATCTTCATATTAGATAATACAACAAATATTGCAGGAGGAAGCTGAAGTCAGGGATGTGTTTACATTTTGAAAAAACTACTTGTTTTTATTTGTATTTGATTAGGTTGGATCCAGATTTCCAGAAGTTCAACTACACTGGTGGAAGTGGACTTGTCCATGCCCTCCTTCCCCCATATTGCTGCACAGTTCTTGCTGGTTGGGGTTGGTGTGAGCCGACTAGTGGGTGGAAGGCAGAATCCCCTAAAACTGGGTGAAGGGAACTGTCTTTTCCTGGAAAGTTCTTTGCCCTTGCAGAAGGCAGATCTTGGATCCAACCCAACATGGCTGTAACATTTTATAAATGACATAAAATACTAATCCATAGTATTTTCTGATCTTATGGTTTGGGTTAGAGTCAACCCCTGAAATGTTTTATGCATGCAAACAATTATCGACAACAAAAGGAACTCAATTTTGCTGTCTAACACAGAGGGAAGTTGGAAGCAACTAACATCCAGCAAATACCCTTTTTAGCATCAGGTCCATTGCTTTTAATATAACTGCCCAAACACACCCCTGGCAATCCAGCAGAGGAACACGATTTACGACAGTCAAGTTCTGAGAAGACCGGTCTACTCACATAAGCATAAGAAGACAATGGACCTAATGTTGAGCCCTTTATTTGCTTGCAAACATGAAGGCAAACTCACGGCAATTGTGGTTGTTTTCTGTGCCACTCTATCAACCTCTACCAGAGTTTTCAAATGCAGATCTGATAGCATGGTTTTGTTTACACTGGAACTTGCAGATGATGTATTTAATCAAGTTCTAAGTATTTCATTTGTCTGCTGTGGGAAAGCCGATTACATAAATTTGGCCTTCCAGATGTCACAGTTTGCTGTAGCTAGTAGGAGAATGTGTTGGTGTAATCAGGGTTGCAGGCATGTCGAGCTGAGATCTCTGCTGTGTTATGATGCACAACCCTGAGTGCTGTTATCATAGCCTTTGGAAGCAGGAGCAGTGAGATCCACTGCAGTAAAACAAAGCTGGTGGTTTTGCTCACCTTCGGCTAACTAGCATGGCTTTGCAGACAAATGGATTTCAATGGATCTTTGGGGCAAGCTTGAGCGACCTTCTAAGGATGATCCTGGGTGAGTAGGAAGGAAGGATGATGTGGCCTGGGAGGGCCCACCATGAAGATAAAGCAGAGAAGCATCCTGTGAGGTTTGGGGATGTGATTTTGACGGGAACAATTTAGGGACTCAGGAGAACCATCTGGAAAACCACACCTGAAGCATGAGGAATAGAAATAGGATTAGAGGTCTCCAGACTAGAATATGCTTTTAATGAAACGGGAGAATATAATTTAATGTAATGCGAAGATTTGAGTAGACAGAACTTCATTTCCTGACAACTGCAAAACTTTTGAGGCCACTGAAATGTCTTCTCTGTGGCCTCGAGTAATAATAAGACTGTTTTGTGGAAACACTGGCTTTTCTTGGCCATGTGTCAGTCATTGCTCCTCTTTCCCTTTTCACTAGAATTTGTGGAGAATTTGCCTCTGGTACATGTTCAGCCTTCAGGTGGTGATCGCCACATACCACAGGGAGTGAAAAGCTCACACACCATCCATCATGGTCTTCATGCCACAATCATGCGGTCAAGCAGAACAGAAAGTCAACACGCTCCATTATGCATTTCGCATACGGCAGTTTTTTCCCTCAGAATATATGTCCTATTTTTCTTACCTCTTTGGGGAACTAGTTCAATTTGCTGTCAGCCAGTAATTTATTTATTGCAATGTCTCGCTTTAGGTTACTCCTCAGAGTGGAAAGTTGAGAAGGACACAGTGAAGGAACACAGCTACCTGTATGGTGTGCGCTTTGTGTAATAGATACCTCTGGGTTTCTTGTTTGCTTGTTTGTCTTGAGGAGATTATTTGTTTTTCCTTGTGAAAATTGTTTTTTTTTCATAAATGACTGTGTGAAAATAATATTTGAAGTGTTGTGACTATTTATTCTCTTTTCTTTTTTGATGCAGGCAACTATTTACTCTGTGCTCAGTATCTGAAATGTATGTCAAAAGAAGATGTCTCTTGAAGCCAAGGAAACTGCACCATGTATGCTGATTGCACTGAATTTTAAAATTCACCCTTTTAACCCATCATTAGCTGACTAGGTTCCATATTTTCCTTTAGCACATTCTTTATTAGCATATTGGCTAACTGTGGGCGAATATAATTATATCTCAGTTATCTTTATTGAGGCAAAGTCATCATTTTGGCTGATAGAACTTTTCCTGATTTTGGGGCATGAGAAATCCATGCAGGCTTCTGCAGCTCCGGCTGGTACAATTGTGATACGGAAATGCATTGGACCACCCTAGTCTTGTTCAGTTCCTTCCTGCCTATTAAACTGGTGGTGGCAAATGACGCGGGCAGCACGGCCAGAATTTTACCTGAACTGTAAACGCAGGTGATGGATGGGGATCTTTGCTTCATCAGGTGTTTTGCAATCTATTTACTCAATCCATACATCGAAATGAGTACATTTTCAAGCTTGCAATGTGTTCCATAAAACAAAAAGGGTGACCCTTTCTGAGCACACCTGAAAAAAAAAATGCAAAGGAAACTGTTTGCAGCAGTGCAGAAAATATGTGCAAATGCACTTGAGTCAATAGGTGTACACTTACCAAAACTGTGTATACCTGTGCACAAAAAGTGTACACATTTGAAAAGCAAGTGCCAAATGAATTTTTGTTTGGGGAGAAAAGTCCCCAGGACAGAACAAGCTGGCTGATGAAAAAGCAGGAAGCCTGACGAGATCAAGCGACAGAGGAGGTAGGCTAACAGGGCTGCATTTAAGCCCCTGCATCTTCCGAAACACAGCCCAGTGCTTGGTCAGTGCTTGGTTCATGGTGTCACTATGCAGTGGCACCAGTGTGGCTGCTTGTCCCTTGGGTGTTTTTCCAAGGGACAAACTCTTCTCAGTGGAAATGGGTGGTTCCAGTACCAGAGGGGCTCTTATTTAACTCGGAACTTTTGCGGAGTCCTCTGAGGAGCTGGTCCTAGTTTGAGACTGGCTTCAGCACCACGGACAGCACATTAAAGGGCTATGCTGAAACCGGAGCAGCGTGTTCACAGCCCTGCAGACACTGTGGCCTCCAAGTTCCACTGTTTGCTGTGCATCCCATGACCTGCAAGGTTGCCTCCCAGTGATTCTTCTGCGCTGTGGATATTCCCTTTCTCTTGTTACCAATACCTTTTGCCAATATAAATCCAAAGCCATTCAGGTCTTTTCTCCTGAAGCTCTCCCTGCTTCTATTTCTAAACTCTGAATTAATTGCCTTTTTCCTGACTGTTTTGAAGAACGAGTGGTTTGTTAATTGCATGTAATTTTCCTTTATTTGCCACATGTTTTCCTTCCTGTGCTCCTGACAAACTTCAACTGCACAAAAAGACTGCCAGCTTAAGCTTGAGTTTCATTCACTGAGAGCATTTGACCAAAATGTTTTCTAATCTTCTGCAGGAAAGAAAGCCTTACTCAGTTAAAAAAAACTTAAAAAGTAGTAAAAGCTTATCTCACTAGAAGAATATTGCAGTTTCATGTGATCCCAGAAAAGTTTAGAGTGCCTTCTCTAAAGCAAATAAGAGAGTTTAATCTATTTTTCAGCTGAAAATTAAACAGTGTTAATTTAGCAGATGTTAGTTGAAGTAGCTTTTCCCCTGCTTGGAATTATGAGACATTAGGAAAAACAACAGTGGAACAATGGTACTAAATCCCTTTTCTAGATGTCTGTTATCTTGTGTATATTTTCAAGGACTCTGGAGAGAAAGCACAGTACATATGACTTCTGAGGAATCAGATTGATGGGAAGCAAAACATTAGAAAGCGGCTTGACTAGGGATCCTACATTCAGGATGAAGCTATTAGACATCCTACATTCATGTGTTCCCTCGTTTCTTTGTATGCTGATTTCCCATAAAATTTCACTCCAAGTGGCTTACAATACATCCAAAGAACAACAACGTATACATAGCAATCCTTAATAACATGGCACAACAGAGACATGTATCATCGTGACAACATATCAGTAAATCTCAATGCAACTAAGCCACCCATAGAAAAGGGGGGCACATAACCTGCAGCTTCCAAGGGCCTTGCTGTGGGCCCCTGGGGGCCCTGGCAGCCGTACTTTCCTCCCCTCCCTTGCTCTGCTATTTTCTGTCAACTGTACCGTTTCTATCAGTGATACAGGCCATCCTTTCTGGGGAGGAAAAGGGTCTCTGTCTGAGGATCCCCAGGGCAGGAAGAAATCTGTACCAAGTCAGCTGGCAATAAGAACAATCTCCACTCAAAGATTCTCATGCTGGTTGCTCCATCCCAAATTGCTCCCTGAGATGAAAGCAGGGCCAGTACCAGGACTGCATGGCTGTGAGTTTGCAGGCATTGAGCCAGCAGCATATTTGGCTCTTGAGGCCAAAAATTTTGTGCCCTTCAATATAAGACAAATAATCTGAGGTGCTTAAAACCTATCACACCCCTTCTGCCAGGAGAATCCTTCGGGCACTGTGCACTGTCCCTGATTCCCTGCTCTGGCAAAGGCCACCAGAGGGCCTCCTTGAAGCAGCTGCTCCTCCCTCTTGCTCTTGTCCTCTCCCATAGTTGGGATCTATCTTTGGAGCATCCTCCACCTGCTCATCAGCTCTGTGGTAGTCTTCAGGGTGACCGACTGGGTGGGTGGATGCTCTGAAGACCAACCAGGCTCAGGCAGCTTTCTTGGGGTGGGGGTTCAAAATAAGACATTGTGGGAAAGGTGGTTGTGCAGCTGCCTGTGGACTGTGGCAATGCTGACCTTGACAATCCGGTGTGGGTGTGGTTGATGAGGTTCACAAGAGCAGAAGCACGGCATGCACCTTCCTGGCTGAGGCAGTGGGATTTGCCACGGAGGTACAGACCACGCAGACCCCGTCAGACCTCACCCTGATTCAGCATTTTGGTGCTAATCCGATTTTCTTCACCAACACACCATCCAGCAGTGTGTTCAAGGCTGTGGCTGCTTTTATCAGGCCCCAGAGCGGGGGGGGGCAGGTGATAACTGGTGGCAACATCCTCCCCACTCATCTGTCCAGCACACCCTCTTCTAAGAAGGTGAACTTCAAGTAGAGACATACCTGTTTTTAAATGTTCTGGGTAAGCCTACTGTAGAAAGGTTGCCTTTTTTTCCTGACATGCTTTTTGGGTCCTGGCTTCAAGAACCTGTTTTGCCTTCTTTTGTTCTCCTGACAAAAGTGCATTAGAGTGAACTGGAGAGCCCTGATGCATGTCAGACCACGATCAATGCTTGAGCTGTAAGTAGGTGGAGGTAATTCTTTTGTTAATAGTGTAGTATGAAAACACAGCTATTAAGCCACTGTCAACTACTTGGTGGACATCTTAGAAAATAATCCATAGTGGCACATGTTCATTTTTAAAGCGTCAGAGGAGCGAAGTTCCATGGTTTGTCCACTTCTGCTGTATTTTAGAGTAGTAATTCGTTATTTCAGTTCAATGCTGATGTCTTGTATGGTACTGTTTCCATCATGAGAAGACAAGGCTCCCTGGAGAAGTCAATCGTGTTATGGAAAGTTGAAGACAGAAGGTGAAAAGGAGGGCCAAATATGGGATGGCTCAAGCCCATAAAGCCCTGAACTTGGGGCAGCTGAATGGGGCAGCCACGGGCAGGATGTTCTGGAGGGCTTTCATCCATTAGGCCAGCATAAGTCGGAGACGGCTTGACTGCACACAACAAGAGCAACTTTCACAGGGGTTGCAAGTGCGTTGGAAGTATGTTCTGGCTGAGAAGGCGATAAAAGAGAGGAATATTCCGCCCCGGGAGGATACATGCAAATATGAGGGCATGCATTCCTTCTTTCCTTTGGTGATGGTCTTCATCCTGTCTCCTGGAGACAGTCTCCTATTTGTACACCAGTCCGTAAGCATATAGAAAATAGGCAGCATTTACCACAAATGCTGCAAAATCCTGATCTCAGTTTGCAGTGAAGTGAGCAGTTCTATGTCAGGGGTGTCCTGGGTCCCAGTCCAGCTCTCCGAAGTTCTCAGAAGGCCTCACACCCTTCCCCCGGCCCCACTGCCTTTCTCCAAGACATCCGTTCTTTGGAGGCTTCCTGGCATGTGGGCAGTTTCCCCCTAAAGCTGAAATACCTCTCCTAAGACTATGCCTGAGTTTTAAGCTCGGTTTTAAGCTCAGGCATGCTTTTTTTGTGGGGTGGGGTAGGGAATCTATTTGGCTCTGCCTCTTTGCCATAGTCCCAGTTCCAACAAGAATGTGGTCACAAAAGCTTCTCAAGCAGGAATTTGGCCATTTGGTTGAGAAATGTTCTGTTCCAGCACATTACCAAAACCCCAGGAGCAGCTTTTTGGAGATGCAATCCATGCAAACCGAGTTCCTGTGCATGCATCAAGTACTTTCACTAATAGAAAGTCGTCATTGAATGCACCCTAGCGATTGTGCAGAGGAAGGGCAGGGCACCATATAATGCTTTCATTTGATCAAAGGTGGGCATAAATATATCATTATTATTAATAATTATATTTCTATACCACCCATAGCCGAAGCTCTCTGGGTGGTTCACAACATTGAAGTCCCCCATCCAGATTCCAACCAGGCCTGACCCTGCTTAGCTCCCAAGATGGCACACTCCCACTTTGTAGACCTCACTTTATGTTAGTGGGGTCACCTTTGTTTCGTCACCCATCTTGAATCTCCTCCCAGAGAAGCCAGGTAGAAGATAGTGTGCCTCAGGGAAATGAGCGTAACACTGGGCAACAAAGTGCTCCAAAGCACATGCTCTGCTTTCCAGCGCAGGGCTGGACCCATACGAATGTCTGTTCGTCATTCATGAACAGATCTCTTGTTTTTCCCAAGACCTTCTTGATTTCAGCAGCCTATTTTTTTGTTCTTTTGTTGCTACTATCATTAAACAGCGGAGGACCAGAACCCTTGTCAATCTATTGCAAAGCACCTGGGAGGCAATCGGTAGATTCCAATCTGTCATCCCTCTGCCCCTCACTTCACAGTCAACTTTTGTCGGCACCGTAGAGGCCTAGCAACGGCTACGCTGAACCAGGAGCTTGACTCTCTGGGGAGCAATCTCACAACTGCTGAGCCAGAGTCCATTCAGGCCACACTTCCAACATGTCTCTTTATGTGAATTGGGCCTCACTGTAAACTAAAAATGCACTCGGTCAAGCTTTGCTTCATGGAAGGACATCGATTTCCCTGATTCACAGCTTTGTGCTTGTCATGTACAAAGAGAGGCACTCATGGGGGATTTTTCTTCATCCCAACAAATGCATAGGCAGGGGACGTGTGTGCATGCTTGGTTGTACATGTAAATATCAGGCAAACAGCCAGACAATGGTAACTTCCACATTTATGTACACACAGTAAAACCACACGAGTTAAACATGCTGCCACTCTTGTATGCCGCATGTGATTTTTTACAGGGAAAAATGCCTTCTCTGCAGATTGTTTGTAGCCCGTGAAATGCCTTCAGTGATGAAGAGAAGTTAGATCAAATCAGGAATTTAGGTCCAATATGCGCACCTGCAGAAGCACTGATCCTCAGGAAATTAATTACATTAGCAAGTGAATACACCTTCTTAGGAGACACTTGTCTCACTGTTGGCAAAACCTGGGAAACATTCGTTGCTCTTCTTTCTTCATCTTTCCTCAGACTGTAAATACAGAGATTCTTCTTTTCTGCTCTGCCACATTCGATTTTATAAGGGCTTTCCCCCACTTGGTCTAAGAGGAATGTTAATCAGGTTTAACAAATGTTTCTGTTCATATCTGTATATTCATCAGGGGAGTAATTACCAGGATGACAACTCTGTAAGTCCATTTTGGCTTCAGCAATACAAGGATAGATGGGAATAAATGAATTTCAAATGTAGACCGAGTTGCATTTAACATTTATGAGCAGCAATAAAAGTGAAGGCTGTAATTGTAGCTGCAATTTTCAACCACAGGACATACTTTCCCATACTCCAACATCTGTCTCTGGATCCTTGTCGAGTGTGTGAGCTAATTGACTTATCAGTTAGGCGTCATCAAGTTTATTATCAATTCAAGCTCATTAATCAGGAAGCAACGCTTGGACTGAGTGATGGCGCCATATGGCAGCCTTGGGAATTCTGGGAGATGCTTGGATCAAGACATTTGTGGCAAGACTGACATGTTTGTAATGTGGATCTAAGCCAGGGAAGCCTGTGCTTTTGCACAGGTGAGCCTAGAAAAGAGAATAGGAGGGTGGAAATTTGGGGCGCAGAACAAAGGAACCCTCCCCTGTGGCCACAAGGGGAAAGGGGCTTGTGTGCCTGCTGGCACGACTGGGAAAGGCTGCATGGATGTGAAGGCACTCACTAACAGGCAGCTTCAGCAGATGAGCAGAAGAAGGCCGCATCTGATCTGTACAATGATGCCGTCTTTCCCAGCAGGTGCACCACATTCCTTTTCTTGGCCTTCCTGTACAACCTGTGTCCAAATATCAACCAAAAATCTTGTTGGAAGCATGGAGGCGATGTTTCTCGCCTGCTTCCAGTCTCCCAGAGAATTCTTGCATTGTACTGCATAAACTTTTCCTTTGAAAATGGGTGCAATGGTTGAAGGGTGATTTGAATTTGTAACACAGCACGGTTTCCCCATGAAACTACTTTTCAAGCTCTCCAAGGGAGAAATCGCAGGTATTAAAAAAAATAATGTCTATCCCACTCTTCCCCCTGAAGGAGAGCAGAGTGATGCATGCTCAAAATGGTGAAACAAGATCAACAAGCAAGAGCAAACAGCAAAACAAATGCAGCCTGAACAGTGAGGCAGGCCCAAAAGCCTGATTAGAAAGGAAAGCGCGACCGCCCTCCGAAAGGCAAATGTGGAAAGGGCTGTGCCCGTCTCTGCGAGAGGCACTCCAGGCAGGCCTGGCGCAAAACACCTGCCATCCAGGGCAGGAGAAGCAGGCACCGCTTGCGCCTGCCTCTGCTATCACGGAGCTCCACCACCTTCACCTCTTCTTTATGCATTTATCATTAAATGTATTTGCCTTTGCTGCTACATCAGCTCTCTGGAAGTGACCCTGGAGCTTTTCCAAGGGCTCCCCAGCAGTTCCTTCCACTTTCAGATGACAGGGAAAGGAAGCAGAGGGTGGCAGCTCTGGGGAGTCCCACAGGCTGCTCTCGTTGCGGCATAGGCTACATGCTGTCACCTTTGAATGCCCAGAGGAATGGCAACCAGAGGCTTTGGGGAAGGTCTCCGGTCTTAGGCAAGGTTAGATGGTGGAAAACTGTCCTACAGGGAGCCCAGCCCGAAGCTGTGAAGGGTGCTATGGGTCAAAACCAGCATTTCGAATTGTGCTCAGATAGGACGAACAAGCCAGGGAAGCTGTAATAAAAGGGTGTGTGTGTGGATGGAGCCTGCATCCCATCTCCGTAGCGAGCGTCTCTCTAGGCTGGCATGCTGAGGTTCATACCTAAATCACTGAATGAGGCCTTGAACATGCTCCCCTTTTTTTCCTTACAGTACCTCGGCTTTCAACTCAGAGTAACACGCAACATGCTGACTTGTGCCCGAACATGCAAAACCGGGGCCAATGCGTTGCAATCATCAAGCACAGGGCTTAACCAGACCTATGAGAGGCACTGGCCTGCTAGAGCGCCATGTTTTGCCTTGGATGACTTAAGAAGCTGAGATGCAAACGAGGGCTCAGTCTGTGTATGGAGACCCCCAACTCCTCTCTGCATGACATGAACAATCAAACCAGGAGCAATCCATTGCCCAGTTTCATTTGGGCCTAGTGACAAGCTTCAGAATCAATATTCCATCCTGTTTAACCATGGTCTGATATTATTGAAATAACTAGCTTGTTCTCAAGCTGATAGCCCTAGTGGCCCACTTCTGATGAAATGGAAAATTATGGAGATTTGCTGGCTTGATTGTTCATGTGGAGAGAGCAGCAAAGGCCACGCCCCAGCCGGCGAAAGACTTGTTGACATCTCCGTATGTGGCACGAGCTCCTTCCTCTGACTCTGCAATTCGCCATTGCGCTGAAGTGCCCGGCGACCGAGCCTCCTTTAGAAGGCCTTCTGGTGAAAGTTTTTGTGGGGTGCCTAGACAGTGAGGGAAGGAAAATGGGGGGCATAAATATTAAAATAATTTACTTTCTCCCCCAAGCTCTTTTTATTCTTCTAACACACGATTCTAAATTTGAAAGTGCTCATGAACAAGCAGCTGGTTTGGTCCAGATCTGGGAAACCCGACAGCCCATGCGTCGCTCTTGCAAATGGCAGGGTCTGCCAGCTGGCGCCAGGGGTCTTGCAGAACGGCTTCAGTCAGGAGCATTTTGTGGAAGGATCAAATCTGGGCTGGGCAGAGCCTTAGCAATGGCTTGCAACATGACAGCCAGACTCGAGAGCAGGCACGTGATGGTACTGTGTGTTACCATGCAGGCCATTTCGGGATGTGAATTTCATAGTTTTAAAACTATGGGTTTTATTTCATAGTTAAAACTCCCTTTGACACACACACACCCCTGTTAAGCTATTAGGCAGCCACCCAAAGGTAATGAACCCAGCATCACGGTGAGGGGGCTGGACTACGATTCCCATGGGGATGGCTAGCCTAGGCAGGTGCTGCAGCAGCCTGATCAGTGCCTAGCTGCATTGGAGACCTGTGCACCAACCTGAAAACCTCAGCACCGCCTGCCACCTGGGATCAAAAGGAGTTGAACGTCTTCGGTCCACCACTTTAAGCATGCACTTCCTTGCAGGGTTGTTGTGAGGGTAAAATGGGAGGTGGAAGAGCTCTATATGGGAGCCCCAGCTCCTTAGCAGGAGGATAAGGTAAAAAGGAAACCCATTAATCATTTGTTTCCTCTTGGCCTGCCACGAGACACACTTTCTGCCTTATTCTGTCTACAGGTTCTATCCATCCACTACCCGAAGATATGAGAATGGCTGTGTGTCCTCACACACACACATTGCAAAGTCATGCCTGACCCATCATGACTCCAAGGACAACATTCCTCTCATGATATCCTGTCCTCCACCATCCCTTGGTGTCCACTCAAGCCCACATCTATTGCCCCAGTGACTCCAACTAGCCACCTCCTCCTCTGCCGTCCCCTTCTCTTGCCGTCAATTGTTCCCAGCATTAGGCTCTTCTCCAGGGAGTCCTTCCTTCTCATTAGGCGGCCAAAGTATCTGATTTTCATCTTCAGTATCTGGCCTTCTAAAGAGCAGTCAGGGTTGATTTTCTTTAAGGTTAGATCTCTTTGCAATACATATACATATACATATACATATACATATACATATACATATACATATACATATATGGTGGTCCTCTTTTGGAAGGGCTGTCCTGTCCAGGTCTGGATGGAAGATATAGAGCCACCAGAGCTGTTTCCTATCAGCTATTAGCAGCTGGAGAACTGGCTGAACAGGTAGACACACTGGTCACCTGGGCACAGTCTTCTGCCCCATAGCAAGAAGTATTGCATTTTTAAAAGTTTCATAAATTCAGCAAATGCCATTTTATGCAAATGTTTGCCCTCCTTTACCTTCTTTTTGGTATTTTTTTACCCTTTTTGGGGCACAGTGTCTCTGTGGCCACTCCATTGCCTTTCTTTGGACTTGCCCTTGTTCCCCTTTCCCATTTCTTCTCTCTCGGTCCTGATTCGGTTCCTCTCCCTGACCCATCCTCATACCTGTGTGTTCATTGAACCACACTTTTGGTCTTCACTTCTGGTATCCAAGGAAGAAACTAATTAAATTTACTTCCACAGCACCAGCAATTTCCAGCAGCCGCACAGAATAATTACACGTAATTGAAGACAAGGCTTCTAAGCAAGGATGCTCGGCTTCCAAGCGGCATTCTTGGCATGGGAGAGCGCAAACTGTTTACCAAGAAAATGGGGAGGGGAGGGGGGTGGAGGATGAAAGGCAAGAGATGGTGTTGAATTTTCTAATTCCTTCTTGTTTTTTCCAGTTTTCTTTGCAGGATGCTCTGGACTGAACTGAGAGAAGAAAGTGAGGGGGATCTGAGTGTGCCCACATGCGTGCAAAGCTGCATGTCACAATGGTAGGGAAATCAGTGGCATGAAAAGGAATCGTGTTTTAGGCCATGGAAGGACCAGGAACTCTGAAGGCTGCCCTGCTTCTCCCTTGCGTCCTCCTGCTCCAAAACAGAGCATGCCCTGTGGTAGGTTCTGCAAAAGTGACCTGAAAAGCAACATGATTGGGCGACTATGGAAAGGGAAATTTTGCTGCTGTCTCTGGGCTATTCTGAAAAGGGCATAATGGCTAATCTGTGGGTTTGGTCTCTTTCCTATTCTCCACTGCAACCAAAATCATACTTGAGGATCAATTATAGTGGTTAAATACAAAAAGGCAGTATTTTTTTTTTTTTTTTTGGTAACCCTGTGCTTTAGGTAGCTTGAGAAGCAGGTCAGTTAGAAATTAGCCAATTAAAATGATTAAAAGTGCTACCACTTCCCTGTTTTGTTAAAAAACACTCCCCAGGCCTTGAGAGAGCATTGCAGAATTGCGGCTTAATCTAACGATATGCCTCCCACAGTGCAAAAATGACCGTTTTCATGAAAAGCACCACCGATCTCTCCCACAAGAAAAAAACACCCCTGACGTCCTGAAATGGCTGCAGCTGGAAAAAGGTGGGGGATGAACTGCTGATCCTCGCCCCCCCCCCCATGTCATGCTGCTACACCCAACCTAGTGG
The DNA here is from genome assembly GCF_004798865.1 of Varanus komodoensis. Taxonomy (NCBI): domain Eukaryota; kingdom Metazoa; phylum Chordata; class Lepidosauria; order Squamata; family Varanidae; genus Varanus; species Varanus komodoensis. Next base: position 9,735,906 of record NW_025336480.1, read on the forward strand.
TAGCACGCAGGCAACCACCCAGTCAAGGGGGAGACGAGGATGAAACTGTTGGAATGTAAATGGTCAGTGTTCCAAAGAAGCATATTGAAGCAGTAATGGCGGACCTTCATTCCCCCAGTATTTGTTGGGAGACACGTTCTGCCAAGATGGACCCTCCAAAGCATTCCTGTTGCTGGTAATGCCTTCCTACTGGAAATGAAGGGAGGGGCTTTGGCTGTCCTTGACTTGATTCCAACCCACAGGATGACCTAGTGGATAAACTCTGGGGGAAAGGGACCATGTCTTCCTTGAATTTTAAAAGAAGCAAAAGCTGAGTACAGTCAAACTTCTACTTTAGATTTTAGAAAGGCCAATTTTAGGAAACTCAGAATATTGATAGGCAATGTCTCATGGCAAGTGACTCTCATAAGAAAGGAGCCCTGGAAGGGTAGGACTTTTTACGAAAGGAAATGCCAGTGGCAGAATGACAAGCAATTTCCACAAGAAAGAAAGGTAGAAGGCAACAGAAAAAGCCAATGTAGCTTTGTGAGAAGCTTAGAGATGAGCTGAAAACAAAAGAGGAGGCGTATCAGAAAGGGCGGAAGAGTACAGGCAGGTGGCACTTAATTGCAGGGGTGGCATCAGGAAGGTGAAAGCTGAGCATGAAGTTAGCGAGAGAAGCTAAAAGCGACCGGGAAGCCCTCCTCTTCAGGTGCATGCATAGCAAAAGGCAGAGGAAAGAAATGGGGCTGCTCAGTGGGGAAGGCAAAAGAATAGGAGATGGGACAGGCAAGGCAAAAGGCTCAATTCCAATTTTGGCTCAATCTGCTTTCAAAAACTTTCTATGACCTCCCTGCCAAAGCTGAAGGGGCAGGATTGCAGCTTGAGATTGATAGGCAAATGTTCAAGGAACACCTCATTACTTTGAATGTGTTTAAATCTCCAGGGCCCATTGAACTGCATCTGAGAGTCATAAATAATGAACTAATAAAAGGACTCTCTGAGGAACTGTCTGTTATTTTTTGAGAAACCACAGAGGTTGGGAGAATTTCCAGACGATTGGATGAGGTTGCTGCTGTCCCTGTCTCCAAAAGGGGCAACAGGAGAAACCCCAGGCAGGCGGCCTGGCATCAATCCCTGGGAACCTTCTGGAGCAGAGTATACAGCTGCCAGTCTGCAGGCACCTTGAAGACGATGCAGAGATTGCTGCAGGCCGGTACAGACGTGGCGAGGACAAATTCAGCCAGACTGAGCTGATCTTACTTCCACTGGATAGTCTCCCTGGTGGACTGTGGGAATGCATATGGCCGCCACCTTTCCAAATGAGGAAAAGTCACACGCGAGATGTGGCAGGACGCAGTCCAGGGTCCAGTGCTGTTCAACATTTTTATTAACAATTTGGATAATGAGGTGCAGGGAATGCTCATCAGACTTGTGGATGACGCAATATGGGGTGGGATTGGTAATACCCTGGACAAGAGAAGTAAAATTCAGAGTGATCCTGAAAGCTGGATTACTGGACTGAAAGCAACAGGAGGAAACTGAATAGGGACTAATGCTGAGTTTTGTACTAAGATGGAAACATTCAAATGCATTATTAAAAAGAGGTGGATATATGGATCAACAACATCACAGGAAAGAAGGATTTTGGAATTGCTATATAGATCACAAGCTGAATATAAGTCAACAATGTGATGTGGCTGCAAAAAGACAAATGATCTTTTGGGCTGCACAAATTGAAGTATAATTTCTAGGATCTTCAAGATACAGCTGGAAAGTCATCTGTTAGGGATGTTTCAACCTGGATTGAGCAGGGCTTGGACCTGATGGCCTTATTGACCTTCTCCAACTTTACTATTCTTGGACTCTAGGGAATTATGTTATGCAGTAGTTCTCCTCCACGCTGCACTGATTAGGACTCATCTGGAGTACCATGTCCAGGTCTGGGCACCAACGTTCAAGGAAGGTGTGGACAAAGTGGAAAATGTTCAGGGAAGGGCAACAAAGATGACCAGGGGACTGGAAACAAGTCCCAGGAAAAGACACTGGAAGAATTGAGCATGTTAAGCCTTGAAAAGACTGAGGGGCACTATGGTAGCACTCTTCAAATGCTGGAAAAGCTGTCACAGAGGGGAAGGCCAAGATCTCTTCTCTGTCATCCCAGACTGAATAAGGGCTCAAATTAGAGGAGGCCAGTTTCTGCACCAAAGCATATTGAGGACTGTTTGGAAGCAGGTCATGACTGAATACATCCACTACATTATGCAACTCCTCCCTAATTGGGTGCTTTCATGTGGTCTTTCTGAGTAATGTTTACTTGCTGTCTGTAACCACTTGTGGAAAAGCATTGAGAAAGTGAGAAGGGGTGTGTGTAGACACCTGCATAGCTGGTTGCTTCTTTGGAGATGAGGGGTTGTAGTTAAAATGAATCACCACAGATTACCACGAGCAAGTCGGGGTTGATCCAACCGACTCAGTCCATGCTCAGAAATGCGGTTACTTAGAGGAAGACTATGCACGCAATCCATTCCAAACTAAAAGGAGTTTTCATAAAACACGGATTCAGGCATCCAACCACAGAGAGCCTCATGAACAGATGAGTGTAAACCTCTGAGCTGGGTAATCAGGAGATTCGGCAGCATCACTAATTCTGAGCTGCTGTGCTGTGAACCCAATTGACCTCCTGCTATTTACATGTCTGATGGGTGTTTTGTCGTTGCTGCTATTTCAGTTTCGTATGAATTTTATTGCTTGTTTTACATCTGGGAAACCTTTGGCTAAAAACAATGGGGATACATCTTTCAAAGAAAAAGAAGAAAAATGAATAGCCTCCACATTCTTTTTATCACAATTGAAGCTTATACTTAAAGACATGAAGAGAGGAAAGGCAAGTGATGACAGAAATCAGGGCTGGACCCTGGAAGAGCAATTGCCGGTTAATGCCCTGCCTAAAAGCGCTTGAGTGCTCCTCCCGCTACCCGTGGCAAGCACTCCGTGCCTCAGCACTGCCTCGGAGTCGCAGGAGTTTCGACCTGGGAAGGCCCGGGCTTGTGGTTCCCAGTTGCTCCACCATCATGGTGGAACAGCTGTGCTGGCCAGCCGGGAGAGCACCTCTGCCATGAGCCGCCTGCTCGCTCGGATGCTCTCGCACAGCCCGTTTATCCTGCTGTGTGGACAAATCCAGGCTGCTTGTCAAACTGGCACAAGGCTGTGGGAGGACAGACTCGCGCCAGCCATGCCACGGATCTTCCGGAGAACTCTGCTTTAGGAGAGATCTGTTCTGACCGGGATGGCAGCACAGCTGGGCTGTGTGCTGGGTGAGGACCGGTATGCCTGGAAGGCAAATGGATTGTACCAAAATCCAAATCACCCGTTAGTCTGGGGGAAAATATGTAGTAATCATGTCTTTGCACGACAGTTATCCCACAATGGGTAAAGTGGACTTTTCCAATCTGGAGCTCTGGAAATATGTGGGCAATGACTCCCATTATCCCATTTCTTGACCATGCTGGCTGGGGATGATAGGGGCTGTAGTCTCCTATGGCTGGGGAGTGCCAGGTTGGGAAAGGCTGATTTCTGTACCTTGGGAGTGGGGAGAAAGAGCAAAAGGTGGGAATGAGGATGGGCAATATTTAGTGTTTACTGTATTTATGAGACATGACCACAGAGACCGTCTGCGGACAAGCGCTGGCTCCCTTGGCTAGGAAATGGAGACGAGCACCGCCCCCGAGAGTCAGGCATGGTATTTACAAGCCTGACATTCTGCCCATGCCACGTCATGGGTGAGCTGTCTTGGAATCACTGAAAGCAAAGCATTTCCTCCAAAGAGCATATATGTATATAAGGGCTCCTGGTTTGCAGAGGAAGAGCTGCCAGTACTATTCCTGGATTTGCCATCCTGGCTAGGAAAGCCCAGGGCAGCCTTCCCAAGTCTGGCACCATGCTCCCCGTCCCCCATGTGTTGGATCGCAACTCCCAGCATTCTCAGGCAGCAGGGCCACAGGTGGAGGCACCAGGTGGTGAAGGCTGGATCAGTGACCTTATACCCCATTTCCTCATCCCAACCACTTAACTATCTGACTGGAAGGAAGAAATCCCCTGTGAGTTTAGGAAGAAGAAAGTGCCACAGCTCCCAGCATCCTCCATGTCTGTTTTTTTACTGGCCTATTAAATCAGTCCTGTTAAATCGGGCCTTCTCTTTAAGTGCAGTGCCATTCTGAGGCCCTCTCATCTTCGTAGAAGGCGAATTCCTGGCAAGGCCAGGGGCTGGTGCTTTGGGACCCCCGGACTCTGCATGAAATCGAAACAGCTCTGCAGGCATCTGTGTTTGCACCAGCTTGTCCTTTCCTCCTCCTCTGTATTGTGAAGCAAAATGCAGCCTGACTTGTCGGGGCAAATGACAACAATGGTGGCTCATCAGCGCCTTGTTCTGAGTAGAGACATCCATGATTGTCAAGGGAAAAATGGCAGCTATTTAACCTGGACCCTCCTGCCTCTGCTCCACCAAACCATAATGACTTACGTATTGCAACACCTAACAGAGTTGGGAAGGCTTCACGCTCGTAGGAGCTACTTTGTTAGCCTGTTTTCTAGAACCCCAGGATGCAAAATCGGAATTGGGTGGAGAATTGGAGTGAGTTTAGAGAGTCCGCAGGTGCGTCTGAATGAGGCCAGGGAGTCTCGCATGGCTCTGGAACTGGCTGGCTGTGCTGCACAAAGTCCTGGCTAAAGGTGGCTGCTGCACAGACAAGGATCACTGAGGCCGAGACTCGAGGCCCTCTGCACAAGGCCAGGCATGCCAGAGAATTCCTTTAAGACTTTACTCTTCTTTTTTCTTGCTGTCGATGGGAGTTAGAAATTTAGAAATCCTTGTTGATCTACTGCAAATCACCCAGAGATCTGTCAGGAGATCCTGATCATCCTAAACCACCATGAGCAAATAAGGGATCCCCTCTCTGAGCTACCTCACTGAGGTAACTTATTCTAGCAAACACTTGATTAAGCAAGGGGAATATTGAAACTTTGTCCTCTCCTTTTGCAGCCTGCAAACAGTGTGGTGGAGGTGGAAGGCCTCTCTCTTCCCCCTCTCTCTGTTTTGTCCATCAGATCATAAATAGTCTCTGAGCACATGCAAAAGATAGCTGTGGGCTGGCAGTCTAGTGTCCATTGCCCGATCTAGTTGCCCCAACACCCATCCTTGCTCTAGGGGCAAGCAAGGACATTGACTGCATGCAGCAACCAAATCGTGGTTGATGTGATCACCCCATTTGTCCGCCCTCTGGATGGAGCCTGCCAACCAGCGACCAGCGTCACGCAGCCATTATCCCTTATCAGCCGGCCTTTGGAGTGCCTTGCCAGAAGGGAGCAGGGTGGCGGAGATGGTGGTGAGCAGCCAAACACCTTAAGCCGGCCCCTGGGAGGGCTTCTCGGTCAGCCCTCTGGAACAGCAGCCCTCTCTTCCTGAGAGAGAGAGAGAGAGAGAGCCCTGCATCCCTCAGGAACGCAGCCAGTGCTGACTAATCAAGGAGTGACTTTGTCTCTCTTCCCATCGCTGGAGGGCATCTCTGCAGCATTGCAGGGGCTGTACCTTTGTACTTGTCATTCACTCAGAAGCTTTGCCGGGATGTAATGTGTCAGTACAATGTCAAATACATATTGCCTACAGCAGCAGTTAATAGACTACCTGATATCAACTCTAAAGTCAATAAGCCAAGCTCTTAATTGCCTGAGATGCTCTATCACCTAGGATTTGTTCTAGGTAATAAACAACTGATGGTGCTTTTTGGAGGCAAGCCGGAAGTCCTTTGGAAAGTTCTGCAAGGCGACCATGAAGAGAGATTGCTTGCATTCTCTAAGGAGCCAGTCAGAAGTACTTCTGGTGCTGGTGTGACTCCGGCTTGGTCATGTCTGTAGGTCTCAGCCTTGTATCAAAACTCAGCCTAGCTAGGCAAAAACTGGGGCCAGGAGTCCCACAAGGGTCCCAACAAACCGAGTGTTCTACCAATATCACGTTTCATGGCATGCTTATGATTTTCTGCTTTGTGTTGAACTTCTGTAAGTCAGGGAGCATCCTGATAGAACCTTAGATTGTTTCTGCTTGAACTGGGCACAGGTCATTTGCTGAAACCTTTCTTGAAGGGCAAGTGGGCTGATGGTGCATGTCGCACTTCCACCCTGGCGATGGGGCAGGGTTCTCCTCCACCCCTGAGGGCGGCAAGCTAGCTTAGGCCATGCAGCTCTGTCCCCTGGTAGCCTGCCAGCCTGCAGTACTTGCAGAAACAAAGCCTCCACACTCTGCCTGACGGTAGGGCCTGAGTGGCCCACCCCCGTGCTGTTCATTGCAACACGTAGTGTGCACTGTGGGAATGCAACGTGAAGGCCCAGGTGAAGACGGAAGGGCCATGCAAGAATGCTGCTTCAACTTGCTATTGTTCTGTGTCTTCATTTGCACAGAGGCTATTGAATAGTCTGGGAGTCAGCAAATCACGGAGGAGCCCTTCATCTTGATGCAAAATCAAAGGTCGCTTTGATGCAGTTGCCAGAATGGTAAAAGATGGGACGCAAAGATAAAGTTTACATGCAGAGCTGAGCTGGCATCGTTACCCATCACTGCCTGTGTTTGTGCCCAGCTCCGTGCCTGAGGAAGCAAACGTTTGGCCTCGGACATCATAGGTGGGAGCACAGGGCTCTTCAGAGTCCCAGAACGGAGGTCCTCTAACCTCAGTGCTTGGACTCAGGCAGCCAAGCCCCTGCACCGCACCCTTGCAGTCTTGCTGGCCGTCTTGCTGGCACCCTTGCAGCAAGAGCCTTGCTGGCCGCCTCTCTGAGAGTGGGAATGGAGAGGGAGAGGAGGGGTGCGCGAGGGACAGGGAAGATGGAGGCAGGGCCTCTCTCCCTGCACCCTTGCACCACGCCCTCCCCCTCCCCTCCCCTCCGCCCGGCTTCATCTGTCTTGGTAAAACGCATCAGGTGAGGTGTGACGGCCGCAGACGTCCAGCCGTGGCCGCTGCTTACTGTGGCCACGGGAAGCCCTGAAGTCTCTGTCTTCGGAGCTTGTCCAGGGCAAGGGCAATCAGATCGTGCTCTAGGTGGCCAATGCCCAAAAGGTGAATTTAGGCCACCTGGCTGGCCATGCTGGCATGCTTCCTGCTCTTCATAAGCCATCCTGATTGCAACAGTTCTCAGAAGGAAAGTTGGTGACCACTCATTGGACTGAGCTGTGGGCCATCTCATTCAGTGAGTTGTTTGCAAATGTTCTTGGAACTGGGCTGTTCTGGCCCCTTGGCAGGAGGGTTGATTTTTAAAAACTGTCCACTCTTATCTTGAATCTGTAGCGGCTATTTATTTATCCACTCACTCATTCATTCCTAAAATAATATCACACAAAATAAGTGCCGATAAGGGCACTTACTTTTATATGTACTAAAAGTGATTGTATCTTTCATCCTGTTGGACTTCTGTTAGGTTTATTGCATGGTGGAGTTTGCCATATTTGAACGTTTTGTGCATTGCCACGATATTTTTCCCAAATGCGGTGCCTTTTAAAATACACGTGTGTGGGTGTTATTTGTTGTGAGCTGCTTTGTGGAAAGGTGACAGAAAACGCAGCTCTGTGGATGAATCTGCAAAACACAGGCCTGTTCACCTGGCCACAGGCCATAGGCAAGCCACTGCTGCAATTTCTGGAGATTGCTACAGTCTTGATGGTTGTGTGAATGGGCTCCAATTCTCCTTGACAGACTTTGGGCAGCAAGCGTGCATTTGGTGGCTTGAGACTTGGGGTCATGCAAAGGAATCAGACAATGACTTCAGCATATGCACATTCATTCCCTTAACTCTCATTTCCAGTGTGCCAGTTCAGTTTGTGTGAACTGACCTTTTGTGACCATGGATCGAGGTTGTCTCCCAGCTCTAGTACACTGTTGGTCTAGCTCTTGACTTTGAGCTTTGATTAAAGGGTGACTTTAGCACATGATCTTTCCTACTTCTGGCATTTCAGTGGTCTTCTGTGTTTAACAGTTTGATCAACCAGTGAAGTGTTAATGGAGCAATCAAGCTAAGAGAGATTCACTCAGTTTTGTGCTCACTGATGCTTTCAGACTAATTTCAACACAGGGATTTATTTAGGAGGTTCAATATGTTTCCCTCAGTTGCATAGCAAGGTTACACACTCTCACTCACACGCGCGCACACACACACTCACACAGTGAAATGATGAAGCAAAAATTCATCAAAACATATTAGAATATAAAGTACAGACACGAGAGTGCATTTATAATGGCGGAATGACATTTTACTCATCTTAATATTAACACAGTGTGGGATCTGGCCTAAATGATGAGAAAAAAGGGGAAAAGTGCCAGTAAAGCAAGGAACCCCTTTCTAGTCCTGTTTTTGCACTGGTGAAGGAGGCTGAGAGTCTGAGATCAAGCCAACATCCATCTGTGTGTATAAGATGTGTGGTGCTTAGGTTGTGTGCTTGCCGAGACTGAGTTTCTTCTTTGTTCCTGCCTGTTCTGGGTCTATTTATTTATTTATTTATTTATTTATTAAAACATTTTTATGCCGCCCCATTCGCCGAAGCCTCGGGGCGGCTTACAACAATAAATTAAAATAACATTTTAAAATATATACATTAAAATACAAATATATAATATAAAACATACAATATAAAACAAGCCGCCCTGGCCAAATAAAATTCAATAATATTAACATTTAAAATACTGCTTAAATAAAAAGGTCTTCGCCTGGCGCTGAAAAACAAATAACGACGGCGCTAGGCGGACCTCTCTGGGGAGCGCATTCCATAACTTAGGCACCACCGCTGAGAAAGCCCTCCTCCGAGTAACCACCCTCCTAACTTCTTCCACGGAGGGCTCCTGGAGAAGGGCCTCTCCCGCCGATCTCAGGGGGCGGCTGGGCATATATGGATGTAAGCGCTCCTTCAGGTAACCAGGACCCAAGCCGTTTAGGGCTTTATAGGTCATCACCAACACCTTGTATTGGGCCCGGACTTCAATGGGAAGCCAGTGAAGCTGACGGAAAACTGGAGTCATGTGAACATAACGTCCAGTCCCCGTCAGCAGCCTGGCAGCTCTATTTTGAACCAATTGAAGTATCCAGACCGTCTTCAAAGGTAGCCCCACGTAGAGCGCGTTACAGAAGTCAAGACGGGAAGTCACCAATGCATGTGTCACTGTCGCAAGGCAGTCGTTCTCCAGATAGGGGCGCAGCTGATGAATCAGCCGAAGCTGGAGGAAAGCGCTCCTCGCCACTGCTATTACCTGAGCTTCCAGTGAAAGCTCCGGGTCGAGGAGCACTCCCAAGCTGCGGACCTTGTCCCTAAGAGGGAGTGCAACCCCATTCAGGACTAGGTTCAATTCACCCTCTCCGAAGCCCGATCCGCCAACCAACAGGACCTCCGTCTTGTCTGGATTGAGCTTCAGTTTATTGGCCCTCATCCATTCCATTACCTCGGCCAGGCACCGGTTCAGCACAGCCACTGCCTGACCTGGATTGGTGGAAAACGAGAGGTAGAGCTGGGTATCATCAGCGTACTGATGGTTCCGCAGCCCACACCTCCTGATGACCTCTCCCAGCGGTTTCATGTATATGTTGAACAGCAAAGGGGACAAAATGGACCCCTGTGGTACTCCATGGCATAGCTGCCATGGCGCAGAGCCATAGTCCCCCAGCACCACCTTCTGGAACCGGCCATTGAGATAGGAGCGGAACCACTGCAAAGCAGTGCCTCCGACCCCCAATCCCGCAAGCCTATCCAGAAGGATACCATGGTCGATGGTATCGAAAGCCGCCGAGAGGTCCAGGAGAACCAACAGGGACGCACTCCCCCTGTCTTTCTCCCTGCACAGGTCATCGTACAGGGCGACCAAGGCAGATTCAGTACCGTACCCGGGTCTGAAGCCGGACTGAAATGGGTCCAGATAATCAGTTTCATCCAAGAGTGCTTGGAGTTGTCCCGCCACCACTCGCTCTAACACCTTGCCCAGAAATGGGATGTTGGCCACTGGTCTATAATTAGTGGCCATCTCTGGATCCAGTGACGCCTTCTTCAGGACCGGTCGGACTACCGCCTCCTTTAAAGGGGCAGGCACCCGACCCTCCCTCAGAGAAGCGTTAACCACTTCCAAGATCCAGGTCCCAATCCCGTGCTTGGAATTATTTATTAACCAAGACGGGCAAGGGTCCAATAGGCAAGTGGTGGGACGTACTCGTCGAAGCACCTTGTCCACATCATCGGGCCGCAATAACTGAAATTCATCCAATAATTCTGGACCAGATGGCGGCATTGGCGTCTCCCTTAAAACCTCTGAATCAATAGTGGAATCCAGCTCGTGACAAATCTGAGTGATTTTCTCCCTGAAATGCCTGGCAAAGTCGTCACAGCGGGCCTTTGAGGGTGGAACCAGGTCTTCTTTCAGACCTGGACAAACCAGGCCATGCACCACTCGAAAAAGCTCTGCCAGACGGCATTGTGAGGAGGCAATGGAAGTGGAAAAATATCTCTTTTTTGCCGCCCTCACCGCCACAGCATAGGCCCGATAGTGGGCTCTCAAGTGTGTTCGGTTGTGTGCTTAGGTTGTGTGCTTGCCGAGACTGAGTTTCTTCTTTGTTCCTGCCTGTTCTGGGTCTAGCTAGATCAGACTCAGTACAAGGCGAACTCAGGGCAACACTAACAAGCAAAGCCATTAAGTGAGCAAACACGCATGAGTAAGAACTGTTGGAGACAAGCAGGTGCAGGCAAAGGACAAGGTGCGGCATTTCCAGACAGGCAGGTGCTTTCCAGGAGAGAGGCCTGAGGTACAGCCTCAGGTCAAAATATGGAGAACAGTCAAGCAGAAAGACGGCCCCACAAGCAGAGTCCAGCAGGTGTCCCGTCATGGCTCTTCAGCCACCAGTCAAAAGCAGGGAGGCTGGAGGCCAGACGTGGTTCCAGCAGCCAGCAGGCACTCAGAGCTCTGCTGGGGCTCACTGTGGCCCCCCGAGAAGTCCTGCATGTGAAGAGGGCCTTCACACCTCACAACGCAGCACACCTTCTCCAAGGAGGCCTGCTGGCCTGCCTCTTGAGGTGCTGCTGCTCTCGGGAGCCACGTCAGCTCTGGCCCCCACCTCAGAGGCCGAGCACTCCATCTCTTGTGGGGACAGGCCTGGGGGGCATCCTGCAATGGGTGGTTTCTGGGTGTCACCAGTCTCTTGGACCCCCAGCTCTTCGGAGGGGAGGCATGGCTCCATCTAGCCAAGGAGCTGGCTGCAAGGCTGTTTATGAGCACATGAAGCAAGAGCTTTTCCTAGGGAAAGGGAGCTCCGAGAGAGTGCTTTGGAACAGAAAAGAAGCAAGAGGAGAGTCCTCTTCACCTTCCCCAATATTGGGCTGGCCACCACCCGGAGAGGCTACTGGAAGTCTAGATTACAATGCAATGCAACACTGTGGGAAAGTCAGCCCAGGAGATAAGGGCTGTGGGGTGCTGGTCCTGCTGGTTTCACACCAAGGGGCTTGGAAGGATGGCAGCAAAGGGAATGGCCTTCTCCTTCTCTGATTTTAATTTTATTTCTTTTTAGTGAGGAGGCAGGGTCTTTTTTCTTTAAGTCTCTGCTTCTTTGCTCATTTGCACTTTTGCCTAGTTAATGGCTCAACACGCCAGTGCACTTCCCTGCACTCCTCCCCTTTCTAACCCCTCCAACTTCTCCCCGGTTACCTTTGCGCATGGCACAAGTTCACATTTGCATGAGCACGCATCCATCTGTGAAAAATATGTTTCCCTTAAATGGGGAGCCTACAGATTTAGCGCAGGCTTAGTTTCCCCAAAAGAGCCAGTGCTCCGGCCTACCTTGTGCATGCCTGCATGCAAGCTGTAGGCCTCCTTGGTGGACATTCCATGGCCTCTGAGGTGGCCACTTCTCTCGATGGCGTTTGTCCGGAGCGGCGCTCACAGCAGCACTCGGGGTATTCTAGGAGAGCTCACCTGTTGGATTTCTCTCTTCTGACAGAAAGATTGTGTAGCCAAGACCTGTTCCTTCATACCCCTATCGACATGTCGATATCCCCACTGAGGAAGACAGGAGAGGATGGAATCCAGGCTTCCTGATTTCCTGCACAGACAGGGGAATGATGCGAGGCCAGCTTTTAAAAAATGCAGACAGCCTGGATTAGATGCCCAGCACAAACCTCCTTGTGCCTGCAGTTCCCCACCCAGCCAGGGACAGGGGTACATGCTCCTCTAGCTCCTTCTGTTGCAGAGACTGCCTGCTTGTCAGGGGAGATCAGCTCCCCGTGCAGCAAAGGAGGGACCACTACCCTGTAAAGGTAGCTGCAGCTGCTAAAGGGATGGGATGCGGGGCAACCAGAAGATACTTGATTGCCTCACAGAAAGGACAAGATACACAAGAGCTGGCTTGATTAGTACCTGGACCTTTCTCCAGCCCTGGGCAGGGGAAGCATCCCCCACTGCACCTGATGGCAGCAGGTTTGCGGAGAGGGTCCAGGGCAGGCTGCTTGTCCCATCCCATAGCATTCTCCTCCAACACCTTGCTGTTCTCCCCAGAATGCAGGAGGCAATGAGCTCACTCTGCCTTTTGGCAAGACCAGCCCTTGGGCTGGTGCTTGCATCCTCCTCCTCCTCCTCCTCCTCCTCCTCCTCCTCCTCTCTTCTGTTTCTTCTCTGAGATCACAAGGTGAGGCCACAACATGGCTCCCTGTAGACATTAAGCCCATGGTGTAGAGGTGCTTCACGGTGGGATCTCTCTATGCTGCTACTCTCCATCTAAAGGCAGGGCCACTAGCCACCTGTCCATAACCTGGTGACAATCAGGTTGTAAGGGCCACTATGGGAACAGGCCTTGGAGCAGAAGAGCAGAACCATGGGCCAAACCCACAGAACACCAGCCAGCGGAGCACTGCTCTGATGCCCGGAGTAAGATTCCAAGTCACAAGTTCCTACAAAATCTCTGAAATCTACTTTTGCCGAAGCTGCAGCGGTTACAGTCAATCTGCGTTTCATTCCAAGGTGTCCTGGCTGTTCTTCTCCCGCACGGAGTGGCTCCTGCCCTGAAGTCGGCACAGGGAAGCCCTGAGACAGAGCCACGCTGGCCGCTGGTAACAGCTCTCACTGGGCTGCCTCCCTCACCGCACAAGCAGCATGCCGTGGGAGATGAAGGAAGGAGTCACCGTAATGCCTGGGAAGTGAAGACAGGCGGCACGGCCCTCACGCCAAAGGGTCATTCGTGCTCCGTTGGCTCGCAGGAAGAGAGGAAGCGGCGATCCCTCGCAGCCGGCTAAAAACCTCCTGTTAGGCCAAAAGATGGCACTGTTTTTCTATTTCTTTGTTAACCTGAGCGTGAGTCTTACACAATCCACTTCCATTCACTGTCGAGTGTCTCTCAATTTGTTGTTTTCTCAAGGCTTTTCATAAAGTAAACCCCATTATTTGGAAAGGCCAGATGACTGCTTCTGCTGCACCCCTTTTGTCTTGGAACGCACACTCACACACCGTCACTTGTTGAAAATAATAGAAAAAGAACAGCTCTTAGCAACAAATGCCTAGTGTCTGAGGCAGGTTACATTTAGTTCACTGACTTCAGGCTGCCAAAATTTGGTGTGGGATCAAGTTTGCAAATCAAAAATCAAATGAATACATGTAGATATTAAAAATAATAAAAGGATTTATTTCCCCCGTCATCTGACTCTCACACGACCCCAAATTGTTTGCTTTTGCATAGGGATGAAGTACTGAAAGACAGCGATTGTGATAAAGCAGGAAGTGAGGTATGGTATAGAAGCATGTTTGCACTCACGCCTCCTCTTTGTTGTGCAAGGTACAAACGCACAAAAGGGGTGTAGACCTGAAGAGCCCCTTGTCACACTCAGTCATCCGGGGCACCATTTTACTATGTGTGAGGGAGGCCTTCTGTGAAAGCTTTGCATATTTCAAGACAAAATTGGGCCGGGGGAATGAGGACCTGCCAGCGTATTTTAAAAAGAATGTTTGGCTACTTCTTCAGAGCTTGCGGCAGCATTGTCCAAATGGGTCATCTTATTTGCTCTTGTTAGGCAAGTGAATGTAGAACATCACTTCCTTTCACCGTGTGTTGCCACAAAACCTCCACAGAGAAAAAAAAAGGGCTAGTGGTACCTGAGAGACCAACCGACTGCTGATGGCATGGGCCTTCATGGATCAGGGTTCACTGAGTGCACGTGGTAGCAGGCAGGGGCATGGGAAAGCCTTTCCTGGGTACATTAGCAGGAATGCCGGCAAGGAGCCTACAGGCACACCAGCTGATGAAGGGCTGCCAGTCATGCAGGGAGGTCTCTGTGTGTAGGACCACTTCTGCCATTGATAAGAATGAGGCCGGGGGCAGGTAGGCTGATCTGCTCCACCTGAACCTGACAGGCAGCACAGACAACCAGGGAAAGAGCCAGAAATGGAGGGCACCCCTGAGGAATAAGCCCGCATGAGCTAAACAGGTGTGGGGAGGAAGAACCTCTCCTGACTACTGACCCTGCAGGCAGGGACTTCTGGAAGCTGAAGGCGAAGGCATCTGGAGAGCTTCCTTTTGGCCATGTGTCAACAGAGGGCAGTCCTGAGACTGCTTGAGATGTGATCGGTTTGCTTTGGAGTCCTCTGTTCTGACACAGAGGTCGTGGCTTGGCGCAACGATCAGGTGTCCCGGTGGCCCCCTGGCCCAGGGCTCCTGCTGGCAAATGGTTCTTTTCATGGTGCCACAGCAGGGATGGCAGCCAGAAGCCAGGCCTCACCGGGATATCTGCAGCCACTGCTACCAGCCATCTATGACTGTTACCATGGTTAGTTTCAGGGAAATTCTGGGAATACAAATTCTGCTGCATGTGCTAGGACAGTGCTGAGCGGTGATGTTAAGGCGAGATGCTGCTGCTAGAGAAAGCAATGGGCATTCAATGATTCGTCAAAAGGGTGACCGAGGAGCAGACTCTGGGCCAGCTTGTATTTGCAAGCAGCCTCGGTGTTGCTGCAGTCCACCTCTGCAGTCGCCACTCTTGCTCTGCCGCGTCACACAGACGTTCCCCGAGAAACTCTGTAGGATAATGGATGGCAATATTTTCATCTCCCTGTAATATCTGTGCGTGTAGCTGCCTCTGGCGTTCTTAAGATATTAAAATTTAAAGGGGAGTGATTTGTTAATAGGGCAGCCCAAGTGGCCTGTCCTTTTGGTGAATACACTTAGCTTGATTTCTTCACTGAAAGTAATAGTGGACATAATTTGAACTCCTTCTCTGCTGTTTCTTCAGAAGCTTCCTCAAATGCATGAAGACGCAGCCAAGCCTTCTTCTGAAGAAAGCATGTCTGGGTGAAACTTGAAAGGTCCACAGATTGACCTCCTCTGTGTGCAGCACTGACTTTCAGTCCCCAGCCAGAAAGAGACAGAGCCGTGCTTTACTCTGTGGGGAGCGAAATACACCAGCAGCCATTGCAAGAGAGGGGCTTAGGGGTCCTTCTCCATTACCACAAAGCCCTGCTCCCTACCTGGCCTGGAAAGAATTGAGATAGGCGATCTCAACATTTGCCCTGGCCATGCGTCAAACACAACACATCATGAAGCACCAGCATTGCTACGATTTGAGGTTAGATCTGAGTCTTCTTCAGGCTGTCCAAACATGGCTTTGCCCATGAAGAGGAAGATCTTGTGCAAAGGTCTCCAATGAGCTCAGCAACTCGGGTTTTACAAGCATGATTTTAAGCAGATCACAGAGGAGCTGCTGTCTTTCTAAATGTTTGCCTTGATCTAGCAAGCTCTGCTCTTCTTGGAACACTTGTCTTCATTACTAATAGCACTGAGAGAATCTCTGTGATAAAAACATAATTATGTTGAAATGGACTGGAATGAAGTCCATGTGATGGAACAACTTCAGGGTTCAATAGAAGGAGATTCATCTGTGTCAAGAGGGAGAACTGATGGGTCAAGAAAGGCTCTGGAAGCTCCTAGAGTGATTAGCCCATGGTGGCTACGGGCTTGTACCCTGATGCGCTGGAAGAGTCTACTATGGCCCATATGTCTAAGGGAAATGAAAGAATACTTTGGATCCAGGTCTACCATTTCAGGCAACTATTCTATGTATAGCACTTCCATCTTGTGAATCCAACCCTGCGTGTCTTGTGACATAGGATGCTAATGCAGCCCACCAGCCATTCTGATGGCCTCCAAGGTGCTTCACAAGCCCCTTTCGTGGGTATCAGAAGCTGGAGGATTATTGAACCCCGGGCTGGTGAACTCTGCTCAGTTTGGAAGGTCGGCAGATTGGCAGGCCTGGAGAAATCCATGGTAGCTCCAGCCTCTTACCCTGGGCATCCAAACACCTTCGAGAGGCCATCATTGGAGAAAACAGCATTTGTTAAGTTGCTCCAGTAACAGAGTTCTATACCACAGTTTATGGCCTGTAACCCACCATCTTCCAGATGTTCTGGCCTATAATGCATCATCCTTAGCCAGTATAGTCAATGGTAAGGATGATGGGAGTTGTAGGCCAAAACATTTAGACACTCGCATGGTGCACGTCTAGTTCATGACCTTGTGCAAAAGTCAGGACTGATTAAAAAGTATGTCGGGGTTTGGATGAATAGAGATAATACAAAGGCAGCCTTCCCAATTAGAAAAACCTGCTTGAACATCCAAGCTGAATGGACACTACTGATTTACATAATGGGCCAATCAGACAATAAGCAATACATTTCTTGCAGGTATAGTTGAAGGAATTTCTTCACTGGTACTTTCCCCCCATTTTAATCCAGAGTTTCAAAAACTACACTTTCAACATTGAGAAAATCACAGATAATGGGTGCTTTTTTTAAAGACCTGGTACCTTTTGCATCACTTCCAGGTGTATATATGTATTGAATTCATTAATGAAAATTAAGCAAGTATAAATTGGCCTCACCAGAGCCTACCATCCATGGAAACAGAGAACTAATCGCATCGCACATTTGTCACTTTCATCTTCAGGGATTTCTGCACAGATTCAGTGTCAGTCTTTTGATTAGAACCTGGAGTTCCCACCTGCCCGCTAGTCCTTGGTTTATGTGTGCCACTTGTGACATGCACACTCTGAAGAACAGATAAAATGGAAATGTTATGTGTCAGAAATAATGATCTTAAAGCTATCTAAGAATTTCCAGCTGGTCACAGCATGTTTTGAGTGGATTGGTACAGGCTGAGAATTTAGCTAGAGAAATGCTGGGTTCGATTCAAGTTTAAATATTCTCTCCAACTGTGATCCTGTGCCAAGATAAAAAGTATAGATGAATCTCTGAAGTTTATATTAATCTGGCTTAGGATATGAATTTGTGCAGCTTGTTATATTGACCCGCACTGCAAATTGGGACACCATTTATCCCAAAAGTTATTTTCTGTGCTTTTACACATTTTTCCTTTCCAGAGTATCTGGGAAATGCAATTTTCCCAGGGAACCTGAGTGATTAGTAGGGATGTCAGGTCCCCCTGAAAGGTTTTTCAGGGCTCCTTGTTCCTGCAATGTTGTCACAATGTAGACAATCAGTCCTAGGAAGGAAAACTCCTTCCTGTCAAACCCCAAGTACTCGAATAGTGCTATAGACAAAATTACTGAATATAAGATCAAAACAGGAAGGAGATGTAGAAAGGCAAGTTGCTCCAGGTGTAGCTAGGTACAGCAGAGGTGCAGCTGGCCAAAGGGCAGGCAACCTTCAAGCTTTACTGGAGAGGATGACTTCTGCAAGACTAGAAGAGCAACAGAGGCTCCCAAGGATATAAGGTCAACGTCAACACCATTTGGAATGAAGGCAGTTCCATCCAATACCTGTCAGTGGGTAGAAACCATCAGTGCACAAACCTGACTCACACCTCATCATTCAGTTCTGCAAAGCAGGTGAACAGTTCATTTAAATAGGGCCTTCAACAAAGCCTTGTAGTGGTCTTCCTCCACTAGCAGACACCTTCCTGGTCAGGGGTGCAGGCAGCAATATGGCACTTCGGATTACTGCTAGCTATCCGGAGTGCAAGCAAGGTGATCATTCCCCCGCTCCCTGATTTTCTGAGTTTCATTTATAGCTGACACCCAGTACCCCTCTTGGAGGGCACTGAGCATCTCAGGTGCTCCGTGGGCTGTTACTAGAAGACTTGGTTTCCCTTTTAGATTTTGTACTTGTCTGTTCCTTGGGGTTCACCAGGGCATGCTGTTGCCCCTCTGTTTTCCCGTTGGCATCATTTTGGCTCCAGTCCTGCTGGTACTCAATCACCTAAGGCTGCCAATAGAGAGAATAACTATTAAATATCTTATATAGAGGTTTTTGCAGAGAAAAACAAAAAAAGCAAAACAAATCAAAATACCCTGAAGAGGGTCAGAAGGCTGTGCTGGGGGAAACAAGAGCTCCATTTGTGGTATACGGTGTCAACTCCCAGCCCTCGAGTTTTATTATAAGACATAGATGGGAACACTTGAGAACCAAGTGTAGAAAATGTTTCAAGAAGATTTTCTGTTTATTATACACTTCAACATTTTGTTTTTCATTTGCCCAGAAGTGAGAACTCTCTCTGAGTTGTTTTGGCAGCAGTTTACAAAGAGTGCTAGGAATATGGGTCAGAAAATTCTGTATTTCCTAATCAAATGGTCTTTTTAGGAATATTACTCCTAGTCCTGGTTCTTGTAGTGATCTGCTATTCAGTTATACAAAAGCAATTGTAACTGATGAGAAAAACCTCCCTTGACAGAGATGAAGTGCAGAGGGTTTATGCAATTCTGCATATAAATGACTTATTTATTTTGATAAGATTTTTATTGAAATCATGCCTACCCAAATTTTTTTTTGAAAGAGGAATGGTGGAAGGCCTATAAGCATGAAATAATAACCTTGGCAGATGTTATGCTCAACACCTAGAGGGAATCATGGCAGTAAGAGCTGCAGCCACTGGTACAGCCGCTCTGCACGTCCGACATCAACACATTGATTGCACCGTCTCCCCGGAGACCCGTGTGCAGAAGCGGGACTTGCACAACCTGCCTGCTGCGACAGAGTGCGGAGATCCTGCGACTCCACACCCACACCTCGTCTGCGCATGCTCTGTGCAGGCATTTGGATCCATGTGTGGGGTGTGGTGACAAGCGGGCATAATCAAGGCGAATGGGCACAGCTCAGGCATTGCACTTGGAATGGTTTAACATGGACAGGCACTTCTTCACTGCTTACTCAGAAATAAGTCTCCAAATAAGTTTGGGGGAAGGAGGCTTACTCCCCTGCACAACAGTGCAGCCTCTGTCTTTCCTCCTCTGCCTGAAATGACGTTTATTGCCAATTTCCCCCATATTCCCCCTTTGTCCCTCACTTCTAGCCTCCTCCAGCCTGCTCTTCCTTGTTGGTCTTCCACACTGGTGACGCTGGACAGGAAGCACTTCCGTGAGCCAGCTCTGGGCCAGCCAGTCTCATGGGAGGAGAGCACCTGCTTCTGCATTGCTCCTCTTCCTGCCACAGCGCACCCGGCTTACCTTTACTGCTGCCACCAGCTCTGAAGAGCCTCACAACTGGAGCAGATGCTTGCGGGTCTCTTGCCAGAGCCCCACAGCTGCCTATTTCCCAGGCAAATGGCAAGCAGAAGACAGGTGGCGAATGGCAGGTCAGGAGCATCGCTGGGATGGCTCTCCGGGGCCCCTGCTGGAGGGATGGGCCACTGGCGGTGGGGAGTCTTCCACTGATGGAAGGGACAAGTTCTCCGTTCACGCCACCATCTGGCCTGGATGCCTCACCCTGCTGTGTTGGGGGCAGCCCTTCAGGGGCCTGCCAAACTGGTGAGTGGCACCATCTGTGAGGCGGCTGAGGACTTCAGTGAGATTACTGGCAATGATGACCATCTGGAAGGAGTCATTGTCCCTGAAAACAACCGGCACTAAACAATTAACTGTGTAAAAACCCAGGCTCACCCTTCCTTAAAAAGTTGCATTACTTTTGGGGGGCTTCAAGTGCGACATATTGCCCAGGTGTACAAAGGCTCAAAGTGATGGGGAAAAAGCATCGATCAAGTATTTGCTAAATCAAATGCATAAATGCTGCTGCCCTTTTACATTTGGGAAAGCAGGTACGGTACTGACATATTGCCCTGAGACCCAGTATTGTCACAGAATCAAGGTCTCTTTCATTTTCATCACTCTCACCTAGAATCTGTTTCATTTGTGAACTTTTTTGTCACTTTGTTCTCAGAATTGTGAATAACATGTACTGAAATTACTATCTGGACCCATTTCAGTCTGGCTTCAGACCCGTGTATGGTACTGAATCTGCCTTGGTCGCCCTGTACGATGAC
The DNA here is from genome assembly GCF_004798865.1 of Varanus komodoensis. NCBI lineage: Eukaryota > Metazoa > Chordata > Lepidosauria > Squamata > Varanidae > Varanus > Varanus komodoensis. Next base: position 9,756,204 of record NW_025336480.1, read on the forward strand.
CTGTGCAGGGAGAGAGACAGGGGGAGTGCGTCCCTTTTGGTCCTCCTGGACCTCTCAGTAGCTTTCGATACCATCGACCATGGTATCCTTCTGGACAGGCTGGCGGGACTGGGAGTAGGAGGCACTGCTTGGCAGTGGTTCCGCTCCTACCTCGACGGCCAATTCCAGAAGGTGGTGCTGGGGGACTTTGGCTCTGCGCCATGGCAGCTTTGCCTTGGAATACCGCAGGGGTCCATTTTGTCCCCCTTGCTATTCAACATCTACATGAAACCGCTGGGAGAGGTCATCAGGAGGTGTGGGCTGCGGAATCATCAGTACGCTGATGACACCCAGCTCTACCTCTCGTTTTCAACTGATCCAGGTGGGGCAGCCGCTGTACTGAACCGGTGCCTGACTAGGCACATAAGCGCGAATCCCCCACAGCTGTCACCAGGGTGAGCACACGCACGTCGCACTGCCACAGCGCTATGTGCCTTATCTGCAGCAGAGTGAGACCACGGGACTGGATCACAGGCATGGGCAGAACATTTCTGGGATAGTATTTTTTTAAAGCAGATCCACCTTCCCTGCTCACTCCACCCCACTGTACTCAAATTGATTTAGTAATTTGATGGGGAGCGCACACAAACTGCGAATGAAGCAGTTTCTTAATACATGCAACATCTCTCCAGCAAACATTAGCCAGCTACCATGCAGGAAAGCAAAAACAGGTGATTGGTAAAGACTCCTGTAATGCAATTTTGAGTCTTGGCTAATGGCTTCAGAACGGCACAGCACAGAGCTGACAAGAGCCGGCATCAGCCCATTTCGAGTACACACGCGCACGCAGGCGAGGTATGTGCTTTAACATCTGGAAAATGCATTATGCTGACATAAAAACAAAATGGAGTTCTAAATAGCGCACCCTATAGCAATCAAAACCTAGTTCCGATGTACATGATGGGAAAGAAAATAGCTCTTTATCTTGAAGCTTTCGTTTCCAGGTAGAATCCTTTTTCGTGCGGCCATTGATCTTGCAAGTTCATGGAATGGTGCTGAGAGATGCGGCTTGCAAGTGCAGGCCCGCCACTCGAAAGAAGAGCTCCTCCAAATAGGTCCCCAGAGGGCAGCAAGCCAAAGAAGTTAAATAGGTGTCTCAGCCATTTGTACAGAAGTGTCACCCGAGAAAACCTCAGCTTTGTTTCAGTGCAAGGGCGGCATTGGTGGACTGCTCTCCACAGACCTGGGTCCCAGGCAAACCTCCATGTTATTTAAACACAGCGTTGCCAAGGAGCTCTCTCCCACTGCGGCTGCTGCCTCTGCAGGCCAGAAGCTACTTCATGGCCCTTCCCGCAAAACACAGGCAGGCTGAGTCCAGCGGTTCTTCCACATTCTTCCAAAGGCTTTAAGTCTCTGCTCATTTCTCTAGAAGTCAATTTGGTGGAGGCTTAGAAGGAGAGCCATAAAATATATTGTCTTAGCTATACAAACTCTTTAAGCTGCCATCATGTTCCTAATAAGCTTGTGAAAATTAACTGAAGAGCTTCAGATATTTAGCAGCTTATTTTTTATGTGAAAAAAATGAAAAGGCCCATGCTGTGGCCGACCTGGGGGAGCGAGGACATGGGCAGAAAACTTCCAGAGAGCCGGCAGGCAGTGTGAGTGCCGAGCAAACAGAGGGCCTTGCATACAAATGTAAGAAAAACCCCTGTGGGATCAGGATCCGATATCTCCGGCATCTCGCTTCACAGATGAGCCATCCAGATCCCCACAGTGAGCTCCTCAGCCAAAGGCAGCCATGTGGTAGCGTGGTTAGAAGGTTGGGATGGACTCAGGAGATCTGAGAACTGTTTCCCACTCAGCCACTGACGGACTTTGGGGCTGCCAGTGATGCTCAGCCTAGCCTACTTTGTAGGGATGTTGTGAGGCTAAATCAGAGAGGCAGAGGAGGCTCGTGTTTGCTGTCCTGAGTTCCTTGGAGGGAAAAGTGGTGGGATGTCAATACAAAATAAAAATGAAACAAGTAGAGCACAGAGGTAGCCGCCTCCACCCCCTGCCCCCGGCTGGGGGCCCTCAGAGGCTGCCACCCACTGACTTACTGCCTCTGTGCTGGAGCCGGAGCTTCCACAGAGCCACCATGACTAGGAGTCTGGGGACCACCATCGCATCTCGTGGCACTGGAGGCCACCAAGTAATTGTACACTGTGTGAGAAAGTACCTCCTTCCCTTTGCCTGAACACAGCATATTTTCAGAGGACGTGTGTTCCGATTTTAGAGAAATAGATCTCCATTACTCGTGGCAGAAGGTCAGTCTATTTCAAACGAGAGCACTGGAAAGACAGCAGGCATATCCCAGCCATACGTAATAATAGACATTCAAGTCCCACTGATTTCAACCAAAGACTCTGAAAAATGCTCACATGTGGTTGTGTTATCCTTCATATTGCGTAGCATTTCTTTGTTAGTTGGAATGAAGACAGCATGGTTGTTATGTTGTACTTACAGAACAGACCAACTGGCTTGGGTCTTCTCCCAGGTGGAACCTGCAACAGATATTCCATGCCCCTTTCCAAGATCCTCTGCTCTGTTTCCCTTCCCTTCGTTTTCTGCTCCTCCCCAATAGACAGCGTGGCTACTGAGTATACTCAGACCTCGGTCTGCTGTTTTTATTTGCAGAGGGTGCGGGGATGGGCAGACAGGCATTGCTCCCATATATTTCTTCTACATTGTATTTATAGTCAAAAACCTTGTGGTTTCTCCAAGCAAGATGATGCTACTCTCTTGTGTTGAAGTGGTTCCCGTTTGGATCCGTAAGGAATGGCATTTATTAATATAGGATATATATTCTGTATATCTGATTGCTAATCCTATTCTGTATTATACAGGAACACTGTGGAATCATTCTTCTAATGGGTGTCTATGTTCTGGTGTGACTCAACCCTGACAAAAAAGGCACTGACCGCTGACCTTTTTATTAGCCATCGACAGAGATCAAACGACAGCGGTTCTCCTGCTTGATAAATCTAGCTTTAAGGCCACAAGCCTATGCAAGTTTAGACAGTTTACAACTTTCTTTCTCTTTTGAACTTGCATTGCATTGAGTCTTAAGGCACTTATCCACAGTGGCTGCTGGCTTAGCATGCAGGACCTGAAAGAGAAGACTGTAGGATGTCAAACACTTGCTGTCATTTCTCAAAACCTTCCTGTATGAAAATCTCTTGCTCTGCAGCATCTTTCCTGATAGAGATGCTACTCTGAAACAAAACTGTGCCATGCAGTGCACAGGAAGGAACTTAGTGGCATTCAAGTTGGCCTCTTATTTTGGTTTCTCAAACCTCACAAAAGCACAAGGGCCAGCAGAAACGCCCAGCTACTCTTTCCAGTTAAACTTCCCCATTAGTGAAGCTGTTACAGTATTATTACGCCGATCACTTCTTAAAGCCACCTATGTCAGTAATCATCTCGTGTGCTTTCCTGAGCGTTTATTCCAGATCTTCTTGTTAATCATTGCAGCGGCTTATTTGTAGCTGCGGCGTTAAGGCTGCACCACGATTATGCTTTGCTCCTCAGGGTGCGTACGATGTCCCTGCTGCTGGGCTCAGCTGCCAGCTCTCCTTTTGTTGAGCAAAGGCTGTCTGCTCATTTCTAATCTTGGGGTAATTTATCTCAGATATTTATCGGCAGAAAGTCATTTTTGCTTTGTTGTTGCTTGGATGGGTCACTGAGACAGCAGCCCGGGGCATAATGATCCCCATGCCCAGTGGCGAGCCTGCTGGCCAGTATTGCAAATTGTCATTTTTATGCCAAGCACAACTGTGGGACCTTTCAGAAAGGGAAAACTTACAGAGAACATGACTGTGTAAAGCACCTTTTGCCAAATCCACTACCCTTAAACCCATTTCCAGGCAAAATCACCGCATATAGCATGGCAGACTCTTTTGTCTGACATCTTCTAGCCTTTTTCCCAGCTTCTGTATACCGGGATTTGCAGTAAGCCAGGGACTCACGGTGTGTGCTGAAGGAATTGGTGTCATGGGCACATGGTGTGTTTTTAAGGCTTTTATGCCATTGGCTCGCTGTTTGTTATCGCGTCTTTTCTCCAGTCTTTGAAAATAGCCAGGGGATCGGCTCTTGTAAAGCGGGCCTCACCATAGTCTTTGGTGATCACCACACAGAGCTCATAAAGGGCAGGCAAAAAGTTGCTGTCCCTGGCAGAGTCCTTGTGCCGCTAGCTTTGCGCACTTGGATGCTGTGTTGGCTTCCTGTTCCTCTGCAAGGCTGGAATTCTTAGACTCGCTCACTTGAAAGTCAGTCCGCTTGAATTCAATAGGATTTTTGTCTGAGTAGGTAATGCAGGATTGTTTTTGTCATTCTGAAGATCTGTAGATCAAAGAGGAAGACTCAGTAGGAGATGGACTGATTCATAGAATCATAGTAGAGCTGGAAGGAGCCATGAAGGCCATTGGGTCCAACCCCTGCTGCTGCAGGACAGCACGTTACACCACCCCACTCAGATGACTGTCCAGTTTCTTTTTGAATCCCCCTAGTGTCGGAGAGCCCACCCCCTCTCTAGGTAGCTGGTTCCGCTATCATATTGCTCTCACAGCCAGGAGACTTTTCCTGTTATCTAGCATGAACCTGGATTGTCACAACTTGAGCTGACTATTCTGTGTTCTACACCCTGGTATCAGTGAGAAGATCTTGACCTTCCTTTTTGTGTCAGCATTTGAGGTACTTATTGAGGGATATCATGTCTCCTCTCAGTCTTGTCTTCTCAAGGCTGAACATGCGCAGCTCTCTCAGACTCTCCTCATAGAGCAGTGTTCCCAAACCCTGGATCATTTTTGTTGCCCTCCTCTGGACCTGCTCTATTTTTTCTAAATCTTTCTTAAAACTTGGTGCCCAGAACTGGACACAATATTCTAGATAAGGTCTGAATAATGAAGAATATAGGGGAACTATTACTTATTATGATTTGGAAGTAATACTTCTATTTATGAATCTCAAAATAGCATTTGCCCTTTTTGCAGCTGCATTGCATTGTTGGCTCAGGTTTAGCCTGTTGTCCACAGTAACTCCTGGATCATTTTCCTTTTCCGTTCTGTTGAGCCACATAGTCCTCATCTTGTATCGATGCTTTTGGTTTCTTTTTCCTAGATGGAAGACTTGGCATTTGTCTCCACTGAATCTCATTCTGTTGCTTTCAGCCCAGCGTTCAAGTTTATCAGGATTGCCCTGGATCGTCATTCTGTTTTCTAGGATGCTTCCTATTCCATCCAGTATTGTACTGACTGCAAATCTGATTATTTCCCCTTGCATTTCCTCATCTAAATCATTCAGAAAGATGTTGAAGAGCCCTGGGCCCAGGACTGAACCCTGTGGCACCCCACTAGTTACCTTCATCCAATTTGAGAAGGTGCCATTGATGAGCACTCTTTGTGACCAATTTAGCAGCCAGTTTTGGATCCACCGAATAGTTTTTCCATCTGGTCCAGTTTTGGCTAATTTGCTTATGAGAGCTGAGCATGGCTGTGAAAGACAGGGCAATTTGGAGGGCATCCTGGATTGCAAATTTGGAGGGTTCTTATTCAGCAAAGTATTCATTCATACTTTTATTTGCATTTATTTACAAGCATCCTTTCTTTTTTATTTCATGCATGGCGCTTTAAATTTTATAACTCTGTGATTTCAAAAATGAATCCTGCATGGCAAACTTCACAGTATGTGTTACAGGCTTGAATGATGGAAGGATCTAGCAGAGAAGGGCAGGTGAAGAAGCTGGAGAGCCTGGGATTAAGATTCAGGTGGCCAGTTTTTGAGGAGATCAATAAAGGATTCCTGAAAGTGCGGCAGGGAACTGATGGGCTAAGTTGCGTTCAATGGAGGTCGGGGAAACTGCTGACCTCACTCAGTTGGAAACTGACATATTTAACTACCTTCATCAGTACAGATCCAGCTGCAAGATTCTCTTTTCAGGGCACGTAAATGAACACTCAGCCATGGGCAAAAATAATCTAGAATATCTGATTAAGTTGCTTTCTGAATTTGGATTTTTTTGTACTGCAAATTCATGTTTCTTAAAAGCTGACAGTTGAAGCTTCACACATAAACAAAGCTGTTGTTAAATGCTGTGGCAATACAAATTAGGGAGAACCTGCAAACTTTTGAAAGTTGATTTGTGGCCAGGAATAGAGTGATATTGAGTGGCTTGTTGCAGAGAAACACAAAGTGCATAACTTGAACCAGTGCAGTTGCAGTGTGTGTGTAAGTG